>NC_080598.1:0-307500 GCF_027887145.1 Ammospiza caudacuta
GTAAGAAAGGCCTTATGACATGAAAGACAATGGACACGCACTACGTAACACAGACACGGACAACCTAACGGACGCAGATGACCTAACACAAAGACAAGTGGGAACTTTCCCCTTAGGGATCTGAGATTGCAAACGCAAGGTCAGCCACAGGCTGCTGATGCCAGAGGAAAGGAAGCCCTATGATGATGGCACGTGATGATGAAATGTAGCTCGCAAAAAGAAGTTAGTGTCAAAGCAGTTAGGAAGACGCTCGAGATGCTCAGCAAGCCTAGAGAAGGAAGCGGACGGCTGGATGACCGTGGCGACAGCTCCGGACCCCAAGGCGAGCCCCTCGGGGGAAAGAGCCGTGACTATGCTGACTCGAGGAAGGCTGACGACGCAAAGTTCACCAAAATGTGGAGATGGGTCGGAACTGCCCTGCCCGGCAAAGGCTCTGGTGAGGCTGAGGACAAACCCCCTCTCTTTAATTCCAAAGAGCCCGGCCCGCTACAGACCTCTCCGCTAAGCTGACATGAAACTGCCCCCTGTGATAGTAAAGGCTTTTCCCCTTCTCCCAACCCCTGGCCCCGACACTTAGCTTTTGGAAGACGAGTGGACAAAATCCATCCTCGGTCAGACGTGCGTGTGGAGATGTTCTCGATGTGTGTGCTTCGGTGCTGCCATTTCCAAGCTGTGGCTACGAGCCTCCTCAGGGTACCTAAGACGCAACAGAAAACGTGACTATTGCCCTCAAAAACGGTAATCCCCGGGACTCCTCCGCACCGCTGCCCCAGCTCACCTCAAAACTTGATTTGACTCCGGAGGCTGCCCAGAAGACACCTGCAAAAAGAAAATGTACACGCTTAGCATGCTGCTGCATAACGCCCCCCTATGAGTCAGCCTGCCTAAACACTGACTCACCTGCCCTCCTCTGTTCCTTGGTCATGCTTAGAGCAGCAACAGCACCTGCAAAGAAACAAAGCAAAAAAGCATGCTGAGATACTGTGAAAACACAACCTCCCTACCGTGACAAGTATGCCACACCGATACCTTAAGCTTGCACCCACCTGGCATGAGCATGCTCGGCCAGGATAGATCACAAGTGGACCACCTAAAATAACAAAAAAAAAAAAAAAAAAAGAGGAGAGTTAGAGCTGCACCAGAAACTGAGACCTCAGCAATAAAACTGCTTGTGCACGCTACGCAATGCTCACCTTGCCCACTGGCCTGGACTGCAGCTCTCTGCCTTGACTTCCTAAAAGGAAAGGCAACAGAGCTGTGACAGCCATCATTTATGCTTCCTCTACCGAGGAAAATGGTGACTGACGTGCTTGGGGGAATCCCCTCACCCGGGATGGGGGGCTCTGCCCTGGATTTTATCCTTCTGCATCTGAAAGAGAGTTAGGACAAAAGTCAAAGGGCTGCAGGATAACTTATGGGCTCCAGGCATCTCGTGCCCATCTACAAATCCCATCTAGGGTCCAACTACACCCCACATTACCAATTACAAGCCCCCGAGATGCCTCCGATTGCACCGGGCTACGGGGCAGGGCAGAGCAGCTCCGGCACAAATCTGTGCAGACACCCGTGACACGGGACAGGACGTGACAAACAACGGGGACAAAACACACACAGAAACCTCTAGGCAAGGAAAATGGCTGCAAGGACTGAGAGGATGCAAAATGAGATGACCAAGGTGAGACTGATGGTGAGCTGATCAGGCTCAGAGATCCCTGGGAAAAGAAGATGCTAAACTCAATGATTCGGTCCAAGAACTGCAAAGATGAATGCCCAGGAGCCCTAGAGTCACAATGCTCCACCTGAGCTCACATTCTCACAAGTCCTAATCAGCCATAATGGAACCTTACAGGGTGCAGTTGTCCAGACAGCTGACAACAAGACCTGAAAAGACATCTGACGGGATGCTTCTAAAAACAGATGCAATTCTGATGCCTGTCTGGGCTCCCGGGTCAAGAGTTCCGTGGCACGGGTGCCAGGGCAAAGAACGCTCAGATCACGCATGCTAGGAAAGGTTTCTGAGAGGCCCCTCAGAGGGCTAAGATAACAGACATGACATATCCACATAACACACAACACACAAAAGACAAGTGACACGAGACACACCGGGACTGCTCTGCCCTGCTGCCCGGCTCAGCACCGTAACCAAAACTGAGACTTTGCTTTTATGAAGCCTAAGGGGCCACATCTTGCCTACCCTCATCTCCAGAGCCAATTCAAACCCCCCACCGTGGGAGTCTGACCTAGCACCCCACTTTCATCCCCTCTGTGGTTCATAGCCCTCTACTTATCTCTCAGACATCTGGTGATGCTGGTCCGTATCGGGTGCGAAGGAAGGCCGCCTCACCGGCTGGGGAGTTCCTGCTGCCACCGGGCTGTTGTCTCTCAGACAGCTAGATTAAAGAAAACCAAACATCGGTGCCTGATCTTGGCACCGCATCGGCCAAAACCCACAAGCCTGCTACTCACCGTTCTCCTAACAATGGCCGATCTCCTGGAGTCACACGCGTCAGCCATGCTCAGACACCGATGCCAGCATCACAGAGTACACCTGCATGAAGAGGACAGGAGATGATGTGGGATTGCTGAAAACTGAGTGGACCCTCGCTCCTCATCCCTACTTGCCCGACTCACCGCAATTCCTCGGCGGTTCCCGACAGCTACCCGGAAGACAGGGCTGACGAGGGCAGCGAAACCGGTCCGTCTTCTGGTGGGGGATGGCAGCTTGATGTGCTCAGAGTGGCTTGACTAAGACACAAAGCCAGAATGGAGACTTAGACTTGCCCCAGGAACTGAGACCTCAGCAACAATGAAGGCTACTGGCCACTGCTCACCTTGCCTTCTTGAACTTGACTGCTGAGATCCAGCTATGCTTCCTAAAAATAAAGACAAAGAACAGACCTGTAACAGGGTCACACTTGCCACACACCCTGCACAGACAAATGGTGACTGACCTGATTTCGGGAACCCCCTCACACACGATAGGGTGCGCAGCCATGGATGCAATGCACCTGCACCTGAAAGAAAGTAAGAACATAGGTCAAACACCAGCAGTATAACTCAAAAGCTGCAAAAACCTTCTATCAACCTAGGAATATCATCTAGAGTCCAACTACACCCAACATTACAAATTCCAAGTCCCCGGGATTGGTCCTATTCCACCAGGCTAGGCAACAGGGCAGAGCAGCTCCGCTACCAATGTGTGCGGACACCCGTGACACAGGACAGACGGGACAGGACAAACAATGGGCACAACACACGGACAGAAATCTCTTGGCAAGGAAAATGGCTGCAAGGACTGAGAGACTGCAAAAGGAGATGACCGAGCTGACAGCAATGGTGAGCTGATGAGGCTCAGAGAGCCCTGGAAGAAGAAGATGCAAACTGAATGACTTATTCCAAGAACAGCACAGATGGATGCCTAAGAATCCTACAGTCAGAATCCTCTACCTAACCTCATATAATCACAAGTCCTAATCCACCACAATGGATCCAGGTGGGGCACAGCTGTCCGCACAGCTCAGAACAAGACCTAAAAAGACATCAGATGGGATGCTTCCAAAGAGGGAAGAGAGTCTGATGCCTGTCTGAGCTCCCAGATCAGAAGTTCTATGGCCTGCGTGCCAGACCAGGGAATGCAGAGATCACAGATGCAAAGAATGACGCCAGGGTTTCTGACAGGACCCTCAAAGGGCTAAGGTACGAGACATGAGATACACAAACAACACACGAGGCACAACAGAAAAGTGACCCAAGACACACCGGGACTGCTCTGCCGTGCACACCTCAGCACCGTGATCAAAAGTGAGTTGGCTTTTATGGGGCCTAAGGGGCCACTTCATGAACACCCCCCACCTCCAAAGCGGACTCAAAAATCCCTCCCGGTAATTCCCAAACCGGCACCCTGCTTTCATCCCCTCTGCGGGTCACATCCCTCTACTTATCTGAGACATCGGGGTATGCTGGTCCCTGTCAGGTGCAATGAAAAGCCACCTCGTTGGCTGGGAAGGTCCTGCTGGCACCGGGCTGGTGTCTCTCAGACATGTATTAAAGAAAACAAAACGTCACTGCCTGACCGTGGCACCCCATTGCCCAAAACCCCACCGGTCTGCTACTCACCGTGCTCCTAGGAATGCCCGGCGGCTCAGGCTACGCACTTCGCGCACGCTCAGAGACCGAGGCCGTAGTCACAGGGGACACCTGGATTAAGAGAGAATAAGGTGATTTGGCACAGCTGAAACCTGAGTGAACCCTCGCTCCTCCTCCCTACTTCCGCCGCTCACCAAAACATCTCGGCAGTTGCCGAAGGCCACGCAGATAGCGCCATTAAATAGAGGAGTTCGGGGCTTCATCACCGGGTCCCGTAACACATGCGCAGGACTCGCATCTGCGGGAAACCCAGTGCATCGGCCGGATGGCGACAGGGGCTTGGCATGCTCCGAGTAGATTGCCTAAAGCACACCAATGAGAATGGAAACTTAGAACTGCATCAACAATTGAGAGCTGAACAATAACAACTACTTCTCTCTACTGCTCACCTTGACTGCTGGTATCCAGATTGACTTCCTAAAAAGAAAAACAAAGAACAGAGCTGTAACAGAGTCATCGGAACACTTCCGCTGCAGAGACAAATGATGCCTCACCTGCTTGTGGGAATCCCCTCACCCTGGATGGGGCCCTCAGGCACTGATTTAATCCATCTGAATCTGAAAAAAGTTAGGACAAGAGTCAAACTGCTGCAGGATAACTGATGAGCTCCAGACATCCTGTGTCCATCTACAAATCCCATCTAGGATCAAACTACACCCCACATTACACATCCCAAGCCCTCAGGACTTGTCCTATCGCACCAGGCTATGCAACAGGGCAGAGCAGCTCCGGCCCAAATGTGTGCTGACACCCGTGACACGGCACAGACGGGACGTGACAAACAAAGGGTACAACCCACAGACAAAAATCTCTTGGCAAGGAAAATGGCTGCAAGGACTGAGAAAATGCAAAAGGAGATGACTGACTTGAAACTGAAGGTCAGCTGCTGATACTCAGAGAACCCTGGAAGAAGAAGCAGCTAACTCAATGATTTATTGCAAGAACAGCAAAGAGGGATGCCTAGAAATCTTATGGTCAGAATCCTCTACCTAACCTCATATTGTTACAAGTCCTAATCCACCACAATGGATCCAGGTGGGGCATAGCTGTCCATACAGCTCAGAACAAGACCTAAAAAGAGACCACATGGAATGCTTCCAAAGAGAGAAGAGAGTCTGATGCCTGTCTGAGCTCCCCAGTCGGAAGTTCTATGGCCTGCGTGCCAGCCCAAGGAATGCACAGATCACAGACGCTACCAATGATGCCAAGGCTTCCGACAGGCCTGCCTAAAGTAAAAGACATGGCGTACAAAAACAACACATAATGCACAACAGACAAGTGACCCGAGACACACCGAGACTGCTCTGCCCTGCGCACTTCAGCACTGTGACCAAATGTGAGACTTGGCTTTCGTGGGGCCAAAGAAGCCGTTTAATGAACGCCCCACACCTCCAAACTGGACTCAAAAACCCCTCCCTGTAATCCCCAAACCAGCACCGTGCTTTCAGCCCCTCTGTGGGTCACGGCCCTCTACTTATCTCTCATACAGCTGGGGATGCTGGTCCCTGTCAGGTGCAAAGAAAGGCCACCTCGTCAGCGGGGAAGGTCCTGCTGGCACCGCGCTGGTGTCTCTCAGACACCTATAATTAAGAGAACCAAACATCAGTGCCTGATCTTAGCACCGCATGGGCGAAGAACTATGTGGGCCAGATACCTGCCAGGCAGCTACTTGCCCTCTCCTGAGTGTGCCTGGCTCCTTCAGGCTCCAGCTTCATCCCGATTCCCAGGCGGTGGCCTTCATTAGTGGTGGCACCTGGCTTAGAGAAAGGCAAAGTTAAATGGCATTCCTGTGAGTGCAGTGGAGGACCTTGTATGCTGTAAGACATGGGAACGCCTATGTTAGGCTTCTGAGAAGCCTTGTGTGGGGGGGGCCCTCAAATAAACACCCTTTCTCACCCTGCTGCCTGCAAACCCCCTCCCAAGAACTCCTAAACTGGATACCTGCTCTCTCTCCCTCTCCCAGTCACAATCCTCAACTCACCTGAGGCCTCAATCTCAAACATCATCCTTGACACTGGGCAGATCCCTCTTGTGACACGATGAATCTCCTGAAAAATCATTATACCTAAGAGCTGAGCACTACCAACTACTTCTCTCCGCTGCTCACCTTGGCTGCTGGTATCCAGATTGACTTCCTAAAAAGAAAGACAAAACACAGAGCTGTAACAGAGTCACCATACACACTTCTGCTGCAGAGACAAATGGGGCCTTACCTCCTTGGGGGAATCCCCTCACCTGGGATGGGGCCCTCTGGCACAGATTTAAGCCATCTGAACCTGAAAAAAAAAAATTAGGACAAGAGTCAAAAAGTTGCATGATAACTGAAGAGCTCCAGAGATCCTATGCCCATCTACAAATCCCATCTAGAGTCCAGGTACACCCCACATTACACATACCAAGTCTCCAAGACTTCTACTATCGTACCAGGCCATGCGGCAGGGCAGAGCAGCCCCATCCCAAAAGTGTGCAGACACCCGTGACACAGGACAGACCGGACGTGACAAACAAAGGACACAAGACACAGACAGAAATCTCTTAGCAAGGAAAACAGCTGCAAGGACTGAGAGAATGCAAAACAAGATGATGGAGCTGAAACCGATGGTGAGCTGATGAGGCTCAGAGAACCCTGGAGGAAGAGGATGCTAAACTGAATTCTTTCTTCCAAGAACTGCAAAGATGGATGCCTAGGAATCCTACAATCAGAAGCCTCTACCTAACTTCGTATTATTACAAAGTCCTAATCCACCATAATGGATCTTGGTGGGGCATAGCTGTCCATACAGCTGAGAACAAGACCTGAAAAGACAACTGACTGGATGCTTCCAAACAGAGAACTTTTGACTGGGGAGCTCAGACAGGTATCAGAAACTCATATATGGCCTGGGTGCCAGGCCAAGGAATGCAGAGATGACAGATGCTACCAATGATGCCAGGGTTTCTGACAGGACCCTCAAAGGGCTAAGGAAAAACACATGAGATACACAAGCAACACATAATGCACAATAGACAAGTGACACGATACACACCGGGACTGCTCTGCCCTCCTGCACACCTCAGCACTGTGATCAAAAGTGAGACTTGGCTTTTACGGGGCCTAAGGGGCCACTTCATGGACACCCCCAGCTCCAAGGGGACTCCAAAACCCATCCCGGTAATTCCCAAACCAGCACTCTGCTTTCATCCCCCCTGTGGGTCATGGCCCTCTACTTATCTCTCAGACATCAGGGGATGCTGGTCTCAGGTGCAAAGAAAGGCCACCTCGTCAGCTGGGAAGGTCCTGCTGTGACCGCACTGGTGTCTCTCAGACAGCGGTATTATAGAGAAAACTAAACATCAGTGCCTGATCTTGGCACCACATCACCCAAAACCCCACCAGTGTGCTACTCACAGTGCTCCTAAGAAGGCCCGGCACCTCCTACTCCTAACCCTGACCCTCGGCCAGGGATGCAAGGCATCTGCACCTGAAAGAAAGTTAGAACATATGTCAAACACCTCCAGGACAACTCGCAAGCTGCAAACACCTTATGCCAACCTAGGAATAGCATCTACAGCCCAAGTACACCCCACATTACAAATTCCAACTTCCCAGGCTTGTCCTACTGCAGCATGCCACGCGGCAGGGCAGAACAGCTCCGGCACAAATATGTGCAGACACCTGTGACACAGAACGTGACAAACAGGGGGACGTGAAACACGACACATCATGCTTGTGGTGAGGGGATTGAGGGGGGAAGGGAAAAGGGACCCCAAAGACACACTAGGGAACGCAGCACACCGGACAACGTGACGCAGACCGGAGCTGTTCTGCACTGCCCGCCTAACAGCTGCCATCAAAAGTAAAGCCTCTCCCTTTAGCTATCCTAAGAGGCCCTTGCAGAAGATTGCTTTTCCATCTGGTAATTTTTAAATCTGGCCTAAGAACTCCCAACCTGCTACTCTCTCATCATCCCATCTCCAAGCTATAGCCCCCAACTTATCTTTTGTTTGATTGGTGATGTGGATCCACATTGCACCTGAAATGAGTCTGCCTTGGACGGGCCTCGTGGTGGCCTGTTAGCTTCTGGGTCAGCTACAATGAAAAAAACCAAAACCAAAGTATGAGTCCAGAGTTATGTGGGCCAAATCCCACCAAGGCAGCTACTTGCCCTCTCCTGAGTGTGCCTGGCGCCTTCAGACTCCAGCTTCACCCTGATTACAAGGCTGTGGCCTTTATTAGGAGTGGCACCTGGCTTAGAGAAAGGCAAAATTGAATAGCATTCCTATGAGTGCAGTAGATAACCTTGTGTGCTGTAGGACATGGGAATACCTCTGCTAGGCTTCTGAGAAGCCTTAGGGGGGGTCCTCAAATAAACATCCTTTTCCACCCTGCTACCTTCAAACTCCCCCCATCCACAATAATTCCTAACTGTATACCTGCTCACCCTCCCTCTCCTAATCACAATCCTCAACTCACCTGAAGCCTCTGTCTCAAACATCATCCTTGACACTGGGCAGATCCCTCTTGTGACATGACGAATCTGCTGAAAAAAGCATGGTACTTGACACAACCGGGAATCTCTGGAAGCTGCACTCCTTCTAAAAAAAAATACAAAACAAAACCATACCTAAACCAGAAATTACAAATGCACTTTACCACCCCTAAACACAAAACCCAAAATCGTGAACCTAAATGCGCCTTCTATTCCACGCTGTTTACTTCACAGAATCTTCAAAGCTTCAGTTCTTTAGATGCCCAGAAACACCCGCTGAAAAGAAGCTGAGATAAGCTGAAAGAGCCTCTTCACTGAAATGAGAGGAGAGCTCTTACCCCAGCACATCCCAGAGAGGGAATGAAGCCCCTCAGCCAAGGCTGGGGTTAATATACCCCTGATTGTGCCCGCCTCTCGTTCCCATGGCACCTGGGAAAAGGGAGGGGGCGACTCCCACCGGGTATAAAAGCCCTCAGAGCAGCTGCCGCTGTTTCGCCCCTCAGACTTGAATTGAAGGGGAGTGAAGGGCTTGTTATAGAAAAAAACTCTTCAGAAAAATAACAGCGCTTTCTTTTTTACAACAACTACTTGGAGCACAAGTGAGGAAAACTGGTAAGAAATAAAACTTTCTGTTTAGGCAGCATAACTAGATAAATTGGGTAATTGGCTGTTAACTTACGTAACTATTCCTTAGTAACTACGTAACTAGTGGCTACCAAGTAGTACTTCCCATGTGATTAAACTGGGTGGAGAAGAATACTAATGATATGAATAGTCTAAGTCTCCTTGGGACCTCCAATTTTGGCCATCTACCTTATAAGTAAAAATTAGAAAGATAAAAGCCTCCCAGGCAGTGTTAGGGTTAAGTGCATGCCAGGCTCATCCTTCTCTGAGATACTTGGTCCTACAGCACAGAAAGAAGTGCCCTGAAATGTAGTTTTAAACCCTTAAAATGCTGAAAAAGGCAGAGCTTCCTTCAAGTGACCTCCTTAAAAAGAGGAAATGGGGCAGTTATCTCTACTGAAGGTAATGCAATAACAAATACCTAGTTTCTGCTATTTAATTTGCTCTCCTTAAGTATTGGGAAAAGAGGGGCTTTCCACACTTTAAAATCTCTCCAGTGATGAAAAGAGAAGGATTTTTCCCTCAGTTCAAACCCTTAGGATGGAGGGATAGCTGGGCTTCTCCCTCAATTTGGGCCTCAGGACAACAAAAAGGGGGTGGCTACCCTTACTTCAAACCCATAAGAAACATTGTCAAGATTTTCCCCTTTTTTTTAAACTGCCAAATAATAGAGAATGGGGACTCACTGTCAATTAACGCCCGTAACAGCATAGAAAAGGCAGGGATTCTTTCAACTGAGACCATTACAATTGCAGGGGAATCCAAGTCCCTACCAGTTTGAACACAAAAAGTAATGGAAAAGGAAGCTTTTCCCCTTTTCCCTAAACCCTTTTTCTCCTAATAACCCTTCTCCTTTCTGGGAGTGCTCTGGAGGGTCTGGGGCTTTGGAGAGGGACTGACACAGTAAAAGGGGACAGTTGCAAGCCCTCTCGTGGAACCCCACATGCTGCCTGGTCTGCTCAGATGCTGCCCCTTGGCAAAAGGGCTCTTCCCTTGGCGTTTTCCCAAAGTGATGCTCTGTGCCCGGGTGGGTCCGGCTGCTCCCTAGTCCGTGCTGGATGCTCTGACCATAGTTCATGGAGGGACACTTGGGATACCCCTGTTAGCCCCTCTGGCCGAGCAGCTCCCTGTGCACCTGTGCCCGGGTAACCCTCTGAAAGCAGCTGGTCACACGGGGCGCTGCTAGACCTTGGACTGGGGGTGGAGGTGAAGAAAGGTCCTGTGAGGAGCTCCTTCCCCTACACAGCCCTTCTTCTGCCCCTTAAACCATGGGGTGCCAGACTTTCCTTTCGAAGGAAATTAACAGCCTTTCCTCTCTGTGTGCCCATGGCTGAAACTGCGATTCGGCCTCCAAAACTGCAGAGAACAATTTCTCACAGCCCGCAGCTGCCGACACCGAGAATTCTCGCTGCCCTTGCAGTGCCACGTGCCTCTGACGTGGACACGCAGCAGGTGTGAGTTTGGTTTTACAGGGAAGACGCCGGCACAGGATTTCTCCAGGAGCAAAGATGCCCCCACCGAGAACTCGGGCTGCCCTGGCAGTGGCAAGCACCTCCTAGTGCAAACTGGCATCAGGAAACTCAGGGGGTGAGTTTTTCTGTGCAGAAATTCTCCCGGACCAAACCTGAGACCATCTAACCCTAACCACAACAACTTAACTGGGTCTAAAACTTACAACCTTTGGACTGGCAGGGTGGGACCCGACCCGCTGTGCCACCGCTGGCCCCTTTCTAAAGCATTCCACTGCAGTCCTAAAACTCTGCCTTTTCAGAGGGTGTTTCCTCTGACCCTGACCATAATCTTGAAAATATGCTAAAGAATCATAGAATGGGTTGGAAAAAGCCCCAACAATACCCTGAAAAGTCCCTTCCAAAATCTTCTAAATACCTTTAAAAGTCCTAGACAAAAAAACTCAAAAAGACGTGCTCGTCTCCGAATTCCACCTCTTGCTGTCTAGCCCACAGACGTCACCCCTACCTTTTTGCAGTGGGTCTGTTGGTCTCTGAGGGTTCTGTCATTGACCTGGTGTGTGAAGGCTGCTGTCTGGTCTCGCTGTTAGGGTTGCTGTGTTGTGCTGCTGCTCTTGGGGGAAAAGGCTGTTTTTAGGGGGGCTGGTTAGGCTGAGGTTAGGGCTGTCTCGGTCTGGCCGCCTGGACCGCGGCCGCTCCGCCGGCCGTGCCGGGGGACGGAGGGGGGGGTCCTGCCGTGCGCACCGTGGTCACCGCACGGAGCGGGGTCCCGTCTGTTCTCACTCTGCTCGGCTCCCTCCGCTGCAGCCGGCGTCAGTCCCGGCTTTGTCTCTGCCGGATCAGCCGCCGTGAGCCACGCGGGAGCCATGCACGCTCCAGCTCGGTCTGCACCGGAACGGCCCCTCCGCCGATCCCGGCTGCAGATCCCGCCTCTGGAGGACCGAAACCTGAGCTGTGCCCAGCTCCCCCGTCCCGCCCTGAGCTCCGTTCCCTTGGTAACCACAGCTCCGGCTGCTCAGGGGAACTTTCTAAAGGAATCACCTTCTCGAAACACTACAAGTTCAGTTAAAAGAAAGCCCTCTCCTGCTTCTTCCTAAAAGTACGGGAAGAAAGCTATAGAGGATAAAAATCAAAAAAGAATGGGATAAAGGAATTGGTCTATTTCCATTAAAAGAAGCTCCCATAGGAGGGGGCGGACCAGGTAAGCAACACTCAGCCCCCCATGTTCCTTGCTGCGATTTCTGGAGCCATTTGGGACCCTAAAACCAGACTGACTTTACGGTGGTGGCAGCTTGGGTCAGCGAGGCATCCTGCACAATGCAGAATTTTAGCAGGCTGATGGCCACGAAGGGCCCCCGGGGCCCTGAACGTGAACACCAGCCCTTTTCTAAGGTAAGCCTGACTCAGCAGCCCAGGTTCCTGATGGGAGATAGCAGGAGACACGTGCCGAGGCCAAAGCAGCTGGAGTTGGGATAGGTGCCAACTGGGTCTGGGAGGCAGATTGGGAAATGCAGAATTTCAGAAGGCAAACAACTGGCCGCTCCGGGCCACAGGCCCCTGAACGCTAGTGCTGACCCTTTTCCCAGGTAAAGAAAACTCAGCAACACCGGTTCCTGATTTCAAATTGCTGGAGGCGCTTGGGAGTCTGAAACCAGCTCAACTCGGCACAGGTGGCAACTTGGATGTGGGAGGCATCCGGCGCAATTGGGAATTTCAGGACCTAGCCGTCCACTAAGAGCCCCTTGCCCCTGAACATGAAGGCCAGCCCTTTTCTCAAGAAGGCGTACCTCGGACACCCTGGTTCCTGATGGCAGGTAGCAGGAGACACGTGGCGAGGCAAAAGCAGCTGGAGTTTTCACTGGTGCCAGCTTGGGTCTGGGAGGCACATTTGGCAATGCAGAAATATCACCAGGCAGCCAGCCAGTCCAGGCGAGGCCTCCTGAACACCAATGCCAGCCCTTTCCCAGAAGAAGAAAACTCAGCACCCCAGGCTCCTGATGGGAGATTGCTGGAGCCATTTGAGACCCTCAAACCTGCCTGACTTGGCGGTGGTGGCAGCTGGGGTCCGGGAGGCATCCTGTGCAATGCAGAATTTCAGGTGGCAGACAGTCGGCCCCTCTGGACCAGAGGCTCCTAAACACTGGTGCCGTCCCTTTTCCCAGGTAAGCAAAACTCAGCAGCCCAGGTTCCTAGTTTCAGATTGCTGGAGGTGCTTGGCAGTCTCAAACAAGATCAACTAGGCACAGGTCGCAGCTTGGGGCTGGGAGGGATCATGAGCAATGCAGAATTTCAGCAGACAGCAGGCCACTACAGGCCACTAAGGGCCCTGGACACCAATGCTGCCCTTTACACAGGTAAGTATAACTCACCAGCTCAGTTTCCTGAGAGCAGAGTGCTACAGCCACTTGAGACTCTCAAACCAGCCTGACTTTATGGTGGTGGCAGCTTGAGTCTGGGAGGCATCCTGCGCAATGTTAAATTTCAGCAGACAGCTGGCCCCAAGCTCCTGAACACTAGTGCTGACCCTTTTACCAGGTAAGCAAAACTCAGCCACCCAGATTCCTTGCTGCAGATTGCTCAACTCAGCTGAGGTGGCAGCTTGGTTCTGGGAGGCATCCTGCACAGTGCAGAATTTCAGATGGCAGACAGCCAGCCCCTCTTGCCCAGAGGCTCCTAAACACTAGTGCTGTCCCTTTTCCCAGGTAAGCAAAACTCAGCTGCCCAAGTTCCTGGTGGCATATTGCTCGAGTCGCGTGGGACTCTCAAACGAGCCCAACTCGGCTGAGGTGCCAGCTTGGATTCGGGAGGCATCATGCGCAATGGAGAATTTCAGCAGGCGGCCGGCCACGAAGGGCCCCTGGGCTCTGAACAGAAATGCTGCCCTTGACACAGGTAAGTGTAACTCACCAGCTCAGGTTCGTGATGGAAGATTGCTGGGGCCATTTGGGACCCAGCCAGACACTGCGGTGGTGGCAGCTTGGGTCGGGGAGGCATCCTGCGCAATGCAGAATTTGAGCAGGTGGCTGGCCAGTAAGGGCCCCTGGGCCCTGGACACCAGTGCTGCCCATTACAGAGGGAAGTGTAACTCAGCAGCTGAGGTTCCTGATGGCAGATGGCAGGAGACACGTGCCGAGGCAAAAGCAGCTGGAGTTTTCACTGGTGCCAGCTTGGGTCTGGGAGGCACATTTGGCAATGCAGAAATATCAGCAGGCAGCCAGCCACTCCAGGCGAGGCCTCCTGAACACCAATGCCAGCCCTTTCCCAGAAGAAGAAAACTCAGCACCCCAGGTTCCTGATGGGAGATTGCTGGACACATTTGGGGACCCTCAAACCAGCCTGACTCTGCGGTGCTGGCAGCTTGGGTCTGGGAGGCATCCTGCGCAATGCAGAATTTCAGCAGGCAGATGGCCGGCCCCTCTTGGCCAGAGGCTCCTGAACACTAGTGCTGACGCTTTCCCCAGGTAAGCAAAACTCAGCCCCCCAGATTCCTTGTTGCAGATTGCTTGAGTCGGCTGAGGTGGCAGCTTGGGTCTGGGAGGCATCCTCTAACCCAGTAAGAACCAAAAAAAACCCCAACCCTTTCTTCTAAAAAATATTCAAATATATATATCCTTATGTTTTCATATTTACATTCACAATATGCATTATAAATATAAATGTATATTGCTTACTTATACATTTATCTTTATCAATGTCAATTTATAAATAAATTTTTATTCTATATCTACTCCAAGCACTTATTTATCTGTTTTATACCTATTTTTACATATTGATTATATATTCCCCTGTCAAGATTTTTACTTCTGTAACACTTATGTTTTATTTTAAATAACATCTGCCTCTACTTAAATAAAAGCCAAAAAAATTCCTTTCCTTTGGAATATATTTACATATTTTTATATTTTTATTCCTATTTATAATTTATAGTGCCCTATAATGTTATTTATATTCTATATTACAAATCTGCATTTTACTTACTTATGTTTATATTTAAATTTATATTCATAGTTTAGCAATTTCTCTTTATATAATTATTATACATTTCTAACTTACGATTCACATTTTTATAAGACTTATAGTATTTAAAATAAAACTCCTGCCTCTATAAAAACAGAGGACATCCCTTGATTTAAACAATAGTTAAAATTCTATTCACATCTACCTTTAAAATTTTTATTTATTATATTTATAGATATATATTAGAGAGAATACCTTTTATTATAATAATAGATGTATTATTTTTATATTATGTATTTCTTTTACTTATATTTATTCATATTAGATATTTATAGATATTGGTATATAAATTATATATTTGTATATCTGGATTTCTACTTTTATATTATTTCTATTTATATTATTTATTTAAAAAAACAGCCTACAACCTAAAAAAACCGAAAAAAATCTCCAATTTATTTTAACCTTTTTATATTTACATTCTATGTTTATATATCTTTCTTAATATATATAAATTATACTCCACTCTATATATAATGTTACAATTATATACCATATATTATACTTTTATGTATGTATCTGTTATCTATGTCTACCACTCTAATTTCATATTTATTTTTAAATTTATATTTATTTCTATTTTCATGTATATGTTAGACCATGTAAGTTCATTAACCCGACACATCAGAACCACAACAATACCGTACCTTTGTCAGCACCTGTACGCAGCCCGCGCTCATCCCATTGCAGCACATCAAAACAAAACCTATTTCTATTACTAAAGGAACAAACATCCCACAACATTGAACCCTAATAAAAACTCAAATAAACCTAACTGTAAATAAATTTTAAATCCCACTATAAGCAGCCCAAAGCCTCCACACATTCTCATCATAAACTTCCTCCTAAACCAATATCTCAAACACCCACAAACTCAAATACACCTTGAAAATGACACAACTACTAATAAAAACAAACACCCATTAAAAATTAAATCTAACCAACTCACTAGACTCAAAACTGTACAACTGACCCAAAACAGTACTAAGAAAAAAAAGCTCTACGTTTATGCACAAATAATAACCGATAATCTGGAAAAGTTATTTGAAAAAATTTTACAAATTAACTAAAAGCATAAAAATAAAAAAAAATCTAAACTATTAAAATACTACAAAATATCACTAACTAAATTTAAAAAATATTGCCTATAAAAACCCACCATATAAATGCCCCTCTCCCCAACAATAAAACTAAAAACACCTAACGAACCAGAAAGAAATCGGAACTTAGGAACACTAAAACCATAGCGTTCAAGAAGTCACACCACATCCCTTATCATACACCAACTACAAACAACATAAAACAATACAGTGAATTCTTAAAAACCACCTTAAAACCACTACATTGAAAAACATTTCAAAAATGAAAAACTGCATTTAACAAAAGCCATCTAATAAATTCACACCCAAAACTCCAGCAGCCCAGCTGGCCCTACCAAAGCTGTATGTTTATACATAAATTAAACAAAACCAAAATGCCACTAATACCTATCAGAAGTCTATGAAAGAAACCTCTTGAAATTAATCCTAGCTCAAATACAAACCAACCCATCCAGAAAGTCAGCTTCACCCAAAAAACAACTTACACAGAGTTAATAATACCAAGAAATAAAACAACACACCATATACCACCAATGAATATAATAGTGTAGGAAAAAAATACTCCACTTTTTTTTTTTTTTTTTTTTTTTATTTAAACTAACTTATTTTATTAGCTAGAACAGAAGCTTTTGCCAAGACTGTAACAACAACTTCTTTTTCTTCTTCTCCTTCTGAAATATCCCTTCTCACTCCCAAATTCCTCACAACTTCTGAGTTTAAATCCAAGCCAAAAGCAAAATTCGTGCACTTGTGCGTTCGATGCTCCTGCCAGATTCTCTGTTTCCCTCCACATCTTCTTACACTTTCAGTCTTCAGGCTGTCCTGCCGTGAAGAATGGGTAAAGAGAGGATTTCCCTGCCTCCCCCCCAGAGCTGGTTTCCTCAGCCATTTCACTCAATCCCAAACCGGCAATGATGCACGCTCACCTGAAGCAGGGGAATAAATCTCTAAATGTCACTAAATACATAAAATGTACACAAAAATACATAAATGTCACTAAATACATAAAAGCGCATCCCCATTGTTCCAACACTCGGCAGCCCATGCGGCCAAGGTCAGAACTCTCTGCCCCCCGAGGACACGGCAACCAGCAGGGCCCTTTGTCCCTCTCTCCAGCACGGACCTATGAAGCCAGAGAGGAGTTTACAGAGACCGGGAGGCAGCGGGACGGGGCGGGCGCCCGGCCCGACCTTCCAAAGCTGGCGGCAGCGAAGGCGGGGAGCGCCACGGTCCCGCTCCGCCGCCTGCCCGCCGCCCCGGGGCCGCCCCGCCGTGATTGTCCGGCCCGCGGTCGCTCCCAGCGCCTGGAGCGGGGCGGGCGCGGGCTCGGGAGCTGCCGCCCTGTTCCGACGCCGCTCGCCCGACCCCGCCCGCTGCCCCGGCCCGCGGAGCGCTGCGACCGCACCTCCGCCGCCCGCCGAAACCGGCCCCGCCCGGCCGCCCCCGCCGCGGCCGTTCTCCTCGGCGATCGCATCCCTTTGCATGACCGAATGTCCTTCACCCGCCCCCGCCATTTACAGACCCTGGCCCGACCGCCGCTGGCTCCAGCGCCCTTCCCTCGCTCGGCAGCCGCGTCCTTGCCCCGCCCCCGGCACTCAGCGGCGAGGGGCAGGGCGCTGGCTCGGGGGGGTGCGATCCCGCTCTGTGGCCACAGGGGGAGGAGATTTATGGGGGCGTGCGATTTCCCCGCCCATTTCGCCGCCATCTTGAGAAGGTCAAAGAACGCCCGCGACATTTGCGACGCGCCCCTCCCAAAATGGCGGCCGAGGAGGACCCTCGGAAGAAATAGGGTTTTACCCAGATGCCTCTCAGCAACCCGCCTAAATATGTTCGCCCACGGCGCCGCTGACCACATAGACCGTGTCTTATACACTTAAAATGCCACATAAAAATCCATCGGGGCCGCCGTGGCGTCGCTGTTTCATGCAGGCAGCCGATTTGACCGACGCTGGCCCTCGACTTCCCCGCCCTTCTCGCTGCCATGTTAAGAAGGTCAAGGAAAAGTCCGTGACATCCGCGACTCGCCACTCCCAAGATGGCGGCCTGGCGGCTGCCGGTAGCGACAGAGCTGCAGTACCGCGCTCTGCCCACAAGGCGGCAGCACTGCCGCCCGCCCCAGCCGGGGGCGCAGCGCGCCTCGGGGCTGCGGGCAGGCAAGGTGGCAAAAAAGAACAGGGGCGACCCCCGCCAAAAACTGCTCTGAAATAAATGCCAAAAACCTGCCTCTTACCCCACCAGAATCAAACAAGGCCCCTTGCTTTAAAGCCATGTTTAAATAAATTTTTTATTTCCATTTTTCGTATTTATATTCACATGCATAGCTATAGTGGACATTGATGTAGCATGTAATTTATATAACATTATTCTATTTCTATTATTTATATTTACTTATATTTTGTGCTTTTATAAATATCTTTCCACATTGATTGTATATTTCTATGTCTAAAATTACATTTCTATCATGCTTTCACTATTTAAAATACAAATCCCATCCTAACTAAATAAATACAAAAAAGCTCTATTCTTTTAAACTACATTGAAATATTTTTATATTTATAGCGCTCATGACTACACTCACATTTATATTTGTAGTTTATACTTAAGTATTATATTAATCATTATGTATAACATGTATCCTATTCAAATAAGAGATAAATTATTTTCCTAATTATGTACCATATCTACTGCTACAACTTATTTTTTCTTACATTTTTAATTTTTATATTAACCTTCAGCTATTTATGATCTATTTCTATTCTTAGATTTCTACCTTTATATTATTTGTATTTATAATGTTTATACTAAAACACCTGCTTTTGCCAAATAAAAAAAAATCCCCTTTATTTTAAACTACTTAAAAAAACCTAGAGTATATCAATCTGGTATAACATATAACAAATGATAGATATGATAGATGTAAAATTGATATAAATATTGTAGTGTATTATAGGAAATAAATAAAAATCAATATGATCCATAACACAAGTAATACTGTATAAATGTTATATTTATGTTATTTTATATTTCAAATAATTTAACATTTCTTTATATATTTGCATATACTTGACAAACATTTCTATATTTATACTTGGGTTGCGATTTTTTTCTGGGTGTTTTCTGGGTCTTTTCTTGCCCTTCTTCGAATTTTTTTCTGGGTTATTTCTTGTCCATCTTGGGGGTTTTTTCTGGGTTTTTTCTTGCCCATCTTCAGACTTTTTTCTGGTTTTTTTCTTGCCCATCTTGGGTGATTTTCTGGGGGTTTTCTACGTTTTTTTCTTGCCCATCTGGGATTATTTTCTGGGGTTTTTTTCTCGTTGCTTTCTTGCCCATCCTGGGCTTTTCCTGGGTTTTTTTCTTGTCCATCATGTGGTTTTTTTCTGGTTTTTTCCTGCTCATCTTCGTCTGGTTTTCTGGGTTTTAAGCCAAAATCGGTACATATCACGTCAGTTCATGCAATACAACCCGGCTGGGGATTTTTTATTCTAAATTTAACAAGGAGTCGCAAAACCTGGAAAGCAAAAGTCACACAAGGTTAAATCCAGTCAGCATGCACTCACACACGCAGAAACGAGCAGACACAGACAGACACAGCCACGTGCTCTCACACACGCTCACACAATCTTTCCACTTAAATGCTCACTGCGGCCCTTACTCGAGATGCTGAAGAACGTGCTGTGACACATCTTCTGGCTGCCGCTCCTTGAGGTAAAATGGCAGATCCTGGGGAAATCAGCAGCCTCGGGGACCTGTGAGACTACAGGAAGGGTCAACGAGTGGTTATCTGACAGCTAGGACTTGTCTCCTCTCTGGACTGATAAATTTTCTACCCAAAATCCAATAGAAGACAGATGTATAGGTACATAGAACATAAGCCACCATAGGCAGATACAATACAAGCCAGGACTTGCAAAAATTCTCTGGAAGATGAATTCTTGCGCCCTATTCCCTTTCAGAAGAAGGAACCTACACAACTACTGCAGTCATCTGAGGAGGTGCATCTGAAAAAAAAGTTAGGACAACAGTCAGACGGTTCAATGATAACTGAAGAGCTCCAGATATCCTGTGTCCATCTACAAATCCCATCTAGAGTCCAACTACACCCCACACTGCACATTACAAATCCCCGGGCCCTCTCCTATTGCACCAGGCTATGCGGCAGGGCAGAGCAGCTCGGGCACAAATGTGTGCTGACAGCCGTGACACAGGATGGACAGGACAGGACAGACAACGGGGACACAACACAGACAGAAAATTCTAGGCAAGGAAAATGGCTGCAAGGACTGAGAGAATGCAAAAGGAGATGACCGAGTTCAAACTGATGGTGAGCTGATGAGGCTCAGAGAACCCCGAAGGAAGAAGATGATAACTGAATGATTTCTTCTAAGAACTGCAAAGATGGATGCCTAGGAATCCTACGGTCAGAATCCTCTACCTAACCTCATATTACGCCAAATCCTAATCCACCAAAATGGATCCAGGTGGGGGCATAGCTGTCCATACAGCCCAGACCAAGACCTGACAAGACATCAGATGCGATGCTTCCAAAGACAGAAGAGAGTCTGACGCCTGTCTGAGCTCCCCAGTCAAAAGTTCTGTGGCCTGGGTGCCAGGACAGGGAATGCAGAGATCACAGATGCTAACAATGATGCCAAGATTAATGACAGGCACCCCTAAGGTAAAACACATGGGATACACAAACAACACACAATTCACAACAGACAAGTGACACGAGACACACCGGGACTGCTCTGCCCTGCTGCACACCTCAGCACTGTGATCAAAAGTGAGACTTGGCTTCTATGGGGCCTAAGGGGCCACTTCATTAACACCCCCCCACCTCCAAACTGGACTCAAAACCCCCTCCCTGTAATCCCCAAACCAGCACCGTGCTTTCAGCCCCTCTGTGGGTCACGGCCCTCTACTTCTCTCTCATACAGCTGGGGATGCTGGTCCCTGTCAGGTGCAAAGAAAGGCCACCTCATCAGATGGGAAGGTCCTGCTGGCACCGGGCTGGTGTCTCTCAGACAGCTAGATTAAAGAGAACCAAACATCAGTGCCTGATCTTGGCACCGCATCGGCCAAAACCCCACCACTCTGCTACTCACCGCGCTCCTAAGAAGGCCCGGCACCTCCTAACCCTGACCCTCTGCCACACGTGGAATGCGTCTGCACCTGAAAGAAAGTTAGAACACATGTCAAACATCACCAGGATAACTCACAAGCTGCAAACACCATATGTCAATCTAGGAACAACATCTAGAGCCCAAGTACAGCCCACATTACAAATTTCAACTCCCCAAGGCTCGTCCTATTGCAGCAGGCCATGCGGCAGGGCAGAACAGCTCCGGCAAAAAATGTGTGCACACACCCGTGACACAGAAAGTGACAAACAGGGGGGACATGAAACACGACACATCATGCTTGTGGTGAGGGCCTCGAGGGGAGAAGGCAAAAGGGACCCCAAAGACACACCAGGGAGCACGGCACACCGGACAACAGGACACAGATCAGAGCTGTTCTGCACTGCCCGCCTGAAAGCTGCCATCAAAAGTAGAGCCTCTCCCTTTAGCTGTCCTAAGAGGCCCTTGGAGAAGATTGCTTTCCCCTCTGCTCATTTTTTAATCTGTCCCAAGAACTCCCAATCTGCTACTCCGCCATCTCCAGACCGTGGCCCCCGACTTATCTTTTGGATGATCGGTGAGGGGAATCCACGCTGCACCTGAAACGAGTCTGCCTTGGAGGGCTCTGTGACGGCCTGTGAGCCTCTCGGTAAGCTGCAATCAAGAAAACCAAAACCAAAGTATGAGTCCAGAGTTATGTGGGCCAAATCCCTGCAAGTCAGCTACTTGCCCTCTCCTGAGTGTGCCTGGCTCCTTCAGGCTCCAGCTTCATCCTGATTCCAAGGCTGTGGCCTTTATTAGCAGTGGCACCTGGGTTACAGAAAGACAAAGTTAAATGGCATTCCTCTGAGTGCAGTGGATCACCTTGTATGCTGTAAGCCATGGGAATGCCTCTGCTAGGCTTCTGAACAGCCTTGTGTGGGGGGGCCCTCAAATAAACACCCTTTCTCACCCTGCTGCTTGCAAACCCGCTCCCAAGAACTCCTAAACTGGATACCTGATCACCCTCCCTCTCCCAGGCACCATTCTCAACTCACCTGAAGCCTCAATCTCAAACATCATCCTTGACACTGGGCAGATCCCTCTTGTGACACAACGAATCTGCTGAAAAATTGTTGTGCTTGAGAGCTGAGCAATAACAGCCAGTTCTGTCCACTGCTCACCTTGACTGCTGGCATCCAGATTGACATCCTGAAAAGAAAGACAAAGAACAGAGCTGTAACACACTCACCATACACACTTCTGCTGCAGAGACAAATGGGGCCTCACCGGCTCGGGGCAATCCCCTCGCCCGGGATGGGGCCCTCTGGCACACATTTAATCCATCTGAACCTGAAAAAAAAGTTAGGACAAGAGTCACACTGTTGCAGGATAACTGATGAGCTCCAGATGCCCTGTGCCCATCCACAGATCCCATCTAGTGTCCAACTACACCCCACATTACACATTCCAAGTCTCCAAGACTTCTCCTATCGCACCAGGCTGTGCAGCACAGCAGAGCAGCCCCATCCCAAATGTGTGCTGACACCCGTGACACAGGACAGACAGGACAGACAACAACAGGGGACACAACAGGAAAAGAAATCTCTTGGCAAGGAAAATGGCTGCAAGGACTGAGAGAATGCAAAAGGAGATGAGTGAGCTGAGACCGATGGTGAGCTGATGAGGCTCAGAAAACCCTGGGGGACGAAGATGATAACTGAATGATTAATTCCAAGAACAGCAAAGATGGATGCCTAGGAATCCTACTGTCAGAATGCTGTACCTAACCTCATATTATTACAAGTCCTAATCCACCACAATGGATCCAGGTGGGGCATAGCTGTCCATACAGCTCAGAACTAGACCTGACAAGAAATCTGACTGGATGCTTCCAAAGAGGTAACTTTTGACTGGGGAGCTCAGACAGGTATCAGAAACTCATATATGGCCTGGGTGCCGGGCCAGGGAATGCAGAGATCAGAGATGCTAACAATGATGCCAGGGGTACTGACAGGGCCCTCCAAAGGTAAGACATTGGATACACAAACAACACATAATGCACAACAGACAAGTGACACGAGACACACCGGGACTGCTCTGCCCTGCACACCTCAACACTGTGATCAAAAGTGAGACTTGGCTTTTATGAGGCCTAAGGGGCCACCTCATGAACATCCCCCACCGCCAAAGCTGAATCAAAAACTCCACCCAGTATTTCCCGAAACAGCACCATGACTTCATCCCCACTGTGGGTCGTAGCCCTCTACTTATCTCTCATACAGCTGGGGATGCGGGTCTCGGGTGCAAAGAAAGGCCACCTTGTCAAACGGGAAGGTCCTGCTGGCACCGGGCTGGTGTCTCTGAGACAGCTAGAGTAAAGAGAACCAAACATCAGTGCCTGATCTTGGCACCGCATTGGCCAAAACCCCACCGCTCTGCTACTCACCGCGCTCCTAAGAAGGCCCGGCACCTCCTAACCCTGACCCTCTGCCACACGTGGAATGCATCTGCACCTGAAAGAAAGTTAGAACATATGTCAAACACCACCAGGGTTACTCACAAGCTGCAAACACCTTATGTCAATCTAGGAATAGCATCTAGAGCCCAAGTACAGCCAACATTACAAATTCCCCCTCCCTATGGTTCGTCTTATTGCAGCAGGCCATGCGGCAGGGAAGAACAGCTCTGGCACAAATCTGTGCACACACCCGTGACACAGAAAGTGACAAACAGGGGGACATGAAACACGACACATCATGCTTGTGGTGAGGGTCTCGAGGGGAGAAGGCAAAAGGGACCCCAAAGACACACTAGGGAACACGGCACACCGGACAACAGGATACAGACCGGAGCTGTTCTGCACTGCCCGCCTGAAAGCTGCCATCAAAAGTAGAGCCTCTCCCTTTAGCTGTCCTAAGAGGCCTTTGGAGAAGATTGCTTTCCCCACTGCCAATTTTTAAATCTGGCCAAAGAACTGCCAACCTGAT
Organism: Ammospiza caudacuta; assembly: GCF_027887145.1. NCBI lineage: Eukaryota > Metazoa > Chordata > Aves > Passeriformes > Passerellidae > Ammospiza > Ammospiza caudacuta. The sequence continues at coordinate 23,915 of NC_080598.1, forward strand.
ACTCTCTCATCGTCTCATCTCCAGACCGCGGCCCCCGACTTATCTTTTGGATGATCGGTGAGGGGAATCCACGCTGCACCTGAAACGAGTCTGCCTTGGAGGGCTCTGTGATGGCCTGTGAGCCTCTCGGTCAGCTGCAATCAAGAAAACCAAAACCAAAGTATGAGTCCAGAGTTATGTGGGCCAAATCCCACCAAGTCAGCTACTTGCCCTCTCCTGAGTGTGCCTGGCTCCTTCAGGCTCCAGCTTCATCCTGATTCCAAGGCTGTGGCCTTCATTAGGAGTGGCACCTGGGTTACAGAAAGACAAAGTTAAATGGCATTCCTCTGAGTGCAGCGGATCACCTTGTATGCTGTAAGCCATGGGAATGCCTCTGCTAGGCTTCTGAACAGCTTTGTGTGGGGGGGCCCTCAAATAAACACCCTTTCTCACCCTGCTGCTTGCAAACCCGCTCCCAAGAAATCCTAAACTGGATACCTGATCACCCTCCCTCTCCCAGGCACCATCCTCAACTCACCTGAAGCCTCAATCTCAAACATCATCCTTGACACGGGGCAAATCCCTCTTGTGACACGACGAATCTGCTGAAAAATTGTTGTGCTTGAGAGCTGAGCAATAACAGCCAGTTCTGTCCACTGCTCACCTTGACTGCTGGCATCCAGATTGACATCCTGAAAAGAAAGACAAAGAACAGAGCTGTAACACACTCACCATACACACTTCTGCTGCAGAGACAAATGGGGCCTCACCGGCTCGGGGCAATCCCCTCGCCCGGGATGGGGCCCTCTGGCACACATTTAATCCATCTGAACCTGAAAAAAAAGTTAGGACAAGAGTCACACTGTGGCAGGATAACTGATGAGCTCCAGATGTCCTGTGTCCATCTACAAATCCCATCTAGAGTCCAACTACACCCCACATTACAAACTCCAAGTCTCCAAGACTTCTCCTATCGCACCAGGCTGTGCAGCACGGCAGAGCAGCCCCATCCCAAAAGTGTGCAGACACCCGTGACACAGGACAGGACGTGACAAACAATAGGCACAAGACACAGACAGAAATTTCTTGGCAAGGAAAATGGCTGCAAGGACTGAGAGAATGCAAAAGGAGATGACCGAGCTGAGACCGATGGTGAGCTGATGAGGCTCAGAGAACTCTGAAGGAAGAAGATGATTACTGAATGATTAATTCCAAGAACAGCAAAGACGGATGCCTAGGAATCCTACAGTCAAAATCCTCTACCTAACCTCGTAATATTACAAGTCCTAATCCACCATAATGGATCCAGGTGGGGCACAGCTGTCCATACAGCTCAGAACAAGACCTGAAAAGACGTCTGACTGGATGCTTCCAAAGAGAGAAGAGAGTCTGATGCCTGTCTGAGCTCGCGAGTCAAAAGCTCTGTGGCCCGGGTGCCAGACCAGGGAATGCAGAGATTACAGACGCTAACAATGATGCCAGGGGTACTGACAGGGCCCTCAAAGGCCTAAGGTAGAAGACAGGAGATACACAAACAACACACAATGCACAACAGACAAGTGACACGATGCACACGGGGACTGCTCTGCCCTGCACACCTCAGCACTGTGATCAAAAGTGAGACTTGGCTTTCATGGGGCCTAACGAGCCGTTTAATGAACACCCCCCGCTCCAAACTGGACTCAAAAACCCCTCCCAGGAATTCCCAAACAAGCACCATGCCTTCATCCCCACTGTGGGTCGCAGCCCTCTACTTATCTCTCAGACATCTGGGGATGCCAGTCTGTGTCAGGTGCAAAGAAAGGCCACCTCGTCAGCTGGGAAGGTCCTGCTGGCACCGGGCTGGTGTCTCTCAGACAGCTAGATTAAAGAGAACCAAACATCAGGGCCTGATCTTGGCACCGCATTGGCCAAAACCCCACCGCTCTGCTACTCACCGCGCTCCTAAGAAGGCCCGGCACCTCCTAACCCTGACCCTCTGCCACACGTGGAATGCATCTGCACCTGAAAGAAAGTTAGAACATATGTCAAACACCACCAGGGTTACTCACAAGCTGCAAACACCTTATGTCAATCTAGGAACAACATCTAGAGCCCAAGTACAGCCCACATTACAAATTCCCCCTCCCTATGGTTCGTCCTACTGCAGGAGGCCATGCGGCAGGGCAGAACAGCTCCGGCAAAAAATGTGTGCACACACCCGTGACACAGAAAGTGACAAACAGGGGGGACATGAAACACGACACATCATGCTTGTGGTGAGGGCCTCGAGGGGAAAAGGCAAAAGGGACCCCAAAGACACGCTAGGGAACACAGCACACCGGACAACAGGATACAGACCGGAGCTGTTCTGCACTGCCCGCCTGAAAGCTGCCATCAAAAGTAGAGCCTCTCCCTTTAGCTGTCCTAAAAGGCCTTTGGAGAAGATTGCTTTCCTCTCTGCTCATTTTTGAATCTGTCCCAAAAACTCCCAACCTGCTACTCCACCATCTCCAGACCGTGGCCCCCGACTTATCTTTTGGATGATCGGTGAATGGAATCCACATTGCACCTGAAATGAGTCTGCCTTGGAGGGCTCTGTGATGGCCTGTGAGCCTCTCGGTCAGCTGCAATCAAGAAAACCAAAATCAAAGAGTGAGTCCAGAGTTATGTGGGCCAAATCCCTGCAAGTCAGCTACTTGCCCTCTCCTGAGTGTGCCTGGCTCCTTCAGGCTCCAGCTTCATCCTGATTCCAAGGCTGTGGCCTTTATTAGCAGTGGCACCTGGGTTACAGAAAGACAAAGTTAAGTGGCTCTGAGTGCAGTGGATCACCTTGTATGCTGTAAGCCATGGGAATGCCTCTGCTAGGCTTCTGAGACACCTTGGGAGGGGCTCTCAAATAAACAAATAAAGACCCTTTCTCACCCTGCTGCCTGCAAACCCCCTCTCAAGAACTCCTAACTGGATGCCTGCTCACCCTCCCTCTCCCAGTAACCATCCTCAACTCACCTGAAGCCTCAATCTCAAACATCATCCTTGACACTGGGCAGATCCCTCTTGTGACACAATGAATCTGCTGCGAAATTGTTGTGCTTGAGAGCTGAGCAATAACAACCAATTCTCTCCACTGCTCACGTTGACTGCTGGCATCCAGATTTACTTCCTAAAAGAAAGACAAAGAACAGCAGTGTAACAGAGTCAGTTGAGAGGTGTAACAGAGTCTGCTGCAGAGGCAAATGGGGCCTCACCTACTCAGGAGAATCCCCACACCTGGCATGGGGCCCTCTGGCACACATTTAATCCATCTGAACCTGAAAAAAAAGTTAGGACAAGAGTCACACTGTGGCAGGATAACTGATGAGCTCCAGATATGATGTGCCCATCTACAAATCCCATCTAGAGTCCAACTACACCCCACATTACAAACTCCAAGTCCCTGGGACTTCTCCTATCGCACCAGGCTGTGCAGCAGGGCAGAGCAGCTCCGGCACAAATGTGTGCTGAGAGCCATGACACAGGATAGGACAGACAACGGGGACACAACAGGAACAGAAATCTCTTGGCAAGGAAAACGGCTGCAAGGACTGAGAGAATGCAAAAGGAGATGAGTGAGCTGAGACCGATGGTGAGCTGATGAGGCTCAGAGAACCCTGGAGGAAGAAGATGATTACTGAATGATTTATTCCAAGAACAGCAAAGACGGATGCCTAGGAATCCTACAGTCAAAATCCTCTACCTAACCTCGTAATATTACAAGTCCTAAACCACCATAATGGATCCAGGTGGGGCACAGCTGTCCATACAGCTCAGAACAAGACCTGAAAAGACGTCTGACTGGATGCTTCCAAAGAGAGAAGAGAGTCTGATGCTTGTCTGAGCTCCCTAGTCAAAAGTTTTGTGGCCTGGGCGCCAGGCCAAGGAGTGCAGAGATCACAGAGGCTAACAATGATGCCAGGGTTTCTCACAGGCCCCCCTAAGTGAAAGATGTGGCATACGCAAACAACACATAATGCACAATAGAGAAGTGACACGATGCACACCGGGACTGCTCTGCCCTGCTGCACACCTCAGCACTGCAATCAAAAGTGAGACTTGGCTTTTATGGGGCCTAAGGGGCCACTTCATGAACACACCACACCCCCCCCCCCACCCAAAATTGGACTCAAAACCCCCTCCCAGGAATTCCCAAACCAGCACCCTGCTTTCATCCCCTCTGTGGGTCACAGCCCTCTACTTATCTCTCAGACATCTGGGGATGCTGGTCCCTGTCAGGTGCAAAGAAAGGCCACCTCGTCAGCTGGGAAGGTCCTGCTGGCACCGGGCTGGTGTCTCTCAGACAGCTAGAGTAAAGAGAACCAAACATCAGTCCCTGATCTTGGCACCGCATCGGCCAAAACCCCACCACTCAGCTACTCACCGCGCTCCTAAGAAGGCCCGGCACCTCCTAACTCTGACCCCCTGCCACACATGGAATGCGTCTGCACCTGAAAGAAAGTTACAACATATGCCAAACACCACCAGGATAACTCAAAAGGTGCAAACACCTTATGTCAATCTAGGAATAGCATCTAGAGCCCAAGTACAGCCAGCATTACAAATTCCAACGCCCCACGGTTTCTCCTACTGCAGCAGGCCATGCGGCAGGGCAGAACAGCTCCGGCAAAAAATGTGTGCACACACCCGTGACACAGAACGTGGCAAACAGGGGGGACATGAAACACGACACATCATGCTTGTGGTGAGGGTCTCGAGGGGAGAAGGCAAAAGGGACCCCAAAGACACACTAGGGAACACAGCACACTGGACAACACAACACAGACCGGAGCTGTTCTGCACTGCCCGCCTGAAAGCTGCCATCAAAAGGAGAGCCTCTCCCTTTAGCTGTCCTAAGAGGCCCTTGGAGAAGATTGCTTTTCCGGCTGCCAATTTTCAAATCTGCCCCAAGAACTCCCAACCCACTATTCTCTCATCTCCAGGCCAAGGCCCTCGACTTATCTTTTGGATGATCGGTGATGGGAATCCACGCTGCACCTGAAATGAGTCTGCCTCGGAGGGCCTCGTGATGGCCTGTGAGCCTCTCGGTGAGCTACAATAAAGAAAACCAAAACCAAAGTATGAGTCCAGAGTTATGTGGGCCAAATCCCACCAAGGCAGCTACTTGCCCTCTCCTGAGTGTGCCTGGCTCCTTCAGGCTCCAGCTTCATCATGATTCCAAGGCCTTCATTAGGAGTGGCACCTGGGTTAGAGAAAGGCAAAGTTAAATGGCATTCCCCTGAGTGCAGTGGATGACCTTGTGTGCTGTAAGACATGGGAATGCCTCTGCTAGGCTTCTGAGAAGCCTTGTGTGGGGGAGGCCTCAAGTAAACAAATAAAGACCCTTTCTCACCCTGCTGCCTGCAAACTCCCTCCCAAGAACTCCTAACTGCTCACCCTCCCTCTCCCAATCACAATCCTCAACTCACCTGAAGCCTCAATCTCAAACATCATCTTGGACCTTGGGCGGATCCCTCTTGTGACATGATCAATCTGCTGAATAAAATGTTGTGCTTGACACAGCTTGGAATTTCAGGGAGTTGCACTCCTCAATTAAAAAAAAACAAAACAAAACAAAAAAAACCCAACAAAACCAATCCCAAAAACAAACAAAGAAAAAAACCAAACAAACAAAACCCACACAAACAATAAATCCCAAAACACCTAACTCCCCACAGAAACAAAAAAACCACAGAAAACATCAAAAAATCCAAAACCCCCACAAAAACCAACTAAAAACCCCAAAATGAAAACCAAAAAAAAACCAAAAATTCCACCAAAAGAAACCCAACCAAAAAAACAACCAGAGCAAAACTAAAAATTACAAAAGCACCTTACCACTCCTAAACACAAAACCCAAAATCACAAACCTAAATACTCCCTGTATTCCATGCTGTTTTCTTCACAGAATCTTCCAAGCCTCTGTGCTTTAGATGCCCAGAAACACCTGCTGAAAAGATGCTGAGACGGGCTGAAAAAGCCTCTTCACTGAAATGAGGAGAGCTCTTAACCCAGCACATCCCAGAGAGGGAATGAAGCCCCTCAGCCACGGCTGGGGTTAATATACCCCTGATTGTGCCCGCCTCTCGTTCCCATGCCACCCAGGAAAAGGGAGGGGGCGAATCCCACCAAGCCCTCAGAGCAGCTGCAGCTGTTTGGCTCCTCTGACTCACATTCAAGGGCAGTAAAGGGCTTGTTATAGAAGAAAACTTTTCAGAAAAGTAACAGTGCTTTCTTTTTTTGCAACAACTACTTGGAGCAGAAGAACAGAAAACTGGCAAGATATAAAACTTTGTGGTAAGGTTACATAGCTAGATCAATTGGGTAATTGGGTAATTTGCTGTTACCTTACATAATTATTCTGTGTTTACCAAAAGCCATCTAATAAATTCACACCCAAAACTCCAGCAGCCCAGCTGGCCCTACCAAATCTCTATGTTTATGCATACAGTAAACAAAACCAAAATCCCAGTAATACCTATCAGAAGTCTGTGAAAGAAACCTCTTGAAATTGATCCTACCTCAAATACAAAACAACCCATGCAAAGTTAGCTTGACTCAATAAACAATTTACACAGAGCTAATAACACCAAGAAATAAAACAGCACACCATATACCACCAAAGAATATAATAGTGAAGAAAAAAGAAACCACTTTTTTTTTTTTTTTAAAGCTTTTGCCAGGACTCCAACAACAACTTCTTCTCCTTCTGAAATGTCCCTTCTCCTTCCCAAATTCCTTACAACTTCTGAGTTTACATCCAAGCAAAAAGCAAAATTCGTGCACTTGTGCGTTCGATGCTCCTGCCAGATTCTCTGTTTCCCTCCACATCTTCTTACACTTTCAGTCTTCACTCTGTCCTGCCGTGATGAGTTTGACGGACGAATTGGTAAACGTTAAGAGAGGATTTCCCTGCCTCCCTCCCCAGAGCTGGTTTCCTTAGTGCATTTCACTCAATCCCAGGCCGGCAACGATGCACGCTCACCTCAAGCGTGCAAGGCTCACAGCTGCTCGGCTAAACTCGGCTCTAATCGGCTAAACTCGGCCATTGTCATCTGCATTCGGCTGGACTCGACCCTTCGGCACGGCTCGGCTCGCTTCGGCCGAACTCGGAGCCGCTCTCTGCGCTCGGCGCGCCTCGGCTCGCTTCGGCCGAACTCGGAGCCGATCAGTGCGCCCGGCGCGGCTCGGCTCGCTTCGGCCGAACTCGGAGCCGCTCTCTGCGCCCGGCGCGGCTCGGCTCGCTTCGGCCGAACTCGGAGCCGCTCTCTGCGCTCGGCGCGCCTCGGCTCGCTTCGGCCGAACTCGGAGCCGCTTTCTGCGCCCGGCGCGGCTCGGCTCGCTTCGGTCGAACTCGGAGCCGCTCTCTGCGCTCGGCGCGGCTCGGCTCTCTTCGGCCGAACTCGGAGCCGCTTTCTGCGCCCGGCGCGGCTCGGCTCTCTTCGGCCGAACTCGGAGCCGCTCTCTGCGCCCGGCGCGGCTCGGCTCGCTTCGGCCGAACTCGGAGCCGCTCTCTGCGCCCGGCGCGGCTCGGCTCGCTTCGGCCGAACTCGGAGCCGATCAGTGCGCCCGGCGCGGCTCGGCTCGCTTCGGCCGAACTCGGAGCCGATCAGTGCGCCCGGCGCGGCTCGGCTCTCTTCGGCCGAACTCGGAGCCGCTCTCTGCGCTCGGCGCGCCTCGGCTCGCTTCGGCCGAACTCGGAGCCGATCAGTGCGCCCGGCGCGGCTCGGCTCGCTTCGGCCGAACTCGGAGCCGCTCTCTGCGCTCGGCGCGGCTCGGCTCGCTTCGGTCGAACTCGGAGCCACTCTCTGCGCGGCCCGGCTCGCCTCGGCCGAACTCGGAGCCGATCAGTGCGCTCGGCGCGCCTCGGCTCTCTTCGGCCGAACTCGGAGCCGCTCTCTGCCCTCGGCGCGGCTCGGCTCGCTTCGGCCCAACTCGTAGCCGCTCTCTCCGCGTTCGGCTGAGCTCGCCTCGGCTCGGCTCCCTGACGGCGGGCAAGCGGCGCCGCCTCACGTTAAACTCGCCCGGCTCGGGGCTCTCCTGCTGCCGCGTCCCGCGGGCGGCCCGGCCATCGCACGGACACGATCGGGAGCGCGGCGTGGCACAGGAGCTCATTGGGCAGTGACCGCACTCGCGCTAATTAGCGCGCACGAGAGCAGCGGGCTCGGTTCGGCTGAGCTCGGCTCCGTTCAGGCAGCCTCGCAAGCCTGGCCTCGGTTCGCTCGAGGCCGTCAGGTTCCGCCGGTCTCGCCTTGGTTCGGCCGAAGGAGGCGTCGTTCGCTCGTGTTTTTACAAATATCTTTCTATATTGACTGTATATTTCTATATTTAATTTTATACTTCTATAATACTTCCATTATTCCAAATAAAAACCCCGTCTCTAACCAAATAAATAAAAAAACCCTTCTTTTAAAGGATACTGAAATATTTTTTATTTATACTTTGTATAATTATACATTCATATTTTAATTTATCGTTTCTTTGGATGTATTACATTAATAATGATATATTATATATATAAAATTTTAAAATAGATTTAAATTATTATTTAAATTATGTATAATATCTACTGCTACAACTAATTTTTTCTGATATTTTAAATTTTTATATTTATCTGTATGTATTTATTATATATTTCTAAACTTAGATTTCTACCTTTATATTATTTGCATTTATAATTTTTACAATCAAAACACTGCCTATTGACCAATAAAGAAAACCCGCTTTATTTAAGTATTTTAAAAATATTTTCATGTTTATAATTTTCATATTTATATTTATAATTTGTTCAATATTACATGAGAACACACCTGCTCCTGCACCGCAGTGGGGCCCCCTCTCCTGGGGACCTTGGGGTGCCCCAACGGCATCAGAGCCCCGAGTCTTCACCCCCTTCTCCTCTATTTAGAAACTACACTGGAACTTTTTTCTGGAAATAAAGACATTACCTAAATCCTCTCCCCGTGTCCTAGACAGATGGATATTCAGTTATTAGTTGGCTGGGCAGCAGTTTCTTAAATAGAATGATAAACAAGATGTGAACATTTCAGCTACAAGCAAATAGGCAAATCTGAACAAGGTACTGGTGGGCGACCACTGAAGTTATTTTGAAGGAATTTTTTAAACAATAAAATATTGATACCACAAAAATAAAGCAAAAAGCTAACTACTGGCTAAGAAAAAATTAACTTTTGACAGCAACAACATTCCAACCACACAGGCTTTTTCCCGATGTCATACCTTATAACTACCTCTCTTGGGAATTCTCATCATGTATCCCAAAAGGAATAAATACCTCAGAGCGTCCTAAAGCAAAAAGTAGCACACATGAGCTCCTCACACTCCCGGGAGGCCTGCACAGCGTGCACTGAGTCTGCAACAAATTCTGCTCAGTGAGAGTCTGCAAACAAAGGTTCAATTGATGAATTGAACTGATTGTAAAGGGAGGTTTTCTAAGCACAGAAGCACAACAAAGAACAAGCAAAAACAATTCTTAAAAAAAACCTGCAAGTTTTATTTAGCATATATGCGACTGATTTCCACCCTGTGGCTTCTCACTTTGATTCGCGTCTGTAGGTTCAGGAAGATGACAATGCACACTCTGCCCTCCCTGAGCCCCCCACAGCAGCTGAGCGCTGCTCCGTGCGCTCAGATCGTCAGGAACTGGATTGCCCGCATGGACTGGAACTGCTCTGCTGCAGATTCAGGAGAGAGAGGCTGGCTGAGGCGTCGTCCCAATTCCATTTCTGTGTGACGAGAAGCGGTTTGTTCCCAACGGGTGCAACAATCCCCAGCTCGCTTCCATGGTGAGTACCGATGGCACACAAATGGCAGCCTGAGGAAATCGTGTTCTGGGCTCTAAGTGGTCGGGACAGGGTCTGATTTTTTGTTTTGCATCTGTATGATGATTAGTACGACAGGGCCCTGATCGATGACATGGCAGCACAGAATTAAAAACTCCTCAATAGGATTACATCGACTTCTAGGAAAAGACAAAAGCCTAGGACCCTTCTGAAATCTATTTTTAATGCGAAGCACACGGATTGTCACTATGCTGTGCCTTCCAGCTTTTCAAAGCAGCTTACCTCTGAAGACCAGAAAACATTTATTTCTACAGAAACAATGGGCAACCCCCAGGCTAATCTCAGCACTACTGTTTAATAGGGGATCTGCCAGCGTGCCAGTCCAGCTTCAAGTGTGCTTTATTTCAGTCTAACATCCCCTCAAAATTCTTCTCACATCTCCCAACCCTGACATCTTATTTTTCCCTAAAGCTTCTCATCATTAGCAATTTCCAAGTAACATGGTATTTTTACAACATTCAAAAATGTCATGCTGGACTGTGCTAGAGAGTAATTTGCAAATATAAGCTTAGCAAAATTTGAATTGACTTGTCCAGAGAAAAAACCTACAAGTGAACACCTACACCTGCCTACAAAGAGCTAACAAGCCCCTGGCAGCTGCCAGCATCAAAGCACAGCGGATGTTTCTAATACAGGGTAAGGATAACAATATCACCTTTTGTTCTCTCCAGCTTGTTTTCCCTGCAGTCATATTTTGCTTCTTATGATTTTTTTAGTCTCTGCATCTTCTTGGACAGCACCGAGCCCGACGACAAGGATACGAGAGTCTTTCCCTGCCGTAGGGAGAGAACCAGGAAAACAGTTAAAATAAGAACAGGGTAGTTTGAAATTCATACTTCCAATGAGAAGCAGCGCCTAACAAACAGAACAAAAGTAAACAAAGCATGGTACCTCCCTGGGGACAGAAGACTTACAAACTCTCCAGGATTTACAATTCTAGCGACCAACCCCTTCAGGACGGCAGCCAAGTGTCCCATGAGGTGGTGCTGCACCAAAGAACGATCTGAGAGGTTCCAAAGAGTGAAATGCACAATATTTTGCAAAGCCGTAAAATCTTGCAAAATAACAAAAATACAATAGATGTAAACTACAGGGTAAGAGTACAAGTGTTCACTTTAAGAGCTGGAACCATCCAGGTGAGCACCTGATAACTGGATCCTCACCAGAGTTTGAACCCTTCAGGACACAGAAGGGTTTTCCCCAGAAATTTCACAGACTGAGTTTTGATACAAGTATACTTGCCAGACCCTCAGAAACATCACCCATTCTCCAGGTGTCTGGAGAGAACTGCAAATGGCTCTCACGTAGTTTGAGCTAGCTCTGTAAGGTCTCAGGGTGAATTTCACCAGATGCAACCAAACTGGGCAACTCCCAGTGGGACAGAAGGAACCCAAAGCTTGGGTTCGCAGAGCTGCAGCAAATACTGAGGAAACAAACATAACAGCGTAAAAAATAATAAACCATCCTTTTTTTTTCTCTTGCTTTTGTTTTTTTCTTATTCAGATCAGCATAGCAATTAAAGAGAAGGTGAAAAACTCACCATTACTGAACATTTCATCATCTGTAGGCTGAGCATCCTTAGCACAGAGGACTCCAAAGTTAAAATTCACCGATCCCTGGGAAATAAAACCAAATATTGTATGATAAACAATCAAACAGCAGACGTAAAAATTTGTTTCCTCTAAGGACTTTCGGGTACGTATGTACCTTTGCGTACATCCAACACATTGGAACATACACTTTATACCATCTCCTAATAAGTAAAAATTTACCTTTAAACTTTGATAGTACAGCATAAAATTATGAACTTAAATTGGTGATCTGTTATTATTAAGTTGGTGCCTAAAGTTATTTCTGCTGTCAGGTTCAAAAAAACATTAATTTTTTTTACTGGAATGAGCAATTGATTTCAAAGTCATCACAAGCCCACCAAAACACAAAGCAGTATTCACTGGATGGGTCTGTGAGCTAGAAGTAGTTAGGCTTGTACTTCCCTCTTGCTATTCCAGAACCAATAAATCCTGTCAACAAAACCAGGATCTATAGCCCACTGCTGTGAAAGATTCTACGAGGATGATGGTTTGATTTGTGTTTAGAAGTTTTGATTTGAAATGGCCAGTTCAATGGATAAAGACAGTTTAGGTAGTATTACATTGCTATTATTATTATTTCTATTATTATTTTTACTATTACTACTGCTATTGTTATCATCTGCTACTGGAAGAAACAAACCAGTAGTACCTATACTTAATTACTTTTATTTCCAGGAAATAATAAAGAAAAAGAACCAAACCAAAAAAAGTCACTTCCTACCTTTTATATCAAGGGATGAAAAATTTCTCTTGGGCTCTTCTCCAATTTATCAAGACTCATAGCACTGAAAGGCAAACAAAACAGTGCTTTATAGAAGGGCAAGTGCACATTTCAAGGCTGAACCACCAACTGATTGCAGTGACAGCAGTTACAACATGAATCGTTCCCAGAGCCTCTGTTAAATGGAATGTTCTGTGGAACTGCCGTTTCTTTCCCAAAACACTAACTTCCAACACTTCCTAATAATATTTTGTATTTTAAAACAAAAGAAGTTAGTGAGACTCTGTGCGGAGGTCAGGTTTAAATTTATTTCCTTCTAAAGCACAGAGCTCTGTTCCATCACCCTTCACTTCGGCTCTACACTGAATCGTGGTGAGCATTTGAGGAGTGCTCAATAATCAATTCTATTTCTCTCTTTTTCTAGCTCTCTCTATTCCTAAATCATTCCAGACAAGTCAAATGAAAAATGAAAAAAACAAGTTCAGCATCAAAGTCACACTTTTTCCCGTTGTCTGGTCAAGAACAGGCTCTAAATCCACTTACTGCTGCCTTCAACGATTCAGACTTGCAAAAGCATTCTTACATATTTTACAGGTTTATCATAAAACCCACAGAACGCAAGCTCTGAATTACAGGAAAAGGTACACAGGCAAATATCTAAAGGGATCACTTATTAGTAAATACATACCTTGGTAGAGATCGCACTGAGAACCTTTCTGAGGGACTCTAAGGGACGCATGTTTTCTGAGCACCCTATAAACAAGAAAAGCTAGGATATAGTACAGGACATCCCCACTTTTTCTACATATTCAAATAGTATTTTTAATAAAAACAATTCAGTTAAAAAAGAAGGAAGAAAACCAAGCTAATTTTACTCAGCTGTATTTACTGCCGATTTAGAGAAAAATGCCGGGCAGCGTCGGCCGTTGCGTCACACGTCGCGCCGGCAGCAGGGCCTGCCGGGAGTTGGAGTCTCGGGCTGGTAGCCACTCATGTGCCGCGATAGCCGTTGCGTCACACGCCGCGCCGGCAGCAGGGCCTGCCGGGAGTTGGAGTCTCGGGCTGACAGCCACGGCTCCGTCCCCCGCCACCGGGAGCTGCAGTCCCTCCCGGGCATCAAACGGGTCCTTCGCCCCAGGGCGGGGAAGGACCTGAGGCAGGACCGCTCCTCCCGAATGCCCTCTCTTTTCCCCTCCAACTCTTTTTCTTTTTTTAACGCTGTTTTTCACCCCTTTCCCTTCCCTTCCCTTCCCTTCTGCTCTCCTGCTTTCTTTCCTTTCCTTTCCTTTTTTTCCCCTTCCCTTTCCCTTTCTTTTTCTTGTATTTGTAATCTTGGTTTTCCTTCCTAGCTTTAGAATCAAAAAGCAGCAGTAGTAACTTTCAGGCTACCTGGGAGTAAAAAAAACCCCAAAACTATAATGATTGAAAGAAAACTATTTATTCCCTGGGAGCCTGAAATTTTCTACTGCTGCACATGACACAGAGCTTTTTATTCCTTCTTATATACAGTTGATATTTTATACTCGCTTTATACACCGCCCCCTGCCGTCTGCACCGGCGCTCTGCAGGCAGAGTGCTGCGGCGTCGTTCGGTTCTGTTTAAATAAACTCGGCTAAATTAGGCTTGGTTCGGCTTAGGTCTAAAATCGTTTCGGTTCGGCTTTTCGTCTAAATTCGGCTTTTCCGGCTCTTCGGCTGAACTCGGCCCGGTTGGGCTAAAGTCGGTCATATTCGGCTCTTTGTCTAAATGCGGCCAATGTCGGCTACAGTCGGCTATCGGTTACACTCGGCTATCATCGGCTCTTCGTCTCAAGTCGGCTGTGTTCGGCTACACTCGGCTCTTCGTCTCAAGTCGGCTGTGTTCGGCCACACTCGGCTCTTCGGTGAAACTCGGCTATTTTCGGTCACACTCGGCTCTTCGGTGAAACTCGGCTGTTTTCGGCTACACTCGGCTCTTCGGGGAAACTCGGCTGTTTTCGCCCACACTCGGCTCTTCGGCTCTTCGGAACTATTCGGCCCGGCTCGGCTCCCTCAGGGCGGGAAAGCGGCTGTCAGAGGACCCCGGCACAGCGAGGCGTTTAACCCACATGCCTGTCACAAACCCGCCGAAATACGCCCGCCCGCGGCGCCGCTGAGACCACAGCATGTGTCGGGTACACTTGAAACGTCACAGAAAATACCACCGGGGCCGCGCCGGGGTCGGTATTCCATGCAGGCAGTCCAGTGACACCCACCCCGGTCCTCCACTTCCCCGCCCTTTTCGCCGCCCTGTTGAGAAGGTCAACCAAAAGTCCGCGACATCCGCGACGCGCCACTCCCAAGATGGCGGCCTCTCGGCGCAGGGCTGCAGTACCGCGCTCTGCCCACAAGGCGGCAGCACTGCCGCCCGCCCCAGCCGGGGGCGCAGCGCGCCTCGGGGCTGCGGGCAGGCAAGGTGGCAAAAAAGAACAGGGGCGACCCCCGCCAAAAACTGCTCTGAAATAAATGCCAAAAACCTGCCTCTTACCCCACCAGAATCAAACAAGGCCCCTTGCTTTAAAGCCATGTTTAAATAAATTTTTTATTTCCATTTTTCGTATTTATATTCACATGCATAGCTATAGTGGACATTGATGTAGCATGTAATTTATATAACATTATTCTATTTCTATTATTTATATTTACTTATATTTTGTGCTTTTATAAATATCTTTCCACATTGATTGCATATTTCTATGTCTAAAATTACATTTCTATCATGCTTTCACTATTTAAAATACAAATCCCATCCTAACTAAATAAATACAAAAAAGCTCTATTCTTTTAAACTACATTGAAATATTTTTATATTTATAGCGCTCATGACTATATTCACATTTATATTTGCAGTTTATACTTAAGTATTATATTAATCATTATGTATAACATGTATCCTATTCAAATAAGAGATAAATTATTTTCCTAATTATGTACCATATCTACTGCTACAACTTATTTTTTCTTACATTTTTAATTTTTATATTAACCTTCAGCTATTTATGATCTATTTCTATTCTTAGATTTCTGCCTTTATATTATTTGTATTTATAATGTTTATACTAAAACACCTGCTTTTGCCAAATAAAAAAAAAAATCCCCTTTATTTTAAACTACTTAAAAAAACCTAGAGTATATCAATCTGGTATAACATATAACAAATGATAGATATGATAGATGTAAAATTGATATAAATATTGTAGTGTATTATAGGAAATAAATAAAAATCAATATGATCCATAGCACAAGTAATACTGTATAAATGTTATATTTATGTTATTTTATATTTCAAATAATTTAACATTTCTTTATATATTTGCATATACTTGACAAACATTTCTATATTTATACTTGGGTTGCGATTTTTTTCTGGGTGTTTTCTGGGTCTTTTCTGGCCCTTCTTCGAATTTTTTTCTGGGTTATTTCTTGTCCATCTTGGGGGTTTTTTCTGGGTTTTTTCTTGCCCATCTTCAGACTTTTTTCTGGTTTTTTTCTTGCCCATCTCAGAGTTTTTTTTTGGGGGTTTTTTCTGGGTTTTTTTCTTGCCCATCTTGGGTGATTTTCTGGGGTTTTTCTACGTTTTTTTCTTGCCCATCTGGGATTATTTTCTGGGGTTTTTTTCTCGTTGCTTTCTTGCCCATCCTGGGCTTTTTCTGGGTTTTTTTCTTGTCCATCATGTGGTTTTTTTCTGGTTTTTTCCTGCTCATCTTCATCTGGTTTTCTGGGTTTTAAGCCAAAATCGGTACATATCATGTCAGTTCATGCAATACAACCCGGCTGGGGATTTTTTATTCTAAATTTAACAAGGAGTCGCAAAACCTGGAAAGCAAAAGTCACACACACAAGGTTAAATCCAGTCAGCATGCACTCACACACGCAGAAACGAGCAGACACAGACAGACACAGCCACGTGCTCTCACACACGCTCACACAATCTTTCCACTTAAATGCTCACTGCGGCCCTTACTCGAGATGCTGAAGAACGTGCTGTGACACATCTTCTGGCTGCCGCTCCTTGAGGTAAAATGGCAGATCCTGGGGAAATCAGCAGCCTCGGGGACCTGTGAGACGACAGGAAGGGTCAACGAGTGGCTATCTGACAGCTAGGACTTGTCTCCTCTCTGGACTGATAAATTTTCTACCCAAAATCCAATAGAAGACAGATGTATAGGTACATAGAACATAAGCCACCATAGGCAGATACAATACAAGCCAGGACTTGCAAAAATTCTCTGGAAGATGAATTCTTGCGCCCTATTCCCTTTCAGAAGAAGGAACCTACACAACTACTGCAGTCATCTGAGGAGGTGCATCTGAAAAAAAAGTTAGGACAACAGTCAGACGGTTCAATGATAACTGAAGAGCTCCAGATATCCTGTGTCCATCTACAAATCCCATCTAGAGTCCAACTACACCCCACACTGCACATTACAAATCCCCGGGCCCTCTCCTATTGCACCAGGCTATGCGGCAGGGCAGAGCAGCTCGGGCACAAATGTGTGCTGACAGCCGTGACACAGGATGGACAGGACAGGACAGACAACGGGGACACAACACAGACAGAAAATTCTAGGCAAGGAAAATGGCTGCAAGGACTGAGAGAATGCAAAAGGAGATGACCGAGTTCAAACTGATGGTGAGCTGATGAGGCTCAGAGAACCCCGAAGGAAGAAGATGATAACTGAATGATTTCTTCTAAGAACTGCAAAGATGGATGCCTAGGAATCCTACGGTCAGAATCCTCTACCTAACCTCATATTACGCCAAGTCCTAATCCACCAAAATGGATCCAGGTGGGGGCATAGCTGTCCATACAGCCCAGACCAAGACCTGACAAGACATCAGATGCGATGCTTCCAAAGACAGAAGAGAGTCTGACGCCTGTCTGAGCTCCCCAGTCAAAAGTTCTGTGGCCTGGGTGCCAGGACAGGGAATGCAGAGATCACAGATGCTAACAATGATGCCAAGATTAATGACAGGCACCCCTAAGGTAAAAGACATGGGATACACAAACAACACACAATTCACAACAGACAAGTGACACGAGACACACCGGGACTGCTCTGCCCTGCTGCACACCTCAGCACTGTGATCAAAAGTGAGACTTGGCTTCTATGGGGCCTAAGGGGCCACTTCATTAACACCCCCCCACCTCCAAACTGGACTCAAAACCCCCTCCCTGTAATCCCCAAACCAGCACCGTGCTTTCAGCCCCTCTGTGGGTCACGGCCCTCTACTTATCTCTCATACAGCTGGGGATGCTGGTCCCTGTCAGGTGCAAAGAAAGGCCACCTCATCAGATGGGAAGGTCCTGCTGGCACCGGGCTGGTGTCTCTCAGACAGCTAGATTAAAGAGAACCAAACATCAGTGCCTGATCTTGGCACCGCATCGGCCAAAACCCCACCACTCTGCTACTCACCGCGCTCCTAAGAAGGCCCGGCACCTCCTAACCCTGACCCTCTGCACCTGAAAGAAAGTTAGAACACATGTCAAACATCACCAGGATAACTCACAAGCTGCAAACACCATATGTCAATCTAGGAACAACATCTAGAGCCCAAGTACAGCCCACATTACAAATTTCAACTCCCCAAGGCTCGTCCTATTGCAGCAGGCCATGCGGCAGGGCAGAACAGCTCCGGCAAAAAATGTGTGCACACACCCGTGACACAGAAAGTGACAAACAGGGGGGACATGAAACACGACACATCATGCTTGTGGTGAGGGCCTCGAGGGGAAAAGGCAAAAGGGACCCCAAAGACACACCAGGGAGCACGGCACACCGGACAACACGACACAGACCGGAGCTGTTCTGCATTGCCCGCCTGAAAGCTGCCATCAAAAGTAGAGCCTCTCCCTTTAGCTGTCCTAAGAGGCCTTTGGAGAAGATTGCTTTCCCCTCTGCTCATTTTTGAATCTGTCCCAAAAACTCCCAATCTGCTACTCCACCATCTCCAGACCGTGGCCCCCGACTTATCTTTTGGATGATCGGTGAATGGAATCCACGCTGCACCTGAAACGAGTCTGCCTTGGAGGGCTCTGTGATGGCCTGTGAGCCTCTCGGTCAGCTGCAATCAAGAAAACCAAAACCAAAGTATGAGTCCAGAGTTATGTGGGCCAAATCCCACCAAGTCAGCTACTTGCCCTCTCCTGAGTGTGCCTGGCTCCTTCAGGCTCCAGCTTCATCCTGATTCCAAGGCTGTGGCCTTCATTAGGAGTGGCACCTGGGTTACAGAAAGACAAAGTTAAATGGCATTCCTCTGAGTGCAGTGGATCACCTTGTATGCTGTAAGCCATGGGAATGCCTCTGCTAGGCTTCTGAACAGCTTTGTGTGGGGGGGCCCTCAAATAAACACCCTTTCTCACCCTGCTGCTTGCAAACCCGCTCCCAAGAAATCCTAAACTGGATACCTGATCACCCTCCCTCTCCCAGGCACCATCCTCAACTCACCTGAAGCCTCAATCTCAAACATCATCCTTGACACGGGGCAAATCCCTCTTGTGACACGACGAATCTGCTGAAAAATTGTTGTGCTTGAGAGCTGAGCAATAACAGCCAGTTCTGTCCACTGCTCACCTTGACTGCTGGCATCCAGATTGACATCCTGAAAAGAAAGACAAAGAACAGAGCTGTAACACACTCACCATACACACTTCTGCTGCAGAGACAAATGGGGCCTCACCGGCTCGGGGCAATCCCCTCGCCCGGGATGGGGCCCTCTGGCACACATTTAATCCATCTGAACCTGAAAAAAAAGTTAGGACAAGAGTCACACTGTGGCAGGATAACTGATGAGCTCCAGATGTCCTGTGTCCATCTACAAATCCCATCTAGAGTCCAACTACACCCCACATTACAAACTCCAAGTCTCCAAGACTTCTCCTATCGCACCAGGCTGTGCAGCACGGCAGAGCAGCCCCATCCCAAAAGTGTGCAGACACCCGTGACACAGGACAGGACGTGACAAACAATAGGCACAAGACACAGACAGAAATTTCTTGGCAAGGAAAATGGCTGCAAGGACTGAGAGAATGCAAAAGGAGATGACCGAGCTGAGACCGATGGTGAGCTGATGAGGCTCAGAGAACTCTGAAGGAAGAAGATGATTACTGAATGATTAATTCCAAGAACAGCAAAGACGGATGCCTAGGAATCCTACAGTCAAAATCCTCTACCTAACCTCGTAATATTACAAGTCCTAATCCACCATAATGGATCCAGGTGGGGCACAGCTGTCCATACAGCTCAGAACAAGACCTGAAAAGACGTCTGACTGGATGCTTCCAAAGAGAGAAGAGAGTCTGATGCCTGTCTGAGCTCGCGAGTCAAAAGCTCTGTGGCCCGGGTGCCAGACCAGGGAATGCA
This sequence comes from Ammospiza caudacuta, assembly GCF_027887145.1. Taxonomy (NCBI): domain Eukaryota; kingdom Metazoa; phylum Chordata; class Aves; order Passeriformes; family Passerellidae; genus Ammospiza; species Ammospiza caudacuta. The sequence goes on from NC_080598.1 coordinate 43,463, forward strand.
GAGATTACAGACGCTAACAATGATGCCAGGGGTACTGACAGGGCCCTCAAAGGCCTAAGGTAGAAGACAGGAGATACACAAACAACACACAATGCACAACAGACAAGTGACACGATGCACACGGGGACTGCTCTGCCCTGCACACCTCAGCACTGTGATCAAAAGTGAGACTTGGCTTTCATGGGGCCTAACGAGCCGTTTAATGAACACCCCCCGCTCCAAACTGGACTCAAAAACCCCTCCCAGGAATTCCCAAACAAGCACCATGCCTTCATCCCCACTGTGGGTCGCAGCCCTCTACTTATCTCTCAGACATCTGGGGATGCCAGTCTGTGTCAGGTGCAAAGAAAGGCCACCTCGTCAGCTGGGAAGGTCCTGCTGGCACCGGGCTGGTGTCTCTCAGACAGCTAGATTAAAGAGAACCAAACATCAGGGCCTGATCTTGGCACCGCATTGGCCAAAACCCCACCGCTCTGCTACTCACCGCGCTCCTAAGAAGGCCCGGCACCTCCTAACCCTGACCCTCTGCCACACGTGGAATGCATCTGCACCTGAAAGAAAGTTAGAACATATGTCAAACACCACCAGGGTTACTCACAAGCTGCAAACACCTTATGTCAATCTAGGAACAACATCTAGAGCCCAAGTACAGCCCACATTACAAATTCCCCCTCCCTATGGTTCGTCCTACTGCAGGAGGCCATGCGGCAGGGCAGAACAGCTCCGGCAAAAAATGTGTGCACACACCCGTGACACAGAAAGTGACAAACAGGGGGGACATGAAACACGACACATCATGCTTGTGGTGAGGGCCTCGAGGGGAAAAGGCAAAAGGGACCCCAAAGACACGCTAGGGAACACAGCACACCGGACAACAGGATACAGACCGGAGCTGTTCTGCACTGCCCGCCTGAAAGCTGCCATCAAAAGTAGAGCCTCTCCCTTTAGCTGTCCTAAAAGGCCTTTGGAGAAGATTGCTTTCCTCTCTGCTCATTTTTGAATCTGTCCCAAAAACTCCCAACCTGCTACTCCACCATCTCCAGACCGTGGCCCCCGACTTATCTTTTGGATGATCGGTGAATGGAATCCACATTGCACCTGAAATGAGTCTGCCTTGGAGGGCTCTGTGATGGCCTGTGAGCCTCTCGGTCAGCTGCAATCAAGAAAACCAAAATCAAAGAGTGAGTCCAGAGTTATGTGGGCCAAATCCCTGCAAGTCAGCTACTTGCCCTCTCCTGAGTGTGCCTGGCTCCTTCAGGCTCCAGCTTCATCCTGATTCCAAGGCTGTGGCCTTTATTAGCAGTGGCACCTGGGTTACAGAAAGACAAAGTTAAATGGCATTCCTCTGAGTGCAGTGGATCACCTTGTATGCTGTAAGCCATGGGAATGCCTCTGCTAGGCTTCTGAGACACCTTGGGAGGGGCTCTCAAATAAACAAATAAAGACCCTTTCTCACCCTGCTGCCTGCAAACCCCCTCTCAAGAACTCCTAACTGGATGCCTGCTCACCCTCCCTCTCCCAGTAACCATCCTCAACTCACCTGAAGCCTCAATCTCAAACATCATCCTTGACACTGGGCAGATCCCTCTTGTGACACGATGAATCTGCTGCGAAATTGTTGTGCTTGAGAGCTGAGCAATAACAACCAATTCTCTCCACTGCTCACGTTGACTGCTGGCATCCAGATTTACTTCCTAAAAGAAAGACAAAGAACAGCAGTGTAACAGAGTCAGTTGAGAGGTGTAACAGAGTCTGCTGCAGAGGCAAATGGGGCCTCACCTACTCAGGAGAATCCCCACACCTGGCATGGGGCCCTCTGGCACACATTTAATCCATCTGAACCTGAAAAAAAAGTTAGGACAAGAGTCACACTGTGGCAGGATAACTGATGAGCTCCAGATATGATGTGCCCATCTACAAATCCCATCTAGAGTCCAACTACACCCCACATTACAAACTCCAAGTCCCTGGGACTTCTCCTATCGCACCAGGCTGTGCAGCACGGCAGAGCAGCTCGGGCACAAATGTGTGCTGAGAGCCATGACACAGGATAGGACAGACAACGGGGACACAACAGGAACAGAAATCTCTTGGCAAGGAAAACGGCTGCAAGGACTGAGAGAATGCAAAAGGAGATGAGTGAGCCGAGACCGATGGTGAGCTGATGAGGCTCAGAGAACCCTGGAGGAAGAAGATGATTACTGAATGATTTATTCCAAGAACAGCAAAGACTGAGGCCTAGGAATCCTACAGTCAAAATCCTCTACCTAACCTCGTAATATTACAAGTCCTAATCCACCATAATGGATCCAGGTGGGGCACAGCTGTCCATACAGCTCAGAACAAGACCTGAAAAGACGTCTGACTGGATGCTTCCAAAGAGAGAAGAGAGTCTGATGCTTGTCTGAGCTCCCTAGTCAAAAGTTCTGTGGCCTGGGTGCCAGGCCAAGGAGTGCAGAGATCACAGAGGCTAACAATGATGCCAGGGTTTCTCACAGGCCCCCCTAAGTGAAAGATATGGCATACGCAAACAACACATAATGCACAATAGACAAGTGACACGATGCACACCGGGACTGCTCTGCCCTGCTGCACACCTCAGCACTGCAATCAAAAGTGAGACTTGGCTTTTATGGGGCCTAAGGGGCCACTTCATGAACACACCACACCCCCCCCCCCCCCCCCAAAACTGGACTCAAAACCCCCTCCCAGGAATTCCCAAACCAGCACCCTGCTTTCATCCCCTCTGTGGGTCACAGCCCTCTACTTATCTCTCAGACATCTGGGGATGCTGGTCCCTGTCAGGTGCAAAGAAAGGCCACCTCGTCAGCTGGGAAGGTCCTGCTGGCACTGGGCTGGTGTCTCTGAGACAGCTAGAGTAAAGAGAACCAAACATCAGTCCCTGATCTTGGCACCGCATCGGCCAAAACCCCACCACTCAGCTACTCACCGCACTCCTAAGAAGGCCCGACACCTCCTAACTCTGACCCCCTGCCACACATGGAATGCGTCTGCACCTGAAAGAAAGTTACAACATATGCCAAACACCACCAGGATAACTCACAAGCTGCAAACACCTTATGTCAATCTAGGAATAGCATCTAGAGCCCAAGTACAGCCAGCATTACAAATTCCAACGCCCCACGGTTTCTCCTACTGCAGCAGGCCATGCGGCAGGGCAGAACAGCTCCGGCAAAAAATGTGTGCACACACCCGTGACACAGAACGTGGCAAACAGGGGGGACATGAAACACGACACATCATGCTTGTGGTGAGGGTCTCGAGGGGAGAAGGCAAAAGGGACCCCAAAGACACACTAGGGAACACAGAACACTGGACAACACAACACAGACCGGAGCTGTTCTGCACTGCCCGCCTGAAAGCTGCCCTCAAAAGTAGAGCCTCTCCCTTTAGCTGTCCTAAGAGGCCCTTGGAGAAGATTGCTTTTCCGGCTGCCAATTTTCAAATCTGCCCCAAGAACTCCCAACCCACTATTCTCTCATCTCCAGGCCAAGGCCCTCGACTTATCTTTTGGATGATCGGTGATGGGAATCCACGCTGCACCTGAAATGAGTCTGCCTCGGAGGGCCTCGTGATGGCCTGTGAGCCTCTCGGTGAGCTACAATAAAGAAAACCAAAACCAAAGTATGAGTTCAGAGTTATGTGGGCCAAATCCCACCAAGGCAGCTACTTGCTCTCTCCTGAGTGTGCCTGGCTCCTTCAGGCTCCAGCTTCATCATGATTCCAAGGCCTTCATTAGGAGTGGCACCTGGGTTAGAGAAAGGCAAAGTTAAATGGCATTCCCCTGAGTGCAGTGGATGACCTTGTGTGCTGTAAGACATGGGAATGCCTCTGCTAGGCTTCTGAGAAGCCTTGTGTGGGGGAGGCCTCAAATAAACAAATAAAGACCCTTTCTCACCCTGCTGCCTGCCAACTCCCTCCCAAGAACTCCTAACTGCTCACCCTCCCTCTCCCAATCACAATCCTCAACTCACCTGAAGCCTCAATCTCAAACATCATCTTGGACCTTGGGCGGATCCCTCTTGTGACATGATCAATCTGCTGAATAAAATGTTGTGCTTGACACAGCTTGGAATTTCAGGGAGTTGCACTCCTCAATTAAAAAAAAAACAAAACAAAAAAAACCCAACAAAACCAATCCCAAAAACAAACAAAGAAAAAAAAACCAAACAAACAAAACCCACACAAACAATAAATCCCAAAACACCTAACTCCCCACAGAAACAAAAAAACCACAGAAAACATCAAAAAATCCAAAACCCCCACAAAAACCAACTAAAAACCCCAAAATGAAAACCAAAAAAAACCAAAAATTCCACCAAAAGAAATCCAACCAAAAAAACAACCAGAGCAAAACTACAAATTACAAAAGCACCTTACCACTCCTAAACACAAAACCCAAAATCACAAACCTAAATACTCCCTGTATTCCATGCTGTTTTCTTCACAGAATCTTCCAAGCCTCTGTGCTTTAGATGCCCAGAAACACCTGCTGAAAAGATGCTGAGACGGGCTGAAAAAGCCTCTTCACTGAAATGAGGAGAGCTCTTAACCCAGCACATCCCAGAGAGGGAATGAAGCCCCTCAGCCACGGCTGGGGTTAATATACCCCTGATTGTGCCCGCCTCTCGTTCCCATGCCACCCAGGAAAAGGGAGGGGGCGAATCCCACCAAGCCCTCAGAACAGCTGCAGCTGTTTGGCTCCTCTGACTCACATTCAAGGGCTGTAAAGGGCTTGTTATAGAAGAAAACTTTTCAGAAAAGTAACAGTGCTTTCTTTTTTTGCAACAACTACTTGGAGCAGAAGAACAGAAAACTGGCAAGATATAAAACTTTGTGGTAAGGTTACATAGCTAGATCAACTGGGTAATTGGGTAATTTGCTGTTACCTTACATAATTATTCTGTGTTTACCAAAAGCCATCTAATAAATTCACACCCAAAACTCCAGCAGCCCAGCTGGCCCTACCAAATCTCTATGTTTATGCATACAGTAAACAAAACCAAAATCCCAGTAATACCTATCAGAAGTCTGTGAAAGAAACCTCTTGAAATTGATCCTACCTCAAATACAAAACAACCCATGCAAAGTTAGCTTGACTCAATAAACAGAGCTAATAACACCAAGAAATAAAACAGCACACCATATACCACCAAAGAATATAATAGTGAAGAAAAAAGAAACCACTTTTTTTTTTTTTTTTTAAAGCTTTTGCCAGGACTCCAACAACAACTTCTTCTCCTTCTGAAATGTCCCTTCTCCTTCCCAAATTCCTTACAACTTCTGAGTTTACATCCAAGCAAAAAGCAAAATTCGTGCACTTGTGCGTTCGATGCTCCTGCCAGATTCTCTGTTTCCCTCCACATCTTCTTACACTTTCAGTCTTCACTCTGTCCTGCCGTGATGAGTTTGACGGACGAATTGGTAAACGTTAAGAGAGGATTTCCCTGCCTCCCTCCCCAGAGCTGGTTTCCTTAGTGCATTTCACTCAATCCCAGGCCGGCAACGATGCACGCTCACCTCAAGCGTGCAAGGCTCACAGCTGCTCGGCTAAACTCGGCTCTAATCGGCTAAACTCGGCCATTGTCATCTGCATTCGGCTGGACTCGACCCTTCGGCACGGATCGCCTCGCTTCGGCCGAACTCGGAGCCGCTCTCTGCGCCCGGCGCGGCTCGGCTCGCTTCGGCCGAACTCGGAGCCGATCAGTGCGCCCGGCGCGGCTCGGCTCGCTTCGGCCGAACTCGGAGCCGATCAGTGCGCCCGGCGCGGCTCGGCTCGCTTCGGCCGAACTCGGAGCCGCTCTCTGCGCTCGGCGCGCCTCGGCGCTCTTCGGCCGAACTCGGAGCCGCTCTGTGCGCCCGGCGCGCCTCGGCTCGCTTCGGTCGAACTCGGAGCCGCTCTGTGCGCCCGGCGCGCCTCGGCTCGCTTCGGCCGAACTCGGAGCCGCTCTCTGCGCTCGGCGCGGCTCGGCTCTCTTCGGCCGAACTCGGAGCCGCTCTCTGCGCCCGGCGCGGCTCGGCTCGCTTCGGCCGAACTCGGAGCCGCTCTCTGCGCTCGGCGCGCCTCGGCTCGCTTCGGCCGAACTCGGAGCCGCTCTCTGCGCTCGGCGCGGCTCGGCTCGCTTCGGCCGAACTCGGAGCCGATCAGTGCGCCCGGCGCGGCTCGGCTCGCTTCGGCCGAACTCGGAGCCGCTCTCTGCGCTCGGCGCGCCTCGGCTCGCTTCGGCCGAACTCGGAGCCGCTCTCTGCGCCCGGCGCGGCTCGGCTCGCTTCGGCCGAACTCGGAGCCGCTCTCTGCGCCCGGCGCGGCTCGGCTCGCTTCGGTCGAACTCGGAGCCACTCTCTGCGCGGCCCGGCTCGCCTCGGCCGAACTCGGAGCCGATCAGTGCGCTCGGCGCGCCTCGGCTCTCTTCGGCCGAACTCGGAGCCGCTCTCTGCCCTCGGCGCGGCTCGGCTCGCTTCGGCCCAACTCGGAGCCGCTCTCTCCGCGTTCGGCTGAGCTCGCCTCGGCTCGGCTCCCTGACGGCGGGCAAGCGGCGCCGCCTCACGTTAAACTCGCCCGGCTCGGGGCTCTCCTGCTGCCGCGTCCCGCGGGCGGCCCGGCCATCGCACGGACACGATCGGGAGCGCGGCGTGGCACAGGAGCTCATTGGGCAGTGACCGCACTCGCGCTAATTAGCGCGCACGAGAGCAGCGGGCTCGGTTCGGCTGAGCTCGGCTCCGTTCAGGCAGCCTCGCAAGCCTGGCCTCGGTTCGCTCGAGGCCGTCAGGTTCCGCCGGTCTCGCCTTGGTTCGGCCGAAGGAGGCGTCGTTCGCTCGTGTTTTTACAAATATCTTTCTATATTGACTGTATATTTCTATATTTAATTTTATACTTCTATAATACTTCCATTATTCCAAATAAAAACCCCGTCTCTAACCAAATAAATAAAAAAACCCTTCTTTTAAAGGATACTGAAATATTTTTTATTTATACTTTGTATAATTATACATTCATATTTTAATTTATCGTTTCTTTGGATGTATTACATTAATAATGATATATTATATATATAAAATTTTAAAATAGATTTAAATTATTATTTAAATTATGTATAATATCTACTGCTACAACTAATTTTTTCTGATATTTTAAATTTTTATATTTATCTGTATGTATTTATTATATATTTCTAAACTTAGATTTCTACCTTTATATTATTTGCATTTATAATTTTTACAATCAAAACACTGCCTATTGACCAATAAAGAAAACCCGCTTTATTTAAGTATTTTAAAAATATTTTCATGTTTATAATTTTCATATTTATATTTATAATTTGTTCAATATTACATGAGAACACACCTGCTCCTGCACCGCAGTGGGGCCCCCTCTCCTGGGGACCTTGGGGTGCCCCAACGGCATCAGAGCCCCGAGTCTTCACCCCCTTCTCCTCTATTTAGAAACTACACTGGAACTTTTTTCTGGAAATAAAGACATTACCTAAATCCTCTCCCCGTGTCCTAGACAGATGGATATTCAGTTATTAGTTGGCTGGGCAGCAGTTTCTTAAATAGAATGATAAACAAGATGTGAACATTTCAGCTACAAGCAAATAGGCAAATCTGAACAAGGTACTGGTGGGCGACCACTGAAGTTATTTTGAAGGAATTTTTTAAACAATAAAATATTGATACCACAAAAATAAAGCAAAAAGCTAACTACTGGCTAAGAAAAAATTAACTTTTGACAGCAACAACATTCCAACCACACAGGCTTTTTCCCGATGTCATACCTTATAACTACCTCTCTTGGGAATTCTCATCATGTATCCCAAAAGGAATAAATACCTCAGAGCGTCCTAAAGCAAAAAGTAGCACACATGAGCTCCTCACACTCCCGGGAGGCCTGCACAGCGTGCACTGAGTCTGCAACAAATTCTGCTCAGTGAGAGTCTGCAAACAAAGGTTCAATTGATGAATTGAACTGATTGTAAAGGGAGGTTTTCTAAGCACAGAAGCACAACAAAGAACAAGCAAAAACAATTCTTAAAAAAAACCTGCAAGTTTTATTTAGCATATATGCGACTGATTTCCACCCTGTGGCTTCTCACTTTGATTCGCGTCTGTAGGTTCAGGAAGATGACAATGCACACTCTGCCCTCCCTGAGCCCCCCACAGCAGCTGAGCGCTGCTCCGTGCGCTCAGATCGTCAGGAACTGGATTGCCCGCATGGACTGGAACTGCTCTGCTGCAGATTCAGGAGAGAGAGGCTGGCTGAGGCGTCGTCCCAATTCCATTTCTTTGTGACGAGAAGCGGTTTGTTCCCAACGGGTGCAACAATCCCCAGCTCGCTTCCATGGTGAGTACCGATGGCACACAAATGGCAGCCTGAGGAAATCGTGTTCTGGGCTCTAAGTGGTCGGGACAGGGTCTGATTTTTTGTTTTGCATCTGTATGATGATTAGTACGACAGGGCCCTGATCGATGACATGGCAGCACAGAATTAAAAACTCCTCAATAGGATTACATCGACTTCTAGGAAAAGACAAAAGCCTAGGACCCTTCTGAAATCTATTTTTAATGCGAAGCACACATTGTCACTATGCTGTGCCTTCCAGCTTTTCAAAGCAGCTTACCTCTGAAGACCAGAAAACATTTATTTCTACAGAAACAATGGGCAACCCCCAGGCTAATCTCAGCACTACTGTTTAATAGGGGATCTGCCAGCGTGCCAGTCCAGCTTCAAGTGTGCTTTATTTCAGTCTAACATCCCCTCAAAATTCTTCTCACATCTCCCAACCCTGACATCTTATTTTTCCCTAAAGCTTCTCATCATTAGCAATTTCCAAGTAACATGGTATTTTTACAACATTCAAAAATGTCATGCTGGACTGTGCTAGAGAGTAATTTGCAAATATAAGCTTAGCAAAGTTTGAATTGACTTGTCCAGAGAAAAAACCTACAAGTGAACACCTACACCTGCCTACAAAGAGCTAACAAGCCCCTGGCAGCTGCCAGCATCAAAGCACAGCGGATGTTTCTAATACAGGGTAAGGATAACAATATCACCTTTTGTTCTCTCCAGCTTGTTTTCCCTGCAGTCATATTTTGCTTCTTATGATTTTTTTAGTCTCTGCATCTTCTTGGACAGCACCGAGCCCGACGACAAGGATACGAGAGTCTTTCCCTGCCGTAGGGAGAGAACCAGGAAAACAGTTAAAATAAGAACAGGGTAGTTTGAAATTCATACTTCCAATGAGAAGCAGCGCCTAACAAACAGAACAAAAGTAAACAAAGCATGGTACCTCCCTGGGGACAGAAGACTTACAAACTCTCCAGGATTTACAATTCTAGCGACCAACCCCTTCAGGACGGCAGCCAAGTGTCCCATGAGGTGGTGCTGCACCAAAGAACGATCTGAGAGGTTCCAAAGAGTGAAATGCACAATATTTTGCAAAGCCGTAAAATCTTGCAAAATAACAAAAATACAATAGATGTAAACTACAGGGTAAGAGTACAAGTGTTCACTTTAAGAGCTGGAACCATCCAGGTGAGCACCTGATAACTGGATCCTCACCAGAGTTTGAACCCTTCAGGACACAGAAGGGTTTTCCCCAGAAATTTCACAGACTGAGTTTTGATACAAGTATACTTGCCAGACCCTCAGAAACATCACCCATTCTCCAGGTGTCTGGAGAGAACTGCAAATGGCTCTCACGTAGTTTGAGCTAGCTCTGTAAGGTCTCAGGGTGAATTTCACCAGATGCAACCAAACTGGGCAACTCCCAGTGGGACAGAAGGAACCCAAAGCTTGGGTTCGCAGAGCTGCAGCAAATACTGAGGAAACAAACATAACAGCGTAAAAAATAATAAACCATCCTTTTTTTTTCTCTTGCTTTTGTTTTTTTCTTATTCAGATCAGCATAGCAATTAAAGAGAAGGTGAAAAACTCACCATTACTGAACATTTCATCATCTGTAGGCTGAGCATCCTTAGCACAGAGGACTCCAAAGTTAAAATTCACCGATCCCTGGGAAATAAAACCAAATATTGTATGATAAACAATCAAACAGCAGACGTAAAAATTTGTTTCCTCTAAGGACTTTCGGGTACGTATGTACCTTTGCGTACATCCAACACATTGGAACATACACTTTATACCATCTCCTAATAAGTAAAAATTTACCTTTAAACTTTGATAGTACAGCATAAAATTATGAACTTAAATTGGTGATCTGTTATTATTAAGTTGGTGCCTAAAGTTATTTCTGCTGTCAGGTTCAAAAAAACATTAATTTTTTTTACTGGAATGAGCAATTGATTTCAAAGTCATCACAAGCCCACCAAAACACAAAGCAGTATTCACTGGATGGGTCTGTGAGCTAGAAGTAGTTAGGCTTGTACTTCCCTCTTGCTATTCCAGAACCAATAAATCCTGTCAACAAAACCAGGATCTATAGCCCACTGCTGTGAAAGATTCTACGAGGATGATGGTTTGATTTGTGTTTAGAAGTTTTGATTTGAAATGGCCAGTTCAATGGATAAAGACAGTTTAAGTAGTATTACATTGCTATTATTATTATTTCTATTATTATTTTTACTATTACTACTGCTATTGTTATCATCTGCTACTGGAAGAAACAAACCAGTAGTACCTATACTTAATTACTTTTATTTCCAGGAAATAATAAAGAAAAAGAACCAAACCAAAAAAAGTCACTTCCTACCTTTTATATCAAGGGATGAAAAATTTCTCTTGGGCTCTTCTCCAATTTATCAAGACTCATAGCACTGAAAGGCAAACAAAACAGTGCTTTATAGAAGGGCAAGTGCACATTTCAAGGCTGAACCACCAACTGATTGCAGTGACAGCAGTTACAACATGAATCGTTCCCAGAGCCTCTGTTAAATGGAATGTTCTGTGGAACTGCCGTTTCTTTCCCAAAACACTAACTTCCAACACTTCCTAATAATATTTTGTATTTTAAAACAAAAGAAGTTAGTGAGACTCTGTGCGGAGGTCAGGTTTAAATTTATTTCCTTCTAAAGCACAGAGCTCTGTTCCATCACCCTTCACTTCGGCTCTACACTGAATCGTGGTGAGCATTTGAGGAGTGCTCAATAATCAATTCTATTTCTCTCTTTTTCTAGCTCTCTCTATTCCTAAATCATTCCAGACAAGTCAAATGAAAAATGAAAAAAACAAGTTCAGCATCAAAGTCACACTTTTTCCCGTTGTCTGGTCAAGAACAGGCTCTAAATCCACTTACTGCTGCCTTCAACGATTCAGACTTGCAAAAGCATTCTTACATATTTTACAGGTTTATCATAAAACCCACAGAACGCAAGCTCTGAATTACAGGAAAAGGTACACAGGCAAATATCTAAAGGGATCACTTATTAGTAAATACATACCTTGGTAGAGATCGCACTGAGAACCTTTCTGAGGGACTCTAAGGGACGCATGTTTTCTGAGCACCCTATAAACAAGAAAAGCTAGGATATAGTACAGGACATCCCCACTTTTTCTACATATTCAAATAGTATTTTTAATAAAAACAATTCAGTTAAAAAAGAAGGAAGAAAACCAAGCTAATTTTACTCAGCTGTATTTACTGCCGATTTAGAGAAAAATGCCGGGCAGCGTCGGCCGTTGCGGCACACGTCGCGCCGGCAGCAGGGCCTGCCGGGAGTTGGAGTCTCGGGCTGGTAGCCACTCATGTGCCGCGATAGCCGTTGCGTCACACGCCGCGCCGGCAGCAGGGCCTGCCGGGAGTTGGAGTCTCGGGCTGACAGCCACGGCTCCGTCCCCCGCCACCGGGAGCTGCAGTCCCTCCCGGGCATCAAACGGGTCCTTCGCCCCAGGGCGGGGAAGGACCTGAGGCAGGACCGCTCCTCCCGAATGCCCTCTCTTTTCCCCTCCAACTCTTTTTCTTTTTTTAATGCTGTTTTTCACCCCTTTCCCTTCCCTTCCCTTCCGCTCTCCTGCTTTCTTTCCTTTCCTTTCCTTTTTTTCCCCTTCCCTTTCCCTTTCTTTTTCTTGTATTTGTAATCTTGGTTTTCCATCCTAGCTTTAGAATCAAAAAGCAGCAGTAGTAACTTTCAGGCTACCTGGGAGTAAAAAAAACCCCAAAACTATAATGATTGAAAGAAAACTATTTATTCCCTGGGAGCCTGAAATTTTCTACTGCTGCACATGACACAGAGCTTTTTATTCCTTCTTATATACAGTTGATATTTTATACTCGCTTTATACACCGCCCCCTGCCGTCTGCACCGGCGCTCTGCAGGCAGAGTGCTGCGGCGTCGTTCGGTTCTGTTTAAATAAACTCGGCTAAATTAGGCTTGGTTCGGCTTAGGTCTAAAATCGTTTCGGTTCGGCTTTTCGTCTAAATTCGGCTTTTCCGGCTCTTCGGCTGAACTCGGCCCGGTTGGGCTAAAGTCGGTCATATTCGGCTCTTTGACTAAATGCGGCCAATGTCGGCTACAGTCGGCTATCGGTTACACTCGGCTATCATCGGCTCTTCGTCTCAAGTCGGCTGTGTTCGGCTACACTCGGCTCTTCGTCTCAAGTCGGCTGTGTTCGGCCACACTCGGCTCTTCGGTGAAACTCGGCTATTTTCGGTCACACTCGGCTCTTCGGTGAAACTCGGCTGTTTTCGGCTACACTCGGCTCTTCGGGGAAACTCGGCTGTTTTCGCCCACACTCGGCTCTTCGGCTCTTCGGAACTATTCGGCCCGGCTCGGCTCCCTCAGGGCGGGAAAGCGGCTGTCAGAGGACCCCGGCACAGCGAGGCGTTTAACCCACATGCCTGTCACAAACCCGCCGAAATACGCCCGCCCGCGGCGCCGCTGAGACCACAGCATGTGTCGGGTACACTTGAAACGTCACAGAAAATACCACCGGGGCCGCGCCGGGGTCGGTATTCCATGCAGGCAGTCCAGTGACACCCACCCCGGTCCTCCACTTCCCCGCCCTTTTCGCCGCCCTGTTGAGAAGGTCAACCAAAAGTCCGCGACATCCGCGACGCGCCACTCCCAAGGTGGCGGCCTCTCGGCGCAGGGCTGCAGTACCGCGCTCTGCCCACAAGGCGGCAGCACTGCCGCCCGCCCCAGCCGGGGGCGCAGCGCGCCTCGGGGCTGCGGGCAGGCAAGGTGGCAAAAAAGAACAGGGGCGACCCCCGCCAAAAACTGCTCTGAAATAAATGCCAAAAACCTGCCTCTTACCCCACCAGAATCAAACAAGGCCCCTTGCTTTAAAGCCATGTTTAAATAAATTTTTTATTTCCATTTTTCGTATTTATATTCACATGCATAGCTATAGTGGACATTGATGTAGCATGTAATTTATATAACATTATTCTATTTCTATTATTTATATTTACTTATATTTTGTGCTTTTATAAATATCTTTCCACACTGATTGCATATTTCTATGTCTAAAATTACATTTCTATCATGCTTTCACTATTTAAAATACAAATCCCATCCTAACTAAATAAATACAAAAAAGCTCTATTCTTTTAAACTACATTGAAATATTTTTATATTTATAGCGCTCATGACTATATTCACATTTATATTTGCAGTTTATACTTCAGTATTATATTAATCATTATGTATAACATGTATCCTATTCAAATAAGAGATAAATTATTTTCCTAATTATGTACCATATCTACTGTTACAACTTATTTTTCCTTACATTTTTAATTTTTATATTAACCTTCAGCTATTTATGATCTATTTCTATTCTTAGATTTCTACCTTTATATTATTTGTATTTATAATGTTTATACTAAAACACCTGCTTTTGCCAAATAAAAAAAAAAATCCCCTTTATTTTAAACTACTTAAAAAAACCTAGAGTATATCAATCTGGTATAACATATAACAAATGATAGATATGATAGATGTAAAATTGATATAAATATTGTAGTGTATTATAGGAAATAAATAAAAATCAATATGATCCATAACACAAGTAATACTGTATAAATGTTATATTTATGTTATTTTATATTTCAAATAATTTAACATTTCTTTATATATTTGCATATACTTGACAAACATTTCTATATTTATACTTGGGTTGCGATTTTTTTCTGGGTGTTTTCTGGGTCTTTTCTTGCCCTTCTTCGAATTTTTTTCTGGGTTATTTCTTGTCCATCTTGGGGGTTTTTTCTGGGTTTTTTCTTGCCCATCTTCAGACTTTTTTCTGTTTTTTTTCTTGCCCATCTCAGAGTTTTTTTTGGGGGGTTTTTTCTGGGTTTTTTTCTTGCCCATCTTGGGTGATTTTCTGGGGTTTTTCTACGTTTTTTTCTTGCCCATCTGGGATTATTTCCTGGGGTTTTTTTCTCGTTGCTTTCTTGCCCATCCTGGGCTTTTTCTGGGTTTTTTTCTTGTCCATCATGTGGTTTTTTTCTGGTTTTTTCCTGCTCATCTTCGTCTGGTTTTCTGGGTTTTAAGCCAAAATCGGTACATATCACGTCAGTTCATGCAATACAACCCGGCTGGGGATTTTTTATTCTAAATTTAACAAGGAGTCGCAAAACCTGGAAAGCAAAAGTCACACAGACAAGGTTAAATCCAGTCAGCATGCACTCACACACGCAGAGACGAGCAGACACAGACAGACACAGCCACGTGCTCTCACACACGCTCACACAATCTTTCCACTTAAATGCTCACTGCGGCCCTTACTCGAGATGCTGAAGAACGTGCTGTGACACATCTTCTGGCTGCCGCTCCTTGAGGTAAAATGGCAGATCCTGGGGAAATCAGCAGCCTCGGGGACCTGTGAGACGACAGGAAGGGTCAACGAGTGGCTATCTGACAGCTAGGACTTGTCTCCTCTCTGGACTGATAAATTTTCTACCCAAAATCCAATAGAAGACAGATGTATAGGTACATAGAACATAAGCCACCATAGGCAGATACAATACAAGCCAGGACTTGCAAAAATTCTCTGGAAGATGAATTCTTGCGCCCTATTCCCTTTCAGAAGAAGGAACCTACACAACTACTGCAGTCATCTGAGGAGGTGCATCTGAAAAAAAAGTTAGGACAACAGTCAGACGGTTCAATGATAACTGAAGAGCTCCAGATATCCTGTGTCCATCTACAAATCCCATCTAGAGTCCAACTACACCCCACACTGCACATTACAAATCCCCGGGCCCTCTCCTATTGCACCAGGCTATGCGGCAGGGCAGAGCAGCTCGGGCACAAATGTGTGCTGACAGCCGTGACACAGGATGGACAGGACAGGACAGACAACGGGGACACAACACAGACAGAAAATTCTAGGCAAGGAAAATGGCTGCAAGGACTGAGAGAATGCAAAAGGAGATGACCGAGTTCAAACTGATGGTGAGCTGATGAGGCTCAGAGAACCCCGAAGGAAGAAGATGATAACTGAATGATTTCTTCTAAGAACTGCAAAGATGGATGCCTAGGAATCCTACGGTCAGAATCCTCTACCTAACCTCATATTACGCCAAATCCTAATCCACCAAAATGGATCCAGGTGGGGGCATAGCTGTCCATACAGCCCAGACCAAGACCTGACAAGACATCAGATGCGATGCTTCCAAAGACAGAAGAGAGTCTGACGCCTGTCTGAGCTCCCCAGTCAAAAGTTCTGTGGCCTGGGTGCCAGGACAGGGAATGCAGAGATCACAGATGCTAACAATGATGCCAAGATTAATGACAGGCACCCCTAAGGTAAAAGACATGGGATACACAAACAACACACAATTCACAACAGACAAGTGACACGAGACACACCGGGACTGCTCTGCCCTGCTGCACACCTCAGCACTGTGATCAAAAGTGAGACTTGGCTTCTATGGGGCCTAAGGGGCCACTTCATTAACACCCCCCCACCTCCAAACTGGACTCAAAACCCCCTCCCTGTAATCCCCAAACCAGCACCGTGCTTTCAGCCCCTCTGTGGGTCACGGCCCTCTACTTATCTCTCATACAGCTGGGGATGCTGGTCCCTGTCAGGTGCAAAGAAAGGCCACCTCATCAGATGGGAAGGTCCTGCTGGCACCGGGCTGGTGTCTCTCAGACAGCTAGATTAAAGAGAACCAAACATCAGTGCCTGATCTTGGCACCGCATCGGCCAAAACCCCACCACTCAGCTACTCACCGCGCTCCTAAGAAGGCCCGGCACCTCCTGACCCTGACCCTCTGCCACACGTGGAATGCGTCTGCACCTGAAAGAAAGTTAGAACACATGTCAAACATCACCAGGATAACTCACAAGCTGCAAACACCATATGTCAATCTAGGAACAACATCTAGAGCCCAAGTACAGCCCACATTACAAATTTCAACTCCCCAAGGCTCGTCCTATTGCAGCAGGCCATGCGGCAGGGCAGAACAGCTCCGGCAAAAAATGTGTGCACACACCCGTGACACAGAAAGTGACAAACAGGGGGGACATGAAACACGACACATCATGCTTGTGGTGAGGGCCTCGAGGGGAAAAGGCAAAAGGGACCCCAAAGACACACCAGGGAGCACGGCACACCGGACAACAGGACACAGATCGGAGCTGTTCTGCACTGCCCGCCTGAAAGCTGCCATCAAAAGTAGAGCCTCTCCCTTTAGCTGTCCTAAGAGGCCCTTGGAGAAGATTGCTTTCCCCTCTGCTCATTTTTTAATCTGTCCCAAGAACTCCCAATCTGCTACTCCGCCATCTCCAGACCGTGGCCCCCGACTTATCTTTTGGATGATCGGTGAGGGGAATCCACGCTGCACCTGAAATGAGTCTGCCCTGGAGGGCTCTGTGACGGCCTGTGAGCCTCTCGGTCAGCTGCAATCAAGAAAACCAAAATCAAAGAGTGAGTCCAGAGTTATGTGGGCCAAATCCCTGCAAGTCAGCTACTTGCCCTCTCCTGAGTGTGCCTGGCTCCTTCAGGCTCCAGCTTCATCCTGATTCCAAGGCTGTGGCCTTTATTAGCAGTGGCACCTGGGTTACAGAAAGACAAAGTTAAATGGCATTCCTCTGAGTGCAGTGGATCACCTTGTATGCTGTAAGCCATGGGAATGCCTCTGCTAGGCTTCTGAACAGCCTTGTGTGGGGGGGCCCTCAAATAAACACCCTTTCTCAACCTGCTGCTTGCAAACCCGCTCCCAAGAAATCCTAAACTGGATACCTGATCACCCTCCCTCTCCCAGGCACCATCCTCAACTCACCTGAAGCCTCAATCTCAAACATCATCCTTGACACTGGGCAGATCCCTCTTGTGACACGACGAATCTGCTGAAAAATTGTTGTGCTTGAGAGCTGAGCAATAACAGCCAATTCTCTCCACTGCTCACCTTGACTGCTGGCATCCAGATTGACTTCCTGAAAAGAAAGACAAAGAACAGAGCTGTAACACACTCACCATACACACTTCTGCTGCAGAGACAAATGGGGCCTCACCGGCTCGGGGCAATCCCCTCGCCCGGGATGGGGCCCTCTGGCACACATTTAATCCATCTGAATCTGAAAAAAAAGTTAGGACAAGAGTCACACTGTGGCAGGATAACTGATGAGCTCCAGATGCCCTGTGCCCATCCACAGATCCCATCTAGTGTCCAACTACACCCCACATTACAAACTCCAAGTCTCCAAGACTTCTCCTATCGCACCAGGCTGTGCAGCACGGCAGAGCAGCCCCATCCCAAAAGTGTGCAGACACCCGTGACACAGGACAGGACGTGACAAACAATAGGCACAAGACACAGACAGAAATTTCTTGGCAAGGAAAATGGCTGCAAGGACTGAGAGAATGCAAAAGGAGATGACCGAGCTGAGACCGATGGTGAGCTGATGAGGCTCAGAGAACTCTGAAGGAAGAAGATGATAACTGAATGATTAATTCCAAGAACAGCAAAGACGGATGCCTAGGAATCCTACAGTCAAAATCCTCTACCTAACCTCGTAATATTACAAGTCCTAATCCACCATAATGGATCCAGGTGGGGCACAGCTGTCCATACAGCTCAGAACAAGACCTGAAAAGACGTCTGACTGGATGCTTCCAAAGAGAGAAGAGAGTCTGATGCCTGTCTGAGCTCGCGAGTCAAAAGCTCTGTGGCCCGGGTGCCAGACCAGGGAATGCAGAGATTACAGACGCTAACAATGATGCCAGGGGTACTGACAGGGCCCTCAAAGGCCTAAGGTAGAAGACAGGAGATACACAAAACAACACACAATGCACAACAGACAAGTGACACGATGCACACGGGGACTGCTCTGCCCTGCACACCTCAGCACTGTGATCAAAAGTGAGACTTGGCTTTCATGGGGCCTAACGAGCCGTTTAATGAACACCCCCCGCTCCAAACTGGACTCAAAAACCCCTCCCAGGAATTCCCAAACAAGCACCATGCCTTCATCCCCACTGTGGGTCGCAGCCCTCTACTTATCTCTCAGACATCTGGGGATGCCAGTCTGTGTCAGGTGCAAAGAAAGGCCACCTCGTCAGCTGGGAAGGTCCTGCTGGCACCGGGCTGGTGTCTCTCAGACAGCTAGATTAAAGAGAACCAAACATCAGGGCCTGATCTTGGCACCGCATTGGCCAAAACCCCACCACTCTGCTACTCACCGCGCTCCTAAGAAGGCCCGGCACCTCCTAACCCTGACCCTCTGCCACACGTGGAATGCATCTGCACCTGAAAGAAAGTTAGAACATATGTCAAACACCACCAGGGTAACTCACAAGCTGCAAACATCTTATGTCAATCTAGGAACAACATCTAGAGCCCAAGTACAGCCCACATTACAAATTCCCCCTCCCTATGGTTCGTCCTACTGCAGGAGGCCATGCGGCAGGGCAGAACAGCTCAGGCAAAAAATGTGTGCACACACCCGTGACACAGAAAGTGACAAACAGGGGGGACATGAAACACGACACATCATGCTTGTGGTGAGGGCCTCGAGGGGAAAAGGCAAAAGGGACCCCAAAGACACACTAGGGAACACAGCACACCGGAAAACACGACAGACCGGAGCTGTTCTGCACTGCCCGCCTGAAAGCTGCCATCAAAAGTAGAGCCTCTCCCTTTAGCTGTCCTAAAAGGCCTTTGGAGAAGATTGCTTTCCTCTCTGCTCATTTTTGAATCTGTCCCAAAAACTCCCAACCTGCTACTCCACCATCTCCAGGCTGTGGCCCCCGACTTATCTTTTGGATGATTGGTGAATGGAATCCACGCTGCACCTGAAATGAGTCTGCCTTGGAGGGCTCTGTGATGGCCTGTGAGCCTCTCGGTCAGCTGCAATCAAGAAAACCAAAATCAAAGAGCGAGTCCAGAGTTATGTGGGCCAAATCCCTGCAAGTCAGCTACTTGCCCTCTCCTGAGTGTGCCTGGCTCCTTCAGGCTCCAGCTTCATCCTGATTCCAAGGCTGTGGCCTTTATTAGCAGTGGCACCTGGGTTACAGAAAGACAAAGTTAAATGGCATTCCTCTGAGTGCAGTGGATCACCTTGTATGCTGTAAGCCATGGGAATGCCTCTGCTAGGCTTCTGAGACACCTTGGGAGGGGCTCTCAAATAAACAAATAAAGACCCTTTCTCACCCTGCTGCCTGCAAACCCCCTCTCAAGAACTCCTAACTGGATGCCTGCTCACCCTCCCTCTCCCAGTAACCATCCTCAACTCACCTGAAGCCTCAATCTCAAACATCATCCTTGACACTGGGCAGATCCCTCTTGTGACACGATGAATCTGCTGCGAAATTGTTGTGCTTGAGAGCTGAGCAATAACAACCAATTCTCTCCACTGCTCACGTTGACTGCTGGCATCCAGATTTACTTCCTAAAAGAAAGACAAAGAACAGCAGTGTAACAGAGTCAGTTGAGAGGTGTAACAGAGTCTGCTGCAGAGGCAAATGGGGCCTCACCTACTCAGGAGAATCCCCACACCTGGCATGGGGCCCTCTGGCACACATTTAATCCATCTGAACCTGAAAAAAAAGTTAGGACAAGAGTCACACTGTGGCAGGATAACTGATGAGCTCCAGATATGATGTGCCCATCTACAAATCCCATCTAGAGTCCAACTACACCCCACATTACAAACTCCAAGTCCCTGGGACTTCTCCTATCGCACCAGGCTGTGCAGCACGGCAGAGCAGCTCGGGCACAAATGTGTGCTGAGAGCCATGACACAGGATAGGACAGACAACGGGGACACAACAGGAACAGAAATCTCTTGGCAAGGAAAACGGCTGCAAGGACTGAGAGAATGCAAAAGGAGATGAGTGAGCCGAGACCGATGGTGAGCTGATGAGGCTCAGAGAACCCTGGAGGAAGAAGATGATTACTGAATGATTTATTCCAAGAACAGCAAAGACTGATGCCTAGGAATCCTACAGTCAAAATCCTCTACCTAACCTCGTAATATTACAAGTCCTAATCCACCATAATGGATCCAGGTGGGGCACAGCTGTCCATACAGCTCAGAACAAGACCTGAAAAGACGTCTGACTGGATGCTTCCAAAGAGAGAAGAGAGTCTGATGCTTGTCTGAGCTCCCTAGTCAAAAGTTCTGTGGCCTGGGTGCCAGGCCAAGGAGTGCAGAGATCACAGAGGCTAACAATGATGCCAGGGTTTCTCACAGGCCCCCCTAAGTGAAAGATATGGCATACGCAAACAACACATAATGCACAATAGACAAGTGACACGATGCACACCGGGACTGCTCTGCCCTGCTGCACACCTCAGCACTGCAATCAAAAGTGAGACTTGGCTTTTATGGGGCCTAAGGGGCCACTTCATGAACACACCACACCCCCCCCCCCCCCCAAAACTGGACTCAAAACCCCCTCCCAGGAATTCCCAAACCAGCACCCTGCTTTCATCCCCTCTGTGGGTCACAGCCCTCTACTTATCTCTCAGACATCTGGGGATGCTGGTCCCTGTCAGGTGCAAAGAAAGGCCACCTCGTCAGCTGGGAAGGTCCTGCTGGCACCGGGCTGGTGTCTCTGAGACAGCTAGAGTAAAGAGAACCAAACATCAGTCCCTGATCTTGGCACCGCATCGGCCAAAACCCCACCACTCAGCTACTCACCGCACTCCTAAGAAGGCCCGACACCTCCTAACTCTGACCCCCTGCCACACATGGAATGCGTCTGCACCTGAAAGAAAGTTACAACATATGCCAAACACCACCAGGATAACTCACAAGCTGCAAACACCTTATGTCAATCTAGGAATAGCATCTAGAGCCCAAGTACAGCCAGCATTACAAATTCCAACGCCCCACGGTTTCTCCTACTGCAGCAGGCCATGCGGCAGGGCAGAACAGCTCCGGCAAAAAATGTGTGCACACACCCGTGACACAGAACGTGGCAAACAGGGGGGACATGAAACACGACACATCATGCTTGTGGTGAGGGTCTCGAGGGGAGAAGGCAAAAGGGACCCCAAAGACACACTAGGGAACACAGAACACTGGACAACACAACACAGACCGGAGCTGTTCTGCACTGCCCGCCTGAAAGCTGCCCTCAAAAGTAGAGCCTCTCCCTTTAGCTGTCCTAAGAGGCCCTTGGAGAAGATTGCTTTCCCGGCTGCCAATTTTCAAATCTGCCCCAAGAACTCCCAACCCACTATTCTCTCATCTCCAGGCCAAGGCCCTCGACTTATCTTTTGGATGATCGGTGATGGGAATCCACGCTGCACCTGAAATGAGTCTGCCTCGGAGGGCCTCGTGATGGCCTGTGAGCCTCTCGGTGAGCTACAATAAAGAAAACCAAAACCAAAGTATGAGTTCAGAGTTATGTGGGCCAAATCCCACCAAGGCAGCTACTTGCTCTCTCCTGAGTGTGCCTGGCTCCTTCAGGCTCCAGCTTCATCATGATTCCAAGGCCTTCATTAGGAGTGGCACCTGGGTTAGAGAAAGGCAAAGTTAAATGGCATTCCCCTGAGTGCAGTGGATGACCTTGTGTGCTGTAAGACATGGGAATGCCTCTGCTAGGCTTCTGAGAAGCCTTGTGTGGGGGAGGCCTCAAATAAACAAATAAAGACCCTTTCTCACCCTGCTGCCTGCCAACTCCCTCCCAAGAACTCCTAACTGCTCACCCTCCCTCTCCCAATCACAATCCTCAACTCACCTGAAGCCTCAATCTCAAACATCATCTTGGACCTTGGGCGGATCCCTCTTGTGACATGATCAATCTGCTGAATAAAATGTTGTGCTTGACACAGCTTGGAATTTCAGGGAGTTGCACTCCTCAATTAAAAAAAAAACAAAACAAAAAAAACCCAACAAAACCAATCCCAAAAACAAACAAAGAAAAAAAAACCAAACAAACAAAACCCACACAAACAATAAATCCCAAAACACCTAACTCCCCACAGAAACAAAAAAACCACAGAAAACATCAAAAAATCCAAAACCCCCACAAAAACCAACTAAAAACCCCAAAATGAAAACCAAAAAAAACCAAAAA
Source organism: Ammospiza caudacuta (assembly GCF_027887145.1). Lineage (NCBI taxonomy): Eukaryota > Metazoa > Chordata > Aves > Passeriformes > Passerellidae > Ammospiza > Ammospiza caudacuta. The sequence goes on from NC_080598.1 coordinate 65,920, forward strand.
TTCCACCAAAAGAAATCCAACCAAAAAAACAACCAGAGCAAAACTACAAATTACAAAAGCACCTTACCACTCCTAAACACAAAACCCAAAATCACAAACCTAAATACTCCCTGTATTCCATGCTGTTTTCTTCACAGAATCTTCCAAGCCTCTGTGCTTTAGATGCCCAGAAACACCTGCTGAAAAGATGCTGAGACGGGCTGAAAAAGCCTCTTCACTGAAATGAGGAGAGCTCTTAACCCAGCACATCCCAGAGAGGGAATGAAGCCCCTCAGCCACGGCTGGGGTTAATATACCCCTGATTGTGCCCGCCTCTCGTTCCCATGCCACCCAGGAAAAGGGAGGGGGCGAATCCCACCAAGCCCTCAGAACAGCTGCAGCTGTTTGGCTCCTCTGACTCACATTCAAGGGCTGTAAAGGGCTTGTTATAGAAGAAAACTTTTCAGAAAAGTAACAGTGCTTTCTTTTTTTGCAACAACTACTTGGAGCAGAAGAACAGAAAACTGGCAAGATATAAAACTTTGTGGTAAGGTTACATAGCTAGATCAACTGGGTAATTGGGTAATTTGCTGTTACCTTACATAATTATTCTGTGTTTACCAAAAGCCATCTAATAAATTCACACCCAAAACTCCAGCAGCCCAGCTGGCCCTACCAAATCTCTATGTTTATGCATACAGTAAACAAAACCAAAATCCCAGTAATACCTATCAGAAGTCTGTGAAAGAAACCTCTTGAAATTGATCCTACCTCAAATACAAAACAACCCATGCAAAGTTAGCTTGACTCAATAAACAGAGCTAATAACACCAAGAAATAAAACAGCACACCATATACCACCAAAGAATATAATAGTGAAGAAAAAAGAAACCACTTTTTTTTTTTTTTTTAAAGCTTTTGCCAGGACTCCAACAACAACTTCTTCTCCTTCTGAAATGTCCCTTCTCCTTCCCAAATTCCTTACAACTTCTGAGTTTACATCCAAGCAAAAAGCAAAATTCGTGCACTTGTGCGTTCGATGCTCCTGCCAGATTCTCTGTTTCCCTCCACATCTTCTTACACTTTCAGTCTTCACTCTGTCCTGCCGTGATGAGTTTGACGGACGAATTGGTAAACGTTAAGAGAGGATTTCCCTGCCTCCCTCCCCAGAGCTGGTTTCCTTAGTGCATTTCACTCAATCCCAGGCCGGCAACGATGCACGCTCACCTCAAGCGTGCAAGGCTCACAGCTGCTCGGCTAAACTCGGCTCTAATCGGCTAAACTCGGCCATTGTCATCTGCATTCGGCTGGACTCGACCCTTCGGCACGGATCGCCTCGCTTCGGCCGAACTCGGAGCCGCTCTCTGCGCCCGGCGCGGCTCGGCTCGCTTCGGCCGAACTCGGAGCCGATCAGTGCGCCCGGCGCGGCTCGGCTCGCTTCGGCCGAACTCGGAGCCGATCAGTGCGCCCGGCGCGGCTCGGCTCGCTTCGGTCGAACTCGGAGCCGCTCTCTGCGCTCGGCGCGCCTCGGCGCTCTTCGGCCGAACTCGGAGCCGCTCTGTGCGCCCGGCGCGCCTCGGCTCGCTTCGGTCGAACTCGGAGCCGCTCTGTGCGCCCGGCGCGCCTCGGCTCGCTTCGGCCGAACTCGGAGCCGCTCTCTGCGCTCGGCGCGGCTCGGCTCTCTTCGGCCGAACTCGGAGCCGCTCTCTGCGCCCGGCGCGGCTCGGCTCGCTTCGGCCGAACTCGGAGCCGCTCTCTGCGCTCGGCGCGCCTCGGCTCGCTTCGGCCGAACTCGGAGCCGCTCTCTGCGCTCGGCGCGCCTCGGCTCGCTTCGGCCGAACTCGGAGCCGATCAGTGCGCCCGGCGCGGCTCGGCTCGCTTCGGCCGAACTCGGAGCCGCTCTCTGCGCCCGGCGCGGCTCGGCTCGCTTCGGCCGAACTCGGAGCCGCTCTCTGCGCTCGGCGCGCCTCGGCTCGCTTCGGCCGAACTCGGAGCCGCTCTCTGCGCCCGGCGCGGCTCGGCTCGCTTCGGCCGAACTCGGAGCCGCTCTGTGCGCCCGGCGCGGCTCGGCTCGCTTCGGTCGAACTCGGAGCCACTCTCTGCGCGGCCCGGCTCGCCTCGGCCGAAATCGGAGCCGATCAGTGCGCTCGGCGCGCCTCGGCTCTCTTCGGCCGAACTCGGAGCCGCTCTCTGCCCTCGGCGCGGCTCGGCTCGCTTCGGCCCAACTCGGAGCCGCTCTCTCCGCGTTCGGCTGAGCTCGCCTCGGCTCGGCTCCCTGACGGCGGGCAAGCGGCGCCGCCTCACGTTAAACTCGCCCGGCTCGGGGCTCTCCTGCTGCCGCGTCCCGCGGGCGGCCCGGCCATCGCACGGACACGATCGGGAGCGCGGCGTGGCACAGGAGCTCATTGGGCAGTGACCGCACTCGCGCTAATTAGCGCGCACGAGAGCAGCGGGCTCGGTTCGGCTGAGCTCGGCTCCGTTCAGGCAGCCTCGCAAGCCTGGCCTCGGTTCGCTCGAGGCCGTCAGGTTCCGCCGGTCTCGCCTTGGTTCGGCCGAAGGAGGCGTCGTTCGCTCGTGTTTTTACAAATATCTTTCTATATTGACTGTATATTTCTATATTTAATTTTATACTTCTATAATACTTCCATTATTCCAAATAAAAACCCCGTCTCTAACCAAATAAATAAAAAAACCCTTCTTTTAAAGGATACTGAAATATTTTTTATTTATACTTTGTATAATTATACATTCATATTTTAATTTATCGTTTCTTTGGATGTATTACATTAATAATGATATATTATATATATAAAATTTTAAAATAGATTTAAATTATTATTTAAATTATGTATAATATCTACTGCTACAACTAATTTTTTCTGATATTTTAAATTTTTATATTTATCTGTATGTATTTATTATATATTTCTAAGCTTAGATTTCTACCTTTATATTATTTGCATTTATAATTTTTACAATCAAAACACTGCCTATTGACCAATAAAGAAAACCCGCTTTATTTAAGTATTTTAAAAATATTTTCATGTTTATAATTTTCATATTTATATTTATAATTTGTTCAATATTACATGAGAACACACCTGCTCCTGCACCGCAGTGGGGCCCCCTCTCCTGGGGACCTTGGGGTGCCCCAACGGCATCAGAGCCCCGAGTCTTCACCCCCTTCTCCTCTATTTAGAAACTACACTGGAACTTTTTTCTGGAAATAAAGACATTACCTAAATCCTCTCCCCGTGTCCTAGACAGATGGATATTCAGTTATTAGTTGGCTGGGCAGCAGTTTCTTAAATAGAATGATAAACAAGATGTGAACATTTCAGCTACAAGCAAATAGGCAAATCTGAACAAGGTACTGGTGGGCGACCACTGAAGTTATTTTGAAGGAATTTTTTAAACAATAAAATATTGATACCACAAAAATAAAGCAAAAAGCTAACTACTGGCTAAGAAAAAATTAACTTTTGACAGCAACAACATTCCAACCACACAGGCTTTTTCCCGATGTCATACCTTATAACTACCTCTCTTGGGAATTCTCATCATGTATCCCAAAAGGAATAAATACCTCAGAGCGTCCTAAAGCAAAAAGTAGCACACATGAGCTCCTCACACTCCCGGGAGGCCTGCACAGCGTGCACTGAGTCTGCAACAAATTCTGCTCAGTGAGAGTCTGCAAACAAAGGTTCAATTGATGAATTGAACTGATTGTAAAGGGAGGTTTTCTAAGCACAGAAGCACAACAAAGAACAAGCAAAAACAATTCTTAAAAAAAACCTGCAAGTTTTATTTAGCATATATGCGACTGATTTCCACCCTGTGGCTTCTCACTTTGATTCGCGTCTGTAGGTTCAGGAAGATGACAATGCACACTCTGCCTTCCCTGAGCCCCCCACAGCAGCTGAGCGCTGCTCCGTGCGCTCAGATCGTCAGGAACTGGATTGCCCGCATGGACTGGAACTGCTCTGCTGCAGATTCAGGAGAGAGAGGCTGGCTGAGGCGTCGTCCCAATTCCAGTTCTGTGTGACGAGAAGCGGTTTGTTCCCAACGGGTGCAACAATCCCCAGCTCGCTTCCATGGTGAGTACCGATGGCACACAAATGGCAGCCTGAGGAAATCGTGTTCTGGGCTCTAAGTGGTCGGGACAGGGTCTGATTTTTTGTTTTGCATCTGTATGATGATTAGTACGACAGGGCCCTGATCGATGACATGGCAGCACAGAATTAAAAACACCTCAATAGGATTACATCGACTTCTAGGAAAAGACAAAAGCCTAGGACCCTTCTGAAATCTATTTTTAATGCGAAGCACACGGATTGTCACTATGCTGTGCCTTCCAGCTTTTCAAAGCAGCTTACCTCTGAAGACCAGAAAACATTTATTTCTACAGAAACAATGGGCAACCCCCAGGCTAATCTCAGCACTACTGTTTAATAGGGGATCTGCCAGCGTGCCAGTCCAGCTTCAAGTGTGCTTTATTTCAGTCTAACATCCCCTCAAAATTCTTCTCACATCTCCCAACCCTGACATCTTATTTTTCCCTAAAGCTTCTCATCATTAGCAATTTCCAAGTAACATGGTATTTTTACAACATTCAAAAATGTCATGCTGGACTGTGCTAGAGAGTAATTTGCAAATATAAGCTTAGCAAAGTTTGAATTGACTTGTCCAGAGAAAAAACCTACAAGTGAACACCTACACCTGCCTACAAAGAGCTAACAAGCCCCTGGCAGCTGCCAGCATCAAAGCACAGCGGATGTTTCTAATACAGGGTAAGGATAACAATATCACCTTTTGTTCTCTCCAGCTTGTTTTCCCTGCAGTCATATTTTGCTTCTTATGATTTTTTTAGTCTCTGCATCTTCTTGGACAGCACCGAGCCCGACGACAAGGATACGAGAGTCTTTCCCTGCCGTAGGGAGAGAACCAGGAAAACAGTTAAAATAAGAACAGGGTAGTTTGAAATTCATACTTCCAATGAGAAGCAGCGCCTAACAAACAGAACAAAAGTAAACAAAGCATGATACCTCCCTGGGGACAGAAGACTTACAAACTCTCCAGGATTTACAATTCTAGCGACCAACCCCTTCAGGACGGCAGCCAAGTGTCCCATGAGGTGGTGCTGCACCAAAGAACGATCTGAGAGGTTCCAAAGAGTGAAATGCACAATATTTTGCAAAGCCGTAAAATCTTGCAAAATAACAAAAATACAATAGATGTAAACTACAGGGTAAGAGTACAAGTGTTCACTTTAAGAGCTGGAACCATCCAGGTGAGCACCTGATAACTGGATCCTCACCAGAGTTTGAACCCTTCAGGACACAGAAGGGTTTTCCCCAGAAATTTCACAGACTGAGTTTTGATACAAGTATACTTGCCAGACCCTCAGAAACATCACCCATTCTCCAGGTGTCTGGAGAGAACTGCAAATGGCTCTCACGTAGTTTGAGCTAGCTCTGTAAGGTCTCAGGGTGAATTTCACCAGATGCAACCAAACTGGGCAACTCCCAGTGGGACAGAAGGAACCCAAAGCTTGGGTTCGCAGAGCTGCAGCAAATACTGAGGAAACAAACATAACAGCGTAAAAAATAATAAACCATCCTTTTTTTTTCTCTTGCTTTTGTTTTTTTCTTATTCAGATCAGCATAGCAATTAAAGAGAAGGTGAAAAACTCACCATTACTGAACATTTCATCATCTGTAGGCTGAGCATCCTTAGCACAGAGGACTCCAAAGTTAAAATTCACCGATCCCTGGGAAATAAAACCAAATATTGTATGATAAACAATCAAACAGCAGACGTAAAAATTTGTTTCCTCTAAGGACTTTCGGGTACGTATGTACCTTTGCGTACATCCAACACATTGGAACATACACTTTATACCATCTCCTAATAAGTAAAAATTTACCTTTAAACTTTGATAGTACAGCATAAAATTATGAACTTAAATTGGTGATCTGTTATTATTAAGTTGGTGCCTAAAGTTATTTCTGCTGTCAGGTTCAAAAAAACATTAATTTTTTTTACTGGAATGAGCAATTGATTTCAAAGTCATCACAAGCCCACCAAAACACAAAGCAGTATTCACTGGATGGGTCTGTGAGCTAGAAGTAGTTAGGCTTGTACTTCCCTCTTGCTATTCCAGAACCAATAAATCCTGTCAACAAAACCAGGATCTATAGCCCACTGCTGTGAAAGATTCTACGAGGATGATGGTTTGATTTGTGTTTAGAAGTTTTGATTTGAAATGGCCAGTTCAATGGATAAAGACAGTTTAAGTAGTATTACATTGCTATTATTATTATTTCTATTATTATTTTTACTATTACTACTGCTATTGTTATCATCTGCTACTGGAAGAAACAAACCAGTAGTACCTATACTTAATTACTTTTATTTCCAGGAAATAATAAAGAAAAAGAACCAAACCAAAAAAAGTCACTTCCTACCTTTTATATCAAGGGATGAAAAATTTCTCTTGGGCTCTTCTCCAATTTATCAAGACTCATAGCACTGAAAGGCAAACAAAACAGTGCTTTATAGAAGGGCAAGTGCACATTTCAAGGCTGAACCACCAACTGATTGCAGTGACAGCAGTTACAACATGAATCGTTCCCAGAGCCTCTGTTAAATGGAATGTTCTGTGGAACTGCCGTTTCTTTCCCAAAACACTAACTTCCAACACTTCCTAATAATATTTTGTATTTTAAAACAAAAGAAGTTAGTGAGACTCTGTGCGGAGGTCAGGTTTAAATTTATTTCCTTCTAAAGCACAGAGCTCTGTTCCATCACCCTTCACTTCGGCTCTACACTGAATCGTGGTGAGCATTTGAGGAGTGCTCAATAATCAATTCTATTTCTCTCTTTTTCTAGCTCTCTCTATTCCTAAATCATTCCAGACAAGTCAAATGAAAAATGAAAAAAACAAGTTCAGCATCAAAGTCACACTTTTTCCCGTTGTCTGGTCAAGAACAGGCTCTAAATCCACTTACTGCTGCCTTCAACGATTCAGACTTGCAAAAGCATTCTTACATATTTTACAGGTTTATCATAAAACCCACAGAACGCAAGCTCTGAATTACAGGAAAAGGTACACAGGCAAATATCTAAAGGGATCACTTATTAGTAAATACATACCTTGGTAGAGATCGCACTGAGAACCTTTCTGAGGGACTCTAAGGGACGCATGTTTTCTGAGCACCCTATAAACAAGAAAAGCTAGGATATAGTACAGGACATCCCCACTTTTTCTACATATTCAAATAGTATTTTTAATAAAAACAATTCAGTTAAAAAAGAAGGAAGAAAACCAAGCTAATTTTACTCAGCTGTATTTACTGCCGATTTAGAGAAAAATGCCGGGCAGCGTCGGCCGTTGCGGCACACGTCGCGCCGGCAGCAGGGCCTGCCGGGAGTTGGAGTCTCGGGCTGGTAGCCACTCATGTGCCGCGATAGCCGTTGCGTCACACGCCGCGCCGGCAGCAGGGCCTGCCGGGAGTTGGAGTCTCGGGCTGACAGCCACGGCTCCGTCCCCCGCCACCGGGAGCTGCAGTCCCTCCCGGGCATCAAACGGGTCCTTCGCCCCAGGGCGGGGAAGGACCTGAGGCAGGACCGCTCCTCCCGAATGCCCTCTCTTTTCCCCTCCAACTCTTTTTCTTTTTTTAATGCTGTTTTTCACCCCTTTCCCTTCCCTTCCCTTCCGCTCTCCTGCTTTCTTTCCTTTCCTTTCCTTTTTTTCCCCTTCCCTTTCCCTTTCTTTTTCTTGTATTTGTAATCTTGGTTTTCCATCCTAGCTTTAGAATCAAAAAGCAGCAGTAGTAACTTTCAGGCTACCTGGGAGTAAAAAAAACCCCAAAACTATAATGATTGAAAGAAAACTATTTATTCCCTGGGAGCCTGAAATTTTCTACTGCTGCACATGACACAGAGCTTTTTATTCCTTCTTATATACAGTTGATATTTTATACTCGCTTTATACACCGCCCCCTGCCGTCTGCACCGGCGCTCTGCAGGCAGAGTGCTGCGGCGTCGTTCGGTTCTGTTTAAATAAACTCGGCTAAATTAGGCTTGGTTCGGCTTAGGTCTAAAATCGTTTCGGTTCGGCTTTTCGTCTAAATTCGGCTTTTCCGGCTCTTCGGCTGAACTCGGCCCGGTTGGGCTAAAGTCGGTCATATTCGGCTCTTTGACTAAATGCGGCCAATGTCGGCTACAGTCGGCTATCGGTTACACTCGGCTATCATCGGCTCTTCGTCTCAAGTCGGCTGTGTTCGGCTACACTCGGCTCTTCGTCTCAAGTCGGCTGTGTTCGGCCACACTCGGCTCTTCGGTGAAACTCGGCTATTTTCGGTCACACTCGGCTCTTCGGTGAAACTCGGCTGTTTTCGGCTACACTCGGCTCTTCTCGCCCACACTCGGCTCTTCGGCTCTTCGGAACTATTCGGCCCGGCTCGGCTCCCTCAGGGCGGGAAAGCGGCTGTCAGAGGACCCCGGCACAGCGAGGCGTTTAACCCACATGCCTGTCACAAACCCGCCGAAATACGCCCGCCCGCGGCGCCGCTGAGACCACAGCATGTGTCGGGTACACTTGAAACGTCACAGAAAATACCACCGGGGCCGCGCCGGGGTCGGTATTCCATGCAGGCAGTCCAGTGACACCCACCCCGGTCCTCCACTTCCCCGCCCTTTTCGCCGCCCTGTTGAGAAGGTCAACCAAAAGTCCGCGACATCCGCGACGCGCCACTCCCAAGGTGGCGGCCTCTCGGCGCAGGGCTGCAGTACCGCGCTCTGCCCACAAGGCGGCAGCACTGCCGCCCGCCCCAGCCGGGGGCGCAGCGCGCCTCGGGGCTGCGGGCAGGCAAGGTGGCAAAAAAGAACAGGGGCGACCCCCGCCAAAAACTGCTCTGAAATAAATGCCAAAAACCTGCCTCTTACCCCACCAGAATCAAACAAGGCCCCTTGCTTTAAAGCCATGTTTAAATAAATTTTTTATTTCCATTTTTCGTATTTATATTCACATGCATAGCTATAGTGGACATTGATGTAGCATGTAATTTATATAACATTATTCTATTTCTATTATTTATATTTACTTATATTTTGTGCTTTTATAAATATCTTTCCACATTGATTGCATATTTCTATGTCTAAAATTACATTTCTATCATGCTTTCACTATTTAAAATACAAATCCCATCCTAACTAAATAAATACAAAAAAGCTCTATTCTTTTAAACTACATTGAAATATTTTTATATTTATAGCGCTCATGACTATATTCACATTTATATTTGCAGTTTATACTTCAGTATTATATTAATCATTATGTATAACATGTATCCTATTCAAATAAGAGATAAATTATTTTCCTAATTATGTACCATATCTACTGTTACAACTTATTTTTCCTTACATTTTTAATTTTTATATTAACCTTCAGCTATTTATGATCTATTTCTATTCTTAGATTTCTACCTTTATATTATTTGTATTTATAATGTTTATACTAAAACACCTGCTTTTGCCAAATAAAAAAAAAAATCCCCTTTATTTTAAACTACTTAAAAAAACCTAGAGTATATCAATCTGGTATAACATATAACAAATGATAGATATGATAGATGTAAAATTGATATAAATATTGTAGTGTATTATAGGAAATAAATAAAAATCAATATGATCCATAACACAAGTAATACTGTATAAATGTTATATTTATGTTATTTTATATTTCAAATAATTTAACATTTCTTTATATATTTGCATATACTTGACAAACATTTCTATATTTATACTTGGGTTGCGATTTTTTTCTGGGTGTTTTCTGGGTCTTTTCTTGCCCTTCTTCGAATTTTTTTCTGGGTTATTTCTTGTCCATCTTGGGGGTTTTTTCTGGGTTTTTTCTTGCCCATCTTCAGACTTTTTTCTGTTTTTTTTCTTGCCCATCTCAGAGTTTTTTTTGGGGGGTTTTTTCTGGGTTTTTTTCTTGCCCATCTTGGGTGATTTTCTGGGGTTTTTCTACGTTTTTTTCTTGCCCATCTGGGATTATTTCCTGGGGTTTTTTTCTCGTTGCTTTCTTGCCCATCCTGGGCTTTTTCTGGGTTTTTTTCTTGTCCATCATGTGGTTTTTTTCTGGTTTTTTCCTGCTCATCTTCGTCTGGTTTTCTGGGTTTTAAGCCAAAATCGGTACATATCACGTCAGTTCATGCAATACAACCCGGCTGGGGATTTTTTATTCTAAATTTAACAAGGAGTCGCAAAACCTGGAAAGCAAAAGTCACACAGACAAGGTTAAATCCAGTCAGCATGCACTCACACACGCAGAGACGAGCAGACACAGACAGACACAGCCACGTGCTCTCACACACGCTCACACAATCTTTCCACTTAAATGCTCACTGCGGCCCTTACTCGAGATGCTGAAGAACGTGCTGTGACACATCTTCTGGCTGCCGCTCCTTGAGGTAAAATGGCAGATCCTGGGGAAATCAGCAGCCTCGGGGACCTGTGAGACGACAGGAAGGGTCAACGAGTGGCTATCTGACAGCTAGGACTTGTCTCCTCTCTGGACTGATAAATTTTCTACCCAAAATCCAATAGAAGACAGATGTATAGGTACATAGAACATAAGCCACCATAGGCAGATACAATACAAGCCAGGACTTGCAAAAATTCTCTGGAAGATGAATTCTTGCGCCCTATTCCCTTTCAGAAGAAGGAACCTACACAACTACTGCAGTCATCTGAGGAGGTGCATCTGAAAAAAAAGTTAGGACAACAGTCAGACGGTTCAATGATAACTGAAGAGCTCCAGATATCCTGTGTCCATCTACAAATCCCATCTAGAGTCCAACTACACCCCACACTGCACATTACAAATCCCCGGGCCCTCTCCTATTGCACCAGGCTATGCGGCAGGGCAGAGCAGCTCGGGCACAAATGTGTGCTGACAGCCGTGACACAGGATGGACAGGACAGGACAGACAACGGGGACACAACACAGACAGAAAATTCTAGGCAAGGAAAATGGCTGCAAGGACTGAGAGAATGCAAAAGGAGATGACCGAGTTCAAACTGATGGTGAGCTGATGAGGCTCAGAGAACCCCGAAGGAAGAAGATGATAACTGAATGATTTCTTCTAAGAACTGCAAAGATGGATGCCTAGGAATCCTACGGTCAGAATCCTCTACCTAACCTCATATTACGCCAAATCCTAATCCACCAAAATGGATCCAGGTGGGGGCATAGCTGTCCATACAGCCCAGACCAAGACCTGACAAGACATCAGATGCGATGCTTCCAAAGACAGAAGAGAGTCTGACGCCTGTCTGAGCTCCCCAGTCAAAAGTTCTGTGGCCTGGGTGCCAGGACAGGGAATGCAGAGATCACAGATGCTAACAATGATGCCAAGATTAATGACAGGCACCCCTAAGGTAAAAGACATGGGATACACAAACAACACACAATTCACAACAGACAAGTGACACGAGACACACCGGGACTGCTCTGCCCTGCTGCACACCTCAGCACTGTGATCAAAAGTGAGACTTGGCTTCTATGGGGCCTAAGGGGCCACTTCATTAACACCCCCCCACCTCCAAACTGGACTCAAAACCCCCTCCCTGTAATCCCCAAACCAGCACCGTGCTTTCAGCCCCTCTGTGGGTCACGGCCCTCTACTTATCTCTCATACAGCTGGGGATGCTGGTCCCTGTCAGGTGCAAAGAAAGGCCACCTCATCAGATGGGAAGGTCCTGCTGGCACCGGGCTGGTGTCTCTCAGACAGCTAGAGTAAAGAGAACCAAACATCAGTGCCTGATCTTGGCACCGCATCGGCCAAAACCCCACCACTCTGCTACTCACCGCGCTCCTAAGAAGGCCCGGCACCTCCTGACCCTGACCCTCTGCACCTGAAAGAAAGTTAGAACACATGTCAAACATCACCAGGATAACTCACAAGCTGCAAACACCATATGTCAATCTAGGAACAACATCTAGAGCCCAAGTACAGCCCACATTACAAATTTCAACTCCCCAAGGCTCGTCCTATTGCAGCAGGCCATGCGGCAGGGCAGAACAGCTCCGGCAAAAAATGTGTGCACACACCCGTGACACAGAAAGTGACAAACAGGGGGGACATGAAACACGACACATCATGCTTGTGGTGAGGGCCTCGAGGGGAAAAGGCAAAAGGGACCCCAAAGACACACCAGGGAGCACGGCACACCGGACAACACGACACAGACCGGAGCTGTTCTGCATTGCCCGCCTGAAAGCTGCCATCAAAAGTAGAGCCTCTCCCTTTAGCTGTCCTAAGAGGCCTTTGGAGAAGATTGCTTTCCCCTCTGCTCATTTTTGAATCTGTCCCAAAAACTCCCAATCTGCTACTCCACCATCTCCAGACCGTGGCCCCCGACTTATCTTTTGGATGATCGGTGAATGGAATCCACGCTGCACCTGAAACGAGTCTGCCTTGGAGGGCTCTGTGATGGCCTGTGAGCCTCTCGGTCAGCTGCAATCAAGAAAACCAAAACCAAAGTATGAGTCCAGAGTTATGTGGGCCAAATCCCACCAAGTCAGCTACTTGCCCTCTCCTGAGTGTGCCTGGCTCCTTCAGGCTCCAGCTTCATCCTGATTCCAAGGCTGTGGCCTTCATTAGGAGTGGCACCTGGGTTACAGAAAGACAAAGTTAAATGGCATTCCTCTGAGTGCAGTGGATCACCTTGTATGCTGTAAGCCATGGGAATGCCTCTGCTAGGCTTCTGAACAGCTTTGTGTGGGGGGGCCCTCAAATAAACACCCTTTCTCACCCTGCTGCTTGCAAACCCGCTCCCAAGAAATCCTAAACTGGATACCTGATCACCCTCCCTCTCCCAGGCACCATCCTCAACTCACCTGAAGCCTCAATCTCAAACATCATCCTTGACACGGGGCAAATCCCTCTTGTGACACGACGAATCTGCTGAAAAATTGTTGTGCTTGAGAGCTGAGCAATAACAGCCAGTTCTGTCCACTGCTCACCTTGACTGCTGGCATCCAGATTGACATCCTGAAAAGAAAGACAAAGAACAGAGCTGTAACACACTCACCATACACACTTCTGCTGCAGAGACAAATGGGGCCTCACCGGCTCGGGGCAATCCCCTCGCCCGGGATGGGGCCCTCTGGCACACATTTAATCCATCTGAACCTGAAAAAAAAGTTAGGACAAGAGTCACACTGTGGCAGGATAACTGATGAGCTCCAGATGTCCTGTGTCCATCTACAAATCCCATCTAGAGTCCAACTACACCCCACATTACAAACTCCAAGTCTCCAAGACTTCTCCTATCGCACCAGGCTGTGCAGCACGGCAGAGCAGCCCCATCCCAAAAGTGTGCAGACACCCGTGACACAGGACAGGACGTGACAAACAATAGGCACAAGACACAGACAGAAATTTCTTGGCAAGGAAAATGGCTGCAAGGACTGAGAGAATGCAAAAGGAGATGACCGAGCTGAGACCGATGGTGAGCTGATGAGGCTCAGAGAACTCTGAAGGAAGAAGATGATTACTGAATGATTAATTCCAAGAACAGCAAAGACGGATGCCTAGGAATCCTACAGTCAAAATCCTCTACCTAACCTCGTAATATTACAAGTCCTAATCCACCATAATGGATCCAGGTGGGGCACAGCTGTCCATACAGCTCAGAACAAGACCTGAAAAGACGTCTGACTGGATGCTTCCAAAGAGAGAAGAGAGTCTGATGCCTGTCTGAGCTCGCGAGTCAAAAGCTCTGTGGCCCGGGTGCCAGACCAGGGAATGCAGAGATTACAGACGCTAACAATGATGCCAGGGGTACTGACAGGGCCCTCAAAGGCCTAAGGTAGAAGACAGGAGATACACAAACAACACACAATGCACAACAGACAAGTGACACGATGCACACGGGGACTGCTCTGCCCTGCACACCTCAGCACTGTGATCAAAAGTGAGACTTGGCTTTCATGGGGCCTAACGAGCCGTTTAATGAACACCCCCCGCTCCAAACTGGACTCAAAAACCCCTCCCAGGAATTCCCAAACAAGCACCATGCCTTCATCCCCACTGTGGGTCGCAGCCCTCTACTTATCTCTCAGACATCTGGGGATGCCAGTCTGTGTCAGGTGCAAAGAAAGGCCACCTCGTCAGCTGGGAAGGTCCTGCTGGCACCGGGCTGGTGTCTCTCAGACAGCTAGATTAAAGAGAACCAAACATCAGGGCCTGATCTTGGCACCGCATTGGCCAAAACCCCACCACTCTGCTACTCACCGCGCTCCTAAGAAGGCCCGGCACCTCCTAACCTTGACCCTCTGCCACACGTGGAATGCATCTGCACCTGAAAGAAAGTTAGAACATATGTCAAACACCACCAGGGTAACTCACAAGCTGCAAACATCTTATGTCAATCTAGGAACAACATCTAGAGCCCAAGTACAGCCCACATTACAAATTCCCCCTCCCTATGGTTCGTCCTACTGCAGGAGGCCATGCGGCAGGGCAGAACAGCTCAGGCAAAAAATGTGTGCACACACCCGTGACACAGAAAGTGACAAACAGGGGGGACATGAAACACGACACATCATGCTTGTGGTGAGGGCCTCGAGGGGAAAAGGCAAAAGGGACCCCAAAGACACACTAGGGAACACAGCACACCGGAAAACACGACAGACCGGAGCTGTTCTGCACTGCCCGCCTGAAAGCTGCCATCAAAAGTAGAGCCTCTCCCTTTAGCTGTCCTAAAAGGCCTTTGGAGAAGATTGCTTTCCTCTCTGCTCATTTTTGAATCTGTCCCAAAAACTCCCAACCTGCTACTCCACCATCTCCAGGCTGTGGCCCCCGACTTATCTTTTGGATGATTGGTGAATGGAATCCACGCTGCACCTGAAATGAGTCTGCCTTGGAGGGCTCTGTGATGGCCTGTGAGCCTCTCGGTCAGCTGCAATAAAGAAAACCAAAATCAAAGAGCGAGTCCAGAGTTATGTGGGCCAAATCCCTGCAAGTCAGCTACTTGCCCTCTCCTGAGTGTGCCTGGCTCCTTCAGGCTCCAGCTTCATCCTGATTCCAAGGCTGTGGCCTTTATTAGCAGTGGCACCTGGGTTACAGAAAGACAAAGTTAAATGGCATTCCTCTGAGTGCAGTGGATCACCTTGTATGCTGTAAGCCATGGGAATGCCTCTGCTAGGCTTCTGAGACACCTTGGGAGGGGCTCTCAAATAAACAAATAAAGACCCTTTCTCACCCTGCTGCCTGCAAACCCCCTCTCAAGAACTCCTAACTGGATGCCTGCTCACCCTCCCTCTCCCAGTAACCATCCTCAACTCACCTGAAGCCTCAATCTCAAACATCATCCTTGACACTGGGCAGATCCCTCTTGTGACACGATGAATCTGCTGCGAAATTGTTGTGCTTGAGAGCTGAGCAATAACAACCAATTCTCTCCACTGCTCACGTTGACTGCTGGCATCCAGATTTACTTCCTAAAAGAAAGACAAAGAACAGCAGTGTAACAGAGTCAGTTGAGAGGTGTAACAGAGTCTGCTGCAGAGGCAAATGGGGCCTCACCTACTCAGGAGAATCCCCACACCTGGCATGGGGCCCTCTGGCACACATTTAATCCATCTGAACCTGAAAAAAAAGTTAGGACAAGAGTCACACTGTGGCAGGATAACTGATGAGCTCCAGATATGATGTGCCCATCTACAAATCCCATCTAGAGTCCAACTACACCCCACATTACAAACTCCAAGTCCCTGGGACTTCTCCTATCGCACCAGGCTGTGCAGCACGGCAGAGCAGCTCGGGCACAAATGTGTGCTGAGAGCCATGACACAGGATAGGACAGACAACGGGGACACAACAGGAACAGAAATCTCTTGGCAAGGAAAACGGCTGCAAGGACTGAGAGAATGCAAAAGGAGATGAGTGAGCCGAGACCGATGGTGAGCTGATGAGGCTCAGAGAACCCTGGAGGAAGAAGATGATTACTGAATGATTTATTCCAAGAACAGCAAAGACTGATGCCTAGGAATCCTACAGTCAAAATCCTCTACCTAACCTCGTAATATTACAAGTCCTAATCCACCATAATGGATCCAGGTGGGGCACAGCTGTCCATACAGCTCAGAACAAGACCTGAAAAGACGTCTGACTGGATGCTTCCAAAGAGAGAAGAGAGTCTGATGCTTGTCTGAGCTCCCTAGTCAAAAGTTCTGTGGCCTGGGTGCCAGGCCAAGGAGTGCAGAGATCACAGAGGCTAACAATGATGCCAGGGTTTCTCACAGGCCCCCCTAAGTGAAAGATATGGCATACGCAAACAACACATAATGCACAATAGACAAGTGACACGATGCACACCGGGACTGCTCTGCCCTGCTGCACACCTCAGCACTGCAATCAAAAGTGAGACTTGGCTTTTATGGGGCCTAAGGGGCCACTTCATGAACACACCACAC
This sequence comes from Ammospiza caudacuta, assembly GCF_027887145.1. Lineage (NCBI taxonomy): Eukaryota > Metazoa > Chordata > Aves > Passeriformes > Passerellidae > Ammospiza > Ammospiza caudacuta. Next base: position 82,391 of record NC_080598.1, read on the forward strand.
CCCCCCCCCCCCCCAAAACTGGACTCAAAACCCCCTCCCAGGAATTCCCAAACCAGCACCCTGCTTTCATCCCCTCTGTGGGTCACAGCCCTCTACTTATCTCTCAGACATCTGGGGATGCTGGTCCCTGTCAGGTGCAAAGAAAGGCCACCTCGTCAGCTGGGAAGGTCCTGCTGGCACCGGGCTGGTGTCTCTCAGACAGCTAGAGTAAAGAGAACCAAACATCAGTCCCTGATCTTGGCACCGCATCGGCCAAAACCCCACCACTCAGCTACTCACCGCACTCCTAAGAAGGCCCGACACCTCCTAACTCTGACCCCCTGCCACACATGGAATGCGTCTGCACCTGAAAGAAAGTTACAACATATGCCAAACACCACCAGGATAACTCACAAGCTGCAAACACCTTATGTCAATCTAGGAATAGCATCTAGAGCCCAAGTACAGCCAGCATTACAAATTCCAACGCCCCACGGTTTCTCCTACTGCAGCAGGCCATGCGGCAGGGCAGAACAGCTCCGGCAAAAAATGTGTGCACACACCCGTGACACAGAACGTGGCAAACAGGGGGGACATGAAACACGACACATCATGCTTGTGGTGAGGGTCTCGAGGGGAGAAGGCAAAAGAGACCCCAAAGACACACTAGGGAACACAGAACACTGGACAACACAACACAGACCGGAGCTGTTCTGCACTGCCCGCCTGAAAGCTGCCCTCAAAAGTAGAGCCTCTCCCTTTAGCTGTCCTAAGAGGCCCTTGGAGAAGATTGCTTTCCCGGCTGCCAATTTTCAAATCTGCCCCAAGAACTCCCAACCCACTATTCTCTCATCTCCAGGCCAAGGCCCTCGACTTATCTTTTGGATGATCGGTGATGGGAATCCACGCTGCACCTGAAATGAGTCTGCCTCGGAGGGCCTCGTGATGGCCTGTGAGCCTCTCGGTGAGCTACAATAAAGAAAACCAAAACCAAAGTATGAGTTCAGAGTTATGTGGGCCAAATCCCACCAAGGCAGCTACTTGCTCTCTCCTGAGTGTGCCTGGCTCCTTCAGGCTCCAGCTTCATCATGATTCCAAGGCCTTCATTAGGAGTGGCACCTGGGTTAGAGAAAGGCAAAGTTAAATGGCATTCCCCTGAGTGCAGTGGATGACCTTGTGTGCTGTAAGACATGGGAATGCCTCTGCTAGGCTTCTGAGAAGCCTTGTGTGGGGGAGGCCTCAAATAAACAAATAAAGACCCTTTCTCACCCTGCTGCCTGCCAACTCCCTCCCAAGAACTCCTAACTGCTCACCCTCCCTCTCCCAATCACAATCCTCAACTCACCTGAAGCCTCAATCTCAAACATCATCTTGGACCTTGGGCGGATCCCTCTTGTGACATGATCAATCTGCTGAATAAAATGTTGTGCTTGACACAGCTTGGAATTTCAGGGAGTTGCACTCCTCAATTAAAAAAAAAACAAAACAAAAAAAACCCAACAAAACCAATCCCAAAAACAAACAAAGAAAAAAAAACCAAACAAACAAAACCCACACAAACAATAAATCCCAAAACACCTAACTCCCCACAGAAACAAAAAAACCACAGAAAACATCAAAAAATCCAAAACCCCCACAAAAACCAACTAAAAACCCCAAAATGAAAACCAAAAAAAACCAAAAATTCCACCAAAAGAAATCCAACCAAAAAAACAACCAGAGCAAAACTACAAATTACAAAAGCACCTTACCACTCCTAAACACAAAACCCAAAATCACAAACCTAAATACTCCCTGTATTCCATGCTGTTTTCTTCACAGAATCTTCCAAGCCTCTGTGCTTTAGATGCCCAGAAACACCTGCTGAAAAGATGCTGAGACGGGCTGAAAAAGCCTCTTCACTGAAATGAGGAGAGCTCTTAACCCAGCACATCCCAGAGAGGGAATGAAGCCCCTCAGCCACGGCTGGGGTTAATATACCCCTGATTGTGCCCGCCTCTCGTTCCCATGCCACCCAGGAAAAGGGAGGGGGCGAATCCCACCAAGCCCTCAGAACAGCTGCAGCTGTTTGGCTCCTCTGACTCACATTCAAGGGCTGTAAAGGGCTTGTTATAGAAGAAAACTTTTCAGAAAAGTAACAGTGCTTTCTTTTTTTGCAACAACTACTTGGAGCAGAAGAACAGAAAACTGGCAAGATATAAAACTTTGTGGTAAGGTTACATAGCTAGATCAACTGGGTAATTGGGTAATTTGCTGTTACCTTACATAATTATTCTGTGTTTACCAAAAGCCATCTAATAAATTCACACCCAAAACTCCAGCAGCCCAGCTGGCCCTACCAAATCTCTATGTTTATGCATACAGTAAACAAAACCAAAATCCCAGTAATACCTATCAGAAGTCTGTGAAAGAAACCTCTTGAAATTGATCCTACCTCAAATACAAAACAACCCATGCAAAGTTAGCTTGACTCAATAAACAGAGCTAATAACACCAAGAAATAAAACAGCACACCATATACCACCAAAGAATATAATAGTGAAGAAAAAAGAAACCACTTTTTTTTTTTTTTTTTAAAGCTTTTGCCAGGACTCCAACAACAACTTCTTCTCCTTCTGAAATGTCCCTTCTCCTTCCCAAATTCCTTACAACTTCTGAGTTTACATCCAAGCAAAAAGCAAAATTCGTGCACTTGTGCGTTCGATGCTCCTGCCAGATTCTCTGTTTCCCTCCACATCTTCTTACACTTTCAGTCTTCACTCTGTCCTGCCGTGATGAGTTTGACGGACGAATTGGTAAACGTTAAGAGAGGATTTCCCTGCCTCCCTCCCCAGAGCTGGTTTCCTTAGTGCATTTCACTCAATCCCAGGCCGGCAACGATGCACGCTCACCTCAAGCGTGCAAGGCTCACAGCTGCTCGGCTAAACTCGGCTCTAATCGGCTAAACTCGGCCATTGTCATCTGCATTCGGCTGGACTCGACCCTTCGGCACGGATCGCCTCGCTTCGGCCGAACTCGGAGCCGCTCTCTGCGCCCGGCGCGGCTCGGCTCGCTTCGGCCGAACTCGGAGCCGATCAGTGCGCCCGGCGCGGCTCGGCTCGCTTCGGCCGAACTCGGAGCCGATCAGTGCGCCCGGCGCGGCTCGGCTCGCTTCGGCCGAACTCGGAGCCGCTCTCTGCGCTCGGCGCGCCTCGGCGCTCTTCGGCCGAACTCGGAGCCGCTCTGTGCGCCCGGCGCGCCTCGGCTCGCTTCGGTCGAACTCGGAGCCGCTCTGTGCGCCCGGCGCGCCTCGGCTCGCTTCGGCCGAACTCGGAGCCGCTCTCTGCGCTCGGCGCGGCTCGGCTCTCTTCGGCCGAACTCGGAGCCGCTCTCTGCGCCCGGCGCGGCTCGGCTCGCTTCGGCCGAACTCGGAGCCGCTCTCTGCGCTCGGCGCGCCTCGGCTCGCTTCGGCCGAACTCGGAGCCGCTCTCTGCGCTCGGCGCGCCTCGGCTCGCTTCGGCCGAACTCGGAGCCGATCAGTGCGCCCGGCGCGGCTCGGCTCGCTTCGGCCGAACTCGGAGCCGCTCTCTGCGCCCGGCGCGGCTCGGCTCGCTTCGGCCGAACTCGGAGCCGCTCTCTGCGCTCGGCGCGCCTCGGCTCGCTTCGGCCGAACTCGGAGCCGCTCTCTGCGCCCGGCGCGGCTCGGCTCGCTTCGGCCGAACTCGGAGCCGCTCTGTGCGCCCGGCGCGGCTCGGCTCGCTTCGGTCGAACTCGGAGCCACTCTCTGCGCGGCCCGGCTCGCCTCGGCCGAACTCGGAGCCGATCAGTGCGCTCGGCGCGCCTCGGCTCTCTTCGGCCGAACTCGGAGCCGCTCTCTGCCCTCGGCGCGGCTCGGCTCGCTTCGGCCCAACTCGGAGCCGCTCTCTCCGCGTTCGGCTGAGCTCGCCTCGGCTCGGCTCCCTGACGGCGGGCAAGCGGCGCCGCCTCACGTTAAACTCGCCCGGCTCGGGGCTCTCCTGCTGCCGCGTCCCGCGGGCGGCCCGGCCATCGCACGGACACGATCGGGAGCGCGGCGTGGCACAGGAGCTCATTGGGCAGTGACCGCACTCGCGCTAATTAGCGCGCACGAGAGCAGCGGGCTTGGTTCGGCTGAGCTCGGCTCCGTTCAGGCAGCCTCGCAAGCCTGGCCTCGGTTCGCTCGAGGCCGTCAGGTTCCGCCGGTCTCGCCTTGGTTCGGCCGAAGGAGGCGTCGTTCGCTCGTGTTTTTACAAATATCTTTCTATATTGACTGTATATTTCTATATTTAATTTTATACTTCTATAATACTTCCATTATTCCAAATAAAAACCCCGTCTCTAACCAAATAAATAAAAAAACCCTTCTTTTAAAGGATACTGAAATATTTTTTATTTATACTTTGTATAATTATACATTCATATTTTAATTTATCGTTTCTTTGGATGTATTACATTAATAATGATATATTATATATATAAAATTTTAAAATAGATTTAAATTATTATTTAAATTATGTATAATATCTACTGCTACAACTAATTTTTTCTGATATTTTAAATTTTTATATTTATCTGTATGTATTTATTATATATTTCTAAGCTTAGATTTCTACCTTTATATTATTTGCATTTATAATTTTTACAATCAAAACACTGCCTATTGACCAATAAAGAAAACCCGCTTTATTTAAGTATTTTAAAAATATTTTCATGTTTATAATTTTCATATTTATATTTATAATTTGTTCAATATTACATGAGAACACACCTGCTCCTGCACCGCAGTGGGGCCCCCTCTCCTGGGGACCTTGGGGTGCCCCAACGGCATCAGAGCCCCGAGTCTTCACCCCCTTCTCCTCTATTTAGAAACTACACTGGAACTTTTTTCTGGAAATAAAGACATTACCTAAATCCTCTCCCCGTGTCCTAGACAGATGGATATTCAGTTATTAGTTGGCTGGGCAGCAGTTTCTTAAATAGAATGATAAACAAGATGTGAACATTTCAGCTACAAGCAAATAGGCAAATCTGAACAAGGTACTGGTGGGCGACCACTGAAGTTATTTTGAAGGAATTTTTTAAACAATAAAATATTGATACCACAAAAATAAAGCAAAAAGCTAACTACTGGCTAAGAAAAAATTAACTTTTGACAGCAACAACATTCCAACCACACAGGCTTTTTCCCGATGTCATACCTTATAACTACCTCTCTTGGGAATTCTCATCATGTATCCCAAAAGGAATAAATACCTCAGAGCGTCCTAAAGCAAAAAGTAGCACACATGAGCTCCTCACACTCCCGGGAGGCCTGCACAGCGTGCACTGAGTCTGCAACAAATTCTGCTCAGTGAGAGTCTGCAAACAAAGGTTCAATTGATGAATTGAACTGATTGTAAAGGGAGGTTTTCTAAGCACAGAAGCACAACAAAGAACAAGCAAAAACAATTCTTAAAAAAAACCTGCAAGTTTTATTTAGCATATATGCGACTGATTTCCACCCTGTGGCTTCTCACTTTGATTCGCGTCTGTAGGTTCAGGAAGATGACAATGCACACTCTGCCTTCCCTGAGCCCCCCACAGCAGCTGAGCGCTGCTCCGTGCGCTCAGATCGTCAGGAACTGGATTGCCCGCATGGACTGGAACTGCTCTGCTGCAGATTCAGGAGAGAGAGGCTGGCTGAGGCGTCGTCCCAATTCCAGTTCTGTGTGACGAGAAGCGGTTTGTTCCCAACGGGTGCAACAATCCCCAGCTCGCTTCCATGGTGAGTACCGATGGCACACAAATGGCAGCCTGAGGAAATCGTGTTCTGGGCTCTAAGTGGTCGGGACAGGGTCTGATTTTTTGTTTTGCATCTGTATGATGATTAGTACGACAGGGCCCTGATCGATGACATGGCAGCACAGAATTAAAAACACCTCAATAGGATTACATCGACTTCTAGGAAAAGACAAAAGCCTAGGACCCTTCTGAAATCTATTTTTAATGCGAAGCACACGGATTGTCACTATGCTGTGCCTTCCAGCTTTTCAAAGCAGCTTACCTCTGAAGACCAGAAAACATTTATTTCTACAGAAACAATGGGCAACCCCCAGGCTAATCTCAGCACTACTGTTTAATAGGGGATCTGCCAGCGTGCCAGTCCAGCTTCAAGTGTGCTTTATTTCAGTCTAACATCCCCTCAAAATTCTTCTCACATCTCCCAACCCTGACATCTTATTTTTCCCTAAAGCTTCTCATCATTAGCAATTTCCAAGTAACATGGTATTTTTACAACATTCAAAAATGTCATGCTGGACTGTGCTAGAGAGTAATTTGCAAATATAAGCTTAGCAAAGTTTGAATTGACTTGTCCAGAGAAAAAACCTACAAGTGAACACCTACACCTGCCTACAAAGAGCTAACAAGCCCCTGGCAGCTGCCAGCATCAAAGCACAGCGGATGTTTCTAATACAGGGTAAGGATAACAATATCACCTTTTGTTCTCTCCAGCTTGTTTTCCCTGCAGTCATATTTTGCTTCTTATGATTTTTTTAGTCTCTGCATCTTCTTGGACAGCACCGAGCCCGACGACAAGGATACGAGAGTCTTTCCCTGCCGTAGGGAGAGAACCAGGAAAACAGTTAAAATAAGAACAGGGTAGTTTGAAATTCATACTTCCAATGAGAAGCAGCGCCTAACAAACAGAACAAAAGTAAACAAAGCATGATACCTCCCTGGGGACAGAAGACTTACAAACTCTCCAGGATTTACAATTCTAGCGACCAACCCCTTCAGGACGGCAGCCAAGTGTCCCATGAGGTGGTGCTGCACCAAAGAACGATCTGAGAGGTTCCAAAGAGTGAAATGCACAATATTTTGCAAAGCCGTAAAATCTTGCAAAATAACAAAAATACAATAGATGTAAACTACAGGGTAAGAGTACAAGTGTTCACTTTAAGAGCTGGAACCATCCAGGTGAGCACCTGATAACTGGATCCTCACCAGAGTTTGAACCCTTCAGGACACAGAAGGGTTTTCCCCAGAAATTTCACAGACTGAGTTTTGATACAAGTATACTTGCCAGACCCTCAGAAACATCACCCATTCTCCAGGTGTCTGGAGAGAACTGCAAATGGCTCTCACGTAGTTTGAGCTAGCTCTGTAAGGTCTCAGGGTGAATTTCACCAGATGCAACCAAACTGGGCAACTCCCAGTGGGACAGAAGGAACCCAAAGCTTGGGTTCGCAGAGCTGCAGCAAATACTGAGGAAACAAACATAACAGCGTAAAAAATAATAAACCATCCTTTTTTTTTCTCTTGCTTTTGTTTTTTTCTTATTCAGATCAGCATAGCAATTAAAGAGAAGGTGAAAAACTCACCATTACTGAACATTTCATCATCTGTAGGCTGAGCATCCTTAGCACAGAGGACTCCAAAGTTAAAATTCACCGATCCCTGGGAAATAAAACCAAATATTGTATGATAAACAATCAAACAGCAGACGTAAAAATTTGTTTCCTCTAAGGACTTTCGGGTACGTATGTACCTTTGCGTACATCCAACACATTGGAACATACACTTTATACCATCTCCTAATAAGTAAAAATTTACCTTTAAACTTTGATAGTACAGCATAAAATTATGAACTTAAATTGGTGATCTGTTATTATTAAGTTGGTGCCTAAAGTTATTTCTGCTGTCAGGTTCAAAAAAACATTAATTTTTTTTACTGGAATGAGCAATTGATTTCAAAGTCATCACAAGCCCACCAAAACACAAAGCAGTATTCACTGGATGGGTCTGTGAGCTAGAAGTAGTTAGGCTTGTACTTCCCTCTTGCTATTCCAGAACCAATAAATCCTGTCAACAAAACCAGGATCTATAGCCCACTGCTGTGAAAGATTCTACGAGGATGATGGTTTGATTTGTGTTTAGAAGTTTTGATTTGAAATGGCCAGTTCAATGGATAAAGACAGTTTAAGTAGTATTACATTGCTATTATTATTATTTCTATTATTATTTTTACTATTACTACTGCTATTGTTATCATCTGCTACTGGAAGAAACAAACCAGTAGTACCTATACTTAATTACTTTTATTTCCAGGAAATAATAAAGAAAAAGAACCAAACCAAAAAAAGTCACTTCCTACCTTTTATATCAAGGGATGAAAAATTTCTCTTGGGCTCTTCTCCAATTTATCAAGACTCATAGCACTGAAAGGCAAACAAAACAGTGCTTTATAGAAGGGCAAGTGCACATTTCAAGGCTGAACCACCAACTGATTGCAGTGACAGCAGTTACAACATGAATCGTTCCCAGAGCCTCTGTTAAATGGAATGTTCTGTGGAACTGCCGTTTCTTTCCCAAAACACTAACTTCCAACACTTCCTAATAATATTTTGTATTTTAAAACAAAAGAAGTTAGTGAGACTCTGTGCGGAGGTCAGGTTTAAATTTATTTCCTTCTAAAGCACAGAGCTCTGTTCCATCACCCTTCACTTCGGCTCTACACTGAATCGTGGTGAGCATTTGAGGAGTGCTCAATAATCAATTCTATTTCTCTCTTTTTCTAGCTCTCTCTATTCCTAAATCATTCCAGACAAGTCAAATGAAAAATGAAAAAAACAAGTTCAGCATCAAAGTCACACTTTTTCCCGTTGTCTGGTCAAGAACAGGCTCTAAATCCACTTACTGCTGCCTTCAACGATTCAGACTTGCAAAAGCATTCTTACATATTTTACAGGTTTATCATAAAACCCACAGAACGCAAGCTCTGAATTACAGGAAAAGGTACACAGGCAAATATCTAAAGGGATCACTTATTAGTAAATACATACCTTGGTAGAGATCGCACTGAGAACCTTTCTGAGGGACTCTAAGGGACGCATGTTTTCTGAGCACCCTATAAACAAGAAAAGCTAGGATATAGTACAGGACATCCCCACTTTTTCTACATATTCAAATAGTATTTTTAATAAAAACAATTCAGTTAAAAAAGAAGGAAGAAAACCAAGCTAATTTTACTCAGCTGTATTTACTGCCGATTTAGAGAAAAATGCCGGGCAGCGTCGGCCGTTGCGGCACACGTCGCGCCGGCAGCAGGGCCTGCCGGGAGTTGGAGTCTCGGGCTGGTAGCCACTCATGTGCCGCGATAGCCGTTGCGTCACACGCCGCGCCGGCAGCAGGGCCTGCCGGGAGTTGGAGTCTCGGGCTGACAGCCACGGCTCCGTCCCCCGCCACCGGGAGCTGCAGTCCCTCCCGGGCATCAAACGGGTCCTTCGCCCCAGGGCGGGGAAGGACCTGAGGCAGGACCGCTCCTCCCGAATGCCCTCTCTTTTCCCCTCCAACTCTTTTTCTTTTTTTAATGCTGTTTTTCACCCCTTTCCCTTCCCTTCCCTTCCGCTCTCCTGCTTTCTTTCCTTTCCTTTCCTTTTTTTCCCCTTCCCTTTCCCTTTCTTTTTCTTGTATTTGTAATCTTGGTTTTCCATCCTAGCTTTAGAATCAAAAAGCAGCAGTAGTAACTTTCAGGCTACCTGGGAGTAAAAAAAACCCCAAAACTATAATGATTGAAAGAAAACTATTTATTCCCTGGGAGCCTGAAATTTTCTACTGCTGCACATGACACAGAGCTTTTTATTCCTTCTTATATACAGTTGATATTTTATACTCGCTTTATACACCGCCCCCTGCCGTCTGCACCGGCGCTCTGCAGGCAGAGTGCTGCGGCGTCGTTCGGTTCTGTTTAAATAAACTCGGCTAAATTAGGCTTGGTTCGGCTTAGGTCTAAAATCGTTTCGGTTCGGCTTTTCGTCTAAATTCGGCTTTTCCGGCTCTTCGGCTGAACTCGGCCCGGTTGGGCTAAAGTCGGTCATATTCGGCTCTTTGACTAAATGCGGCCAATGTCGGCTACAGTCGGCTATCGGTTACACTCGGCTATCATCGGCTCTTCGTCTCAAGTCGGCTGTGTTCGGCTACACTCGGCTCTTCGTCTCAAGTCGGCTGTGTTCGGCCACACTCGGCTCTTCGGTGAAACTCGGCTATTTTCGGTCACACTCGGCTCTTCGGTGAAACTCGGCTGTTTTCGGCTACACTCGGCTCTTCTCGCCCACACTCGGCTCTTCGGCTCTTCGGAACTATTCGGCCCGGCTCGGCTCCCTCAGGGCGGGAAAGCGGCTGTCAGAGGACCCCGGCACAGCGAGGCGTTTACCCACATGCCTGTCACAAACCCGCCGAAATACGCCCGCCCGCGGCGCCGCTGAGACCACAGCATGTGTCGGGTACACTTGAAACGTCACAGAAAATACCACCGGGGCCGCGCCGGGGTCGGTATTCCATGCAGGCAGTCCAGTGACACCCACCCCAGTCCTCCACTTCCCCGCCCTTTTCGCCGCCCTGTTGAGAAGGTCAACCAAAAGTCCGCGACATCCGCGACGCGCCACTCCCAAGGTGGCGGCCTCTCGGCGCAGGGCTGCAGTACCGCGCTCTGCCCACAAGGCGGCAGCACTGCCGCCCGCCCCAGCCGGGGGCGCAGCGCGCCTCGGGGCTGCGGGCAGGCAAGGTGGCAAAAAAGAACAGGGGCGACCCCCGCCAAAAACTGCTCTGAAATAAATGCCAAAAACCTGCCTCTTACCCCACCAGAATCAAACAAGGCCCCTTGCTTTAAAGCCATGTTTAAATAAATTTTTTATTTCCATTTTTCGTATTTATATTCACATGCATAGCTATAGTGGACATTGATGTAGCATGTAATTTATATAACATTATTCTATTTCTATTATTTATATTTACTTATATTTTGTGCTTTTATAAATATCTTTCCACATTGATTGCATATTTCTATGTCTAAAATTACATTTCTATCATGCTTTCACTATTTAAAATACAAATCCCATCCTAACTAAATAAATACAAAAAAGCTCTATTCTTTTAAACTACATTGAAATATTTTTATATTTATAGCGCTCATGACTATATTCACATTTATATTTGCAGTTTATACTTCAGTATTATATTAATCATTATGTATAACATGTATCCTATTCAAATAAGAGATAAATTATTTTCCTAATTATGTACCATATCTACTGTTACAACTTATTTTTCCTTACATTTTTAATTTTTATATTAACCTTCAGCTATTTATGATCTATTTCTATTCTTAGATTTCTACCTTTATATTATTTGTATTTATAATGTTTATACTAAAACACCTGCTTTTGCCAAATAAAAAAAAAAATCCCCTTTATTTTAAACTACTTAAAAAAACCTAGAGTATATCAATCTGGTATAACATATAACAAATGATAGATATGATAGATGTAAAATTGATATAAATATTGTAGTGTATTATAGGAAATAAATAAAAATCAATATGATCCATAACACAAGTAATACTGTATAAATGTTATATTTATGTTATTTTATATTTCAAATAATTTAACATTTCTTTATATATTTGCATATACTTGACAAACATTTCTATATTTATACTTGGGTTGCGATTTTTTTCTGGGTGTTTTCTGGGTCTTTTCTTGCCCTTCTTCGAATTTTTTTCTGGGTTATTTCTTGTCCATCTTGGGGGTTTTTTCTGGGTTTTTTCTTGCCCATCTTCAGACTTTTTTCTGTTTTTTTTCTTGCCCATCTCAGAGTTTTTTTTGGGGGGTTTTTTCTGGGTTTTTTTCTTGCCCATCTTGGGTGATTTTCTGGGGTTTTTCTACGTTTTTTTCTTGCCCATCTGGGATTATTTCCTGGGGTTTTTTTCTCGTTGCTTTCTTGCCCATCCTGGGCTTTTTCTGGGTTTTTTTCTTGTCCATCATGTGGTTTTTTTCTGGTTTTTTCCTGCTCATCTTCGTCTGGTTTTCTGGGTTTTAAGCCAAAATCGGTACATATCACGTCAGTTCATGCAATACAACCCGGCTGGGGATTTTTTATTCTAAATTTAACAAGGAGTCGCAAAACCTGGAAAGCAAAAGTCACACAGACAAGGTTAAATCCAGTCAGCATGCACTCACACACGCAGAGACGAGCAGACACAGACAGACACAGCCACGTGCTCTCACACACGCTCACACAATCTTTCCACTTAAATGCTCACTGCGGCCCTTACTCGAGATGCTGAAGAACGTGCTGTGACACATCTTCTGGCTGCCGCTCCTTGAGGTAAAATGGCAGATCCTGGGGAAATCAGCAGCCTCGGGGACCTGTGAGACGACAGGAAGGGTCAACGAGTGGCTATCTGACAGCTAGGACTTGTCTCCTCTCTGGACTGATAAATTTTCTACCCAAAATCCAATAGAAGACAGATGTATAGGTACATAGAACATAAGCCACCATAGGCAGATACAATACAAGCCAGGACTTGCAAAAATTCTCTGGAAGATGAATTCTTGCGCCCTATTCCCTTTCAGAAGAAGGAACCTACACAACTACTGCAGTCATCTGAGGAGGTGCATCTGAAAAAAAAGTTAGGACAACAGTCAGACGGTTCAATGATAACTGAAGAGCTCCAGATATCCTGTGTCCATCTACAAATCCCATCTAGAGTCCAACTACACCCCACACTGCACATTACAAATCCCCGGGCCCTCTCCTATTGCACCAGGCTATGCGGCAGGGCAGAGCAGCTCGGGCACAAATGTGTGCTGACAGCCGTGACACAGGATGGACAGGACAGGACAGACAACGGGGACACAACACAGACAGAAAATTCTAGGCAAGGAAAATGGCTGCAAGGACTGAGAGAATGCAAAAGGAGATGACCGAGTTCAAACTGATGGTGAGCTGATGAGGCTCAGAGAACCCCGAAGGAAGAAGATGATAACTGAATGATTTCTTCTAAGAACTGCAAAGATGGATGCCTAGGAATCCTACGGTCAGAATCCTCTACCTAACCTCATATTACGCCAAATCCTAATCCACCAAAATGGATCCAGGTGGGGGCATAGCTGTCCATACAGCCCAGACCAAGACCTGACAAGACATCAGATGCGATGCTTCCAAAGACAGAAGAGAGTCTGACGCCTGTCTGAGCTCCCCAGTCAAAAGTTCTGTGGCCTGGGTGCCAGGACAGGGAATGCAGAGATCACAGATGCTAACAATGATGCCAAGATTAATGACAGGCACCCCTAAGGTAAAAGACATGGGATACACAAACAACACACAATTCACAACAGACAAGTGACACGAGACACACCGGGACTGCTCTGCCCTGCTGCACACCTCAGCACTGTGATCAAAAGTGAGACTTGGCTTCTATGGGGCCTAAGGGGCCACTTCATTAACACCCCCCCACCTCCAAACTGGACTCAAAACCCCCTCCCTGTAATCCCCAAACCAGCACCGTGCTTTCAGCCCCTCTGTGGGTCACGGCCCTCTACTTATCTCTCATACAGCTGGGGATGCTGGTCCCTGTCAGGTGCAAAGAAAGGCCACCTCATCAGATGGGAAGGTCCTGCTGGCACCGGGCTGGTGTCTCTCAGACAGCTAGAGTAAAGAGAACCAAACATCAGTGCCTGATCTTGGCACCGCATCGGCCAAAACCCCACCACTCTGCTACTCACCGCGCTCCTAAGAAGGCCCGGCACCTCCTAACCCTGACCCTCTGCACCTGAAAGAAAGTTAGAACACATGTCAAACATCACCAGGATAACTCACAAGCTGCAAACACCATATGTCAATCTAGGAACAACATCTAGAGCCCAAGTACAGCCCACATTACAAATTTCAACTCCCCAAGGCTCGTCCTATTGCAGCAGGCCATGCGGCAGGGCAGAACAGCTCCGGCAAAAAATGTGTGCACACACCCGTGACACAGAAAGTGACAAACAGGGGGGACATGAAACACGACACATCATGCTTGTGGTGAGGGCCTCGAGGGGAAAAGGCAAAAGGGACCCCAAAGACACACCAGGGAGCACGGCACACCGGACAACACGACACAGACCGGAGCTGTTCTGCATTGCCCGCCTGAAAGCTGCCATCAAAAGTAGAGCCTCTCCCTTTAGCTGTCCTAAGAGGCCTTTGGAGAAGATTGCTTTCCCCTCTGCTCATTTTTGAATCTGTCCCAAAAACTCCCAATCTGCTACTCCACCATCTCCAGACCGTGGCCCCCGACTTATCTTTTGGATGATCGGTGAATGGAATCCACGCTGCACCTGAAACGAGTCTGCCTTGGAGGGCTCTGTGATGGCCTGTGAGCCTCTCGGTCAGCTGCAATCAAGAAAACCAAAACCAAAGTATGAGTCCAGAGTTATGTGGGCCAAATCCCACCAAGTCAGCTACTTGCCCTCTCCTGAGTGTGCCTGGCTCCTTCAGGCTCCAGCTTCATCCTGATTCCAAGGCTGTGGCCTTCATTAGGAGTGGCACCTGGGTTACAGAAAGACAAAGTTAAATGGCATTCCTCTGAGTGCAGTGGATCACCTTGTATGCTGTAAGCCATGGGAATGCCTCTGCTAGGCTTCTGAACAGCTTTGTGTGGGGGGGCCCTCAAATAAACACCCTTTCTCACCCTGCTGCTTGCAAACCCGCTCCCAAGAAATCCTAAACTGGATACCTGATCACCCTCCCTCTCCCAGGCACCATCCTCAACTCACCTGAAGCCTCAATCTCAAACATCATCCTTGACACGGGGCAAATCCCTCTTGTGACACGACGAATCTGCTGAAAAATTGTTGTGCTTGAGAGCTGAGCAATAACAGCCAGTTCTGTCCACTGCTCACCTTGACTGCTGGCATCCAGATTGACATCCTGAAAAGAAAGACAAAGAACAGAGCTGTAACACACTCACCATACACACTTCTGCTGCAGAGACAAATAGGGCCTCACCGGCTCGGGGCAATCCCCTCGCCCGGGATGGGGCCCTCTGGCACACATTTAATCCATCTGAACCTGAAAAAAAAGTTAGGACAAGAGTCACACTGTGGCAGGATAACTGATGAGCTCCAGATGTCCTGTGTCCATCTACAAATCCCATCTAGAGTCCAACTACACCCCACATTACAAACTCCAAGTCTCCAAGACTTCTCCTATCGCACCAGGCTGTGCAGCACGGCAGAGCAGCCCCATCCCAAAAGTGTGCAGACACCCGTGACACAGGACAGGACGTGACAAACAATAGGCACAAGACACAGACAGAAATTTCTTGGCAAGGAAAATGGCTGCAAGGACTGAGAGAATGCAAAAGGAGATGACCGAGCTGAGACCGATGGTGAGCTGATGAGGCTCAGAGAACTCTGAAGGAAGAAGATGATTACTGAATGATTAATTCCAAGAACAGCAAAGACGGATGCCTAGGAATCCTACAGTCAAAATCCTCTACCTAACCTCGTAATATTACAAGTCCTAATCCACCATAATGGATCCAGGTGGGGCACAGCTGTCCATACAGCTCAGAACAAGACCTGAAAAGACGTCTGACTGGATGCTTCCAAAGAGAGAAGAGAGTCTGATGCCTGTCTGAGCTCGCGAGTCAAAAGCTCTGTGGCCCGGGTGCCAGACCAGGGAATGCAGAGATTACAGACGCTAACAATGATGCCAGGGGTACTGACAGGGCCCTCAAAGGCCTAAGGTAGAAGACAGGAGATACACAAACAACACACAATGCACAACAGACAAGTGACACGATGCACACGGGGACTGCTCTGCCCTGCACACCTCAGCACTGTGATCAAAAGTGAGACTTGGCTTTCATGGGGCCTAACGAGCCGTTTAATGAACACCCCCCGCTCCAAACTGGACTCAAAAACCCCTCCCAGGAATTCCCAAACAAGCACCATGCCTTCATCCCCACTGTGGGTCGCAGCCCTCTACTTATCTCTCAGACATCTGGGGATGCCAGTCTGTGTCAGGTGCAAAGAAAGGCCACCTCGTCAGCTGGGAAGGTCCTGCTGGCACCGGGCTGGTGTCTCTCAGACAGCTAGATTAAAGAGAACCAAACATCAGGGCCTGATCTTGGCACCGCATTGGCCAAAACCCCACCGCTCTGCTACTCACCGCGCTCCTAAGAAGGCCCGGCACCTCCTAACCCTGACCCTCTGCCACACGTGGAATGCATCTGCACCTGAAAGAAAGTTAGAACATATGTCAAACACCACCAGGGTTACTCACAAGCTGCAAACACCTTATGTCAATCTAGGAACAACATCTAGAGCCCAAGTACAGCCCACATTACAAATTCCCCCTCCCTATGGTTCGTCCTACTGCAGGAGGCCATGCGGCAGGGCAGAACAGCTCCGGCAAAAAATGTGTGCACACACCCGTGACACAGAAAGTGACAAACAGGGGGGACATGAAACACGACACATCATGCTTGTGGTGAGGGCCTCGAGGGGAAAAGGCAAAAGGGACCCCAAAGACACGCTAGGGAACACAGCACACCGGACAACAGGATACAGACCGGAGCTGTTCTGCACTGCCCGCCTGAAAGCTGCCATCAAAAGTAGAGCCTCTCCCTTTAGCTGTCCTAAAAGGCCTTTGGAGAAGATTGCTTTCCTCTCTGCTCATTTTTGAATCTGTCCCAAAAACTCCCAACCTGCTACTCCACCATCTCCAGACCGTGGCCCCCGACTTATCTTTTGGATGATCGGTGAATGGAATCCACATTGCACCTGAAATGAGTCTGCCTTGGAGGGCTCTGTGATGGCCTGTGAGCCTCTCGGTCAGCTGCAATCAAGAAAACCAAAATCAAAGAGTGAGTCCAGAGTTATGTGGGCCAAATCCCTGCAAGTCAGCTACTTGCCCTCTCCTGAGTGTGCCTGGCTCCTTCAGGCTCCAGCTTCATCCTGATTCCAAGGCTGTGGCCTTTATTAGCAGTGGCACCTGGGTTACAGAAAGACAAAGTTAAATGGCATTCCTCTGAGTGCAGTGGATCACCTTGTATGCTGTAAGCCATGGGAATGCCTCTGCTAGGCTTCTGAGACACCTTGGGAGGGGCTCTCAAATAAACAAATAAAGACCCTTTCTCACCCTGCTGCCTGCAAACCCCCTCTCAAGAACTCCTAACTGGATGCCTGCTCACCCTCCCTCTCCCAGTAACCATCCTCAACTCACCTGAAGCCTCAATCTCAAACATCATCCTTGACACTGGGCAGATCCCTCTTGTGACACGATGAATCTGCTGCGAAATTGTTGTGCTTGAGAGCTGAGCAATAACAACCAATTCTCTCCACTGCTCACGTTGACTGCTGGCATCCAGATTTACTTCCTAAAAGAAAGACAAAGAACAGCAGTGTAACAGAGTCAGTTGAGAGGTGTAACAGAGTCTGCTGCAGAGGCAAATGGGGCCTCACCTACTCAGGAGAATCCCCACACCTGGCATGGGGCCCTCTGGCACACATTTAATCCATCTGAACCTGAAAAAAAAGTTAGGACAAGAGTCACACTGTGGCAGGATAACTGATGAGCTCCAGATATGATGTGCCCATCTACAAATCCCATCTAGAGTCCAACTACACCCCACATTACAAACTCCAAGTCCCTGGGACTTCTCCTATCGCACCAGGCTGTGCAGCACGGCAGAGCAGCTCGGGCACAAATGTGTGCTGAGAGCCATGACACAGGATAGGACAGACAACGGGGACACAACAGGAACAGAAATCTCTTGGCAAGGAAAACGGCTGCAAGGACTGAGAGAATGCAAAAGGAGATGAGTGAGCCGAGACCGATGGTGAGCTGATGAGGCTCAGAGAACCCTGGAGGAAGAAGATGATTACTGAATGATTTATTCCAAGAACAGCAAAGACTGAGGCCTAGGAATCCTACAGTCAAAATCCTCTACCTAACCTCGTAATATTACAAGTCCTAATCCACCATAATGGATCCAGGTGGGGCACAGCTGTCCATACAGCTCAGAACAAGACCTGAAAAGACGTCTGACTGGATGCTTCCAAAGAGAGAAGAGAGTCTGATGCTTGTCTGAGCTCCCTAGTCAAAAGTTCTGTGGCCTGGGTGCCAGGCCAAGGAGTGCAGAGATCACAGAGGCTAACAATGATGCCAGGGTTTCTCACAGGCCCCCCTAAGTGAAAGATATGGCATACGCAAACAACACATAATGCACAATAGACAAGTGACACGATGCACACCGGGACTGCTCTGCCCTGCTGCACACCTCAGCACTGCAATCAAAAGTGAGACTTGGCTTTTATGGGGCCTAAGGGGCCACTTCATGAACACACCACACCCCCCCCCCCCCCCCCAAAACTGGACTCAAAACCCCCTCCCAGGAATTCCCAAACCAGCACCCTGCTTTCATCCCCTCTGTGGGTCACAGCCCTCTACTTATCTCTCAGACATCTGGGGATGCTGGTCCCTGTCAGGTGCAAAGAAAGGCCACCTCGTCAGCTGGGAAGGTCCTGCTGGCACTGGGCTGGTGTCTCTGAGACAGCTAGAGTAAAGAGAACCAAACATCAGTCCCTGATCTTGGCACCGCATCGGCCAAAACCCCACCACTCAGCTACTCACCGCACTCCTAAGAAGGCCCGACACCTCCTAACTCTGACCCCCTGCCACACATGGAATGCGTCTGCACCTGAAAGAAAGTTACAACATATGCCAAACACCACCAGGATAACTCACAAGCTGCAAACACCTTATGTCAATCTAGGAATAGCATCTAGAGCCCAAGTACAGCCAGCATTACAAATTCCAACGCCCCACGGTTTCTCCTACTGCAGCAGGCCATGCGGCAGGGCAGAACAGCTCCGGCAAAAAATGTGTGCACACACCCGTGACACAGAACGTGGCAAACAGGGGGGACATGAAACACGACACATCATGCTTGTGGTGAGGGTCTCGAGGGGAGAAGGCAAAAGGGACCCCAAAGACACACTAGGGAACACAGAACACTGGACAACACAACACAGACCGGAGCTGTTCTGCACTGCCCGCCTGAAAGCTGCCCTCAAAAGTAGAGCCTCTCCCTTTAGCTGTCCTAAGAGGCCCTTGGAGAAGATTGCTTTTCCGGCTGCCAATTTTCAAATCTGCCCCAAGAACTCCCAACCCACTATTCTCTCATCTCCAGGCCAAGGCCCTCGACTTATCTTTTGGATGATCGGTGATGGGAATCCACGCTGCACCTGAAATGAGTCTGCCTCGGAGGGCCTCGTGATGGCCTGTGAGCCTCTCGGTGAGCTACAATAAAGAAAACCAAAACCAAAGTATGAGTTCAGA
Organism: Ammospiza caudacuta; assembly: GCF_027887145.1. Lineage (NCBI taxonomy): Eukaryota > Metazoa > Chordata > Aves > Passeriformes > Passerellidae > Ammospiza > Ammospiza caudacuta. The sequence continues at coordinate 101,516 of NC_080598.1, forward strand.
GTTATGTGGGCCAAATCCCACCAAGGCAGCTACTTGCTCTCTCCTGAGTGTGCCTGGCTCCTTCAGGCTCCAGCTTCATCATGATTCCAAGGCCTTCATTAGGAGTGGCACCTGGGTTAGAGAAAGGCAAAGTTAAATGGCATTCCCCTGAGTGCAGTGGATGACCTTGTGTGCTGTAAGACATGGGAATGCCTCTGCTAGGCTTCTGAGAAGCCTTGTGTGGGGGAGGCCTCAAATAAACAAATAAAGACCCTTTCTCACCCTGCTGCCTGCCAACTCCCTCCCAAGAACTCCTAACTGCTCACCCTCCCTCTCCCAATCACAATCCTCAACTCACCTGAAGCCTCAATCTCAAACATCATCTTGGACCTTGGGCGGATCCCTCTTGTGACATGATCAATCTGCTGAATAAAATGTTGTGCTTGACACAGCTTGGAATTTCAGGGAGTTGCACTCCTCAATTAAAAAAAAAACAAAACAAAAAAAACCCAACAAAACCAATCCCAAAAACAAACAAAGAAAAAAAAACCAAACAAACAAAACCCACACAAACAATAAATCCCAAAACACCTAACTCCCCACAGAAACAAAAAAACCACAGAAAACATCAAAAAATCCAAAACCCCCACAAAAACCAACTAAAAACCCCAAAATGAAAACCAAAAAAAACCAAAAATTCCACCAAAAGAAATCCAACCAAAAAAACAACCAGAGCAAAACTACAAATTACAAAAGCACCTTACCACTCCTAAACACAAAACCCAAAATCACAAACCTAAATACTCCCTGTATTCCATGCTGTTTTCTTCACAGAATCTTCCAAGCCTCTGTGCTTTAGATGCCCAGAAACACCTGCTGAAAAGATGCTGAGACGGGCTGAAAAAGCCTCTTCACTGAAATGAGGAGAGCTCTTAACCCAGCACATCCCAGAGAGGGAATGAAGCCCCTCAGCCACGGCTGGGGTTAATATACCCCTGATTGTGCCCGCCTCTCGTTCCCATGCCACCCAGGAAAAGGGAGGGGGCGAATCCCACCAAGCCCTCAGAACAGCTGCAGCTGTTTGGCTCCTCTGACTCACATTCAAGGGCTGTAAAGGGCTTGTTATAGAAGAAAACTTTTCAGAAAAGTAACAGTGCTTTCTTTTTTTGCAACAACTACTTGGAGCAGAAGAACAGAAAACTGGCAAGATATAAAACTTTGTGGTAAGGTTACATAGCTAGATCAACTGGGTAATTGGGTAATTTGCTGTTACCTTACATAATTATTCTGTGTTTACCAAAAGCCATCTAATAAATTCACACCCAAAACTCCAGCAGCCCAGCTGGCCCTACCAAATCTCTATGTTTATGCATACAGTAAACAAAACCAAAATCCCAGTAATACCTATCAGAAGTCTGTGAAAGAAACCTCTTGAAATTGATCCTACCTCAAATACAAAACAACCCATGCAAAGTTAGCTTGACTCAATAAACAGAGCTAATAACACCAAGAAATAAAACAGCACACCATATACCACCAAAGAATATAATAGTGAAGAAAAAAGAAACCACTTTTTTTTTTTTTTTTTAAAGCTTTTGCCAGGACTCCAACAACAACTTCTTCTCCTTCTGAAATGTCCCTTCTCCTTCCCAAATTCCTTACAACTTCTGAGTTTACATCCAAGCAAAAAGCAAAATTCGTGCACTTGTGCGTTCGATGCTCCTGCCAGATTCTCTGTTTCCCTCCACATCTTCTTACACTTTCAGTCTTCACTCTGTCCTGCCGTGATGAGTTTGACGGACGAATTGGTAAACGTTAAGAGAGGATTTCCCTGCCTCCCTCCCCAGAGCTGGTTTCCTTAGTGCATTTCACTCAATCCCAGGCCGGCAACGATGCACGCTCACCTCAAGCGTGCAAGGCTCACAGCTGCTCGGCTAAACTCGGCTCTAATCGGCTAAACTCGGCCATTGTCATCTGCATTCGGCTGGACTCGACCCTTCGGCACGGATCGCCTCGCTTCGGCCGAACTCGGAGCCGCTCTCTGCGCCCGGCGCGGCTCGGCTCGCTTCGGCCGAACTCGGAGCCGATCAGTGCGCCCGGCGCGGCTCGGCTCGCTTCGGCCGAACTCGGAGCCGATCAGTGCGCCCGGCGCGGCTCGGCTCGCTTCGGCCGAACTCGGAGCCGCTCTCTGCGCTCGGCGCGCCTCGGCGCTCTTCGGCCGAACTCGGAGCCGCTCTGTGCGCCCGGCGCGCCTCGGCTCGCTTCGGTCGAACTCGGAGCCGCTCTGTGCGCCCGGCGCGCCTCGGCTCGCTTCGGCCGAACTCGGAGCCGCTCTCTGCGCTCGGCGCGGCTCGGCTCTCTTCGGCCGAACTCGGAGCCGCTCTCTGCGCCCGGCGCGGCTCGGCTCGCTTCGGCCGAACTCGGAGCCGCTCTCTGCGCTCGGCGCGCCTCGGCTCGCTTCGGCCGAACTCGGAGCCGCTCTCTGCGCTCGGCGCGGCTCGGCTCGCTTCGGCCGAACTCGGAGCCGATCAGTGCGCCCGGCGCGGCTCGGCTCGCTTCGGCCGAACTCGGAGCCGCTCTCTGCGCTCGGCGCGCCTCGGCTCGCTTCGGCCGAACTCGGAGCCGCTCTCTGCGCCCGGCGCGGCTCGGCTCGCTTCGGCCGAACTCGGAGCCGCTCTCTGCGCCCGGCGCGGCTCGGCTCGCTTCGGTCGAACTCGGAGCCACTCTCTGCGCGGCCCGGCTCGCCTCGGCCGAACTCGGAGCCGATCAGTGCGCTCGGCGCGCCTCGGCTCTCTTCGGCCGAACTCGGAGCCGCTCTCTGCCCTCGGCGCGGCTCGGCTCGCTTCGGCCCAACTCGGAGCCGCTCTCTCCGCGTTCGGCTGAGCTCGCCTCGGCTCGGCTCCCTGACGGCGGGCAAGCGGCGCCGCCTCACGTTAAACTCGCCCGGCTCGGGGCTCTCCTGCTGCCGCGTCCCGCGGGCGGCCCGGCCATCGCACGGACACGATCGGGAGCGCGGCGTGGCACAGGAGCTCATTGGGCAGTGACCGCACTCGCGCTAATTAGCGCGCACGAGAGCAGCGGGCTCGGTTCGGCTGAGCTCGGCTCCGTTCAGGCAGCCTCGCAAGCCTGGCCTCGGTTCGCTCGAGGCCGTCAGGTTCCGCCGGTCTCGCCTTGGTTCGGCCGAAGGAGGCGTCGTTCGCTCGTGTTTTTACAAATATCTTTCTATATTGACTGTATATTTCTATATTTAATTTTATACTTCTATAATACTTCCATTATTCCAAATAAAAACCCCGTCTCTAACCAAATAAATAAAAAAACCCTTCTTTTAAAGGATACTGAAATATTTTTTATTTATACTTTGTATAATTATACATTCATATTTTAATTTATCGTTTCTTTGGATGTATTACATTAATAATGATATATTATATATATAAAATTTTAAAATAGATTTAAATTATTATTTAAATTATGTATAATATCTACTGCTACAACTAATTTTTTCTGATATTTTAAATTTTTATATTTATCTGTATGTATTTATTATATATTTCTAAACTTAGATTTCTACCTTTATATTATTTGCATTTATAATTTTTACAATCAAAACACTGCCTATTGACCAATAAAGAAAACCCGCTTTATTTAAGTATTTTAAAAATATTTTCATGTTTATAATTTTCATATTTATATTTATAATTTGTTCAATATTACATGAGAACACACCTGCTCCTGCACCGCAGTGGGGCCCCCTCTCCTGGGGACCTTGGGGTGCCCCAACGGCATCAGAGCCCCGAGTCTTCACCCCCTTCTCCTCTATTTAGAAACTACACTGGAACTTTTTTCTGGAAATAAAGACATTACCTAAATCCTCTCCCCGTGTCCTAGACAGATGGATATTCAGTTATTAGTTGGCTGGGCAGCAGTTTCTTAAATAGAATGATAAACAAGATGTGAACATTTCAGCTACAAGCAAATAGGCAAATCTGAACAAGGTACTGGTGGGCGACCACTGAAGTTATTTTGAAGGAATTTTTTAAACAATAAAATATTGATACCACAAAAATAAAGCAAAAAGCTAACTACTGGCTAAGAAAAAATTAACTTTTGACAGCAACAACATTCCAACCACACAGGCTTTTTCCCGATGTCATACCTTATAACTACCTCTCTTGGGAATTCTCATCATGTATCCCAAAAGGAATAAATACCTCAGAGCGTCCTAAAGCAAAAAGTAGCACACATGAGCTCCTCACACTCCCGGGAGGCCTGCACAGCGTGCACTGAGTCTGCAACAAATTCTGCTCAGTGAGAGTCTGCAAACAAAGGTTCAATTGATGAATTGAACTGATTGTAAAGGGAGGTTTTCTAAGCACAGAAGCACAACAAAGAACAAGCAAAAACAATTCTTAAAAAAAACCTGCAAGTTTTATTTAGCATATATGCGACTGATTTCCACCCTGTGGCTTCTCACTTTGATTCGCGTCTGTAGGTTCAGGAAGATGACAATGCACACTCTGCCCTCCCTGAGCCCCCCACAGCAGCTGAGCGCTGCTCCGTGCGCTCAGATCGTCAGGAACTGGATTGCCCGCATGGACTGGAACTGCTCTGCTGCAGATTCAGGAGAGAGAGGCTGGCTGAGGCGTCGTCCCAATTCCATTTCTGTGTGACGAGAAGCGGTTTGTTCCCAACGGGTGCAACAATCCCCAGCTCGCTTCCATGGTGAGTACCGATGGCACACAAATGGCAGCCTGAGGAAATCGTGTTCTGGGCTCTAAGTGGTCGGGACAGGGTCTGATTTTTTGTTTTGCATCTGTATGATGATTAGTACGACAGGGCCCTGATCGATGACATGGCAGCACAGAATTAAAAACTCCTCAATAGGATTACATCGACTTCTAGGAAAAGACAAAAGCCTAGGACCCTTCTGAAATCTATTTTTAATGCGAAGCACACATTGTCACTATGCTGTGCCTTCCAGCTTTTCAAAGCAGCTTACCTCTGAAGACCAGAAAACATTTATTTCTACAGAAACAATGGGCAACCCCCAGGCTAATCTCAGCACTACTGTTTAATAGGGGATCTGCCAGCGTGCCAGTCCAGCTTCAAGTGTGCTTTATTTCAGTCTAACATCCCCTCAAAATTCTTCTCACATCTCCCAACCCTGACATCTTATTTTTCCCTAAAGCTTCTCATCATTAGCAATTTCCAAGTAACATGGTATTTTTACAACATTCAAAAATGTCATGCTGGACTGTGCTAGAGAGTAATTTGCAAATATAAGCTTAGCAAAGTTTGAATTGACTTGTCCAGAGAAAAAACCTACAAGTGAACACCTACACCTGCCTACAAAGAGCTAACAAGCCCCTGGCAGCTGCCAGCATCAAAGCACAGCGGATGTTTCTAATACAGGGTAAGGATAACAATATCACCTTTTGTTCTCTCCAGCTTGTTTTCCCTGCAGTCATATTTTGCTTCTTATGATTTTTTTAGTCTCTGCATCTTCTTGGACAGCACCGAGCCCGACGACAAGGATACGAGAGTCTTTCCCTGCCGTAGGGAGAGAAGCAGGAAAACAGTTAAAATAAGAACAGGGTAGTTTGAAATTCATACTTCCAATGAGAAGCAGCGCCTAACAAACAGAACAAAAGTAAACAAAGCATGGTACCTCCCTGGGGACAGAAGACTTACAAACTCTCCAGGATTTACAATTCTAGCGACCAACCCCTTCAGGACGGCAGCCAAGTGTCCCATGAGGTGGTGCTGCACCAAAGAACGATCTGAGAGGTTCCAAAGAGTGAAATGCACAATATTTTGCAAAGCCGTAAAATCTTGCAAAATAACAAAAATACAATAGATGTAAACTACAGGGTAAGAGTACAAGTGTTCACTTTAAGAGCTGGAACCATCCAGGTGAGCACCTGATAACTGGATCCTCACCAGAGTTTGAACCCTTCAGGACACAGAAGGGTTTTCCCCAGAAATTTCACAGACTGAGTTTTGATACAAGTATACTTGCCAGACCCTCAGAAACATCACCCATTCTCCAGGTGTCTGGAGAGAACTGCAAATGGCTCTCACGTAGTTTGAGCTAGCTCTGTAAGGTCTCAGGGTGAATTTCACCAGATGCAACCAAACTGGGCAACTCCCAGTGGGACAGAAGGAACCCAAAGCTTGGGTTCGCAGAGCTGCAGCAAATACTGAGGAAACAAACATAACAGCGTAAAAAATAATAAACCATCCTTTTTTTTTCTCTTGCTTTTGTTTTTTTCTTATTCAGATCAGCATAGCAATTAAAGAGAAGGTGAAAAACTCACCATTACTGAACATTTCATCATCTGTAGGCTGAGCATCCTTAGCACAGAGGACTCCAAAGTTAAAATTCACCGATCCCTGGGAAATAAAACCAAATATTGTATGATAAACAATCAAACAGCAGACGTAAAAATTTGTTTCCTCTAAGGACTTTCGGGTACGTATGTACCTTTGCGTACATCCAACACATTGGAACATACACTTTATACCATCTCCTAATAAGTAAAAATTTACCTTTAAACTTTGATAGTACAGCATAAAATTATGAACTTAAATTGGTGATCTGTTATTATTAAGTTGGTGCCTAAAGTTATTTCTGCTGTCAGGTTCAAAAAAACATTAATTTTTTTTACTGGAATGAGCAATTGATTTCAAAGTCATCACAAGCCCACCAAAACACAAAGCAGTATTCACTGGATGGGTCTGTGAGCTAGAAGTAGTTAGGCTTGTACTTCCCTCTTGCTATTCCAGAACCAATAAATCCTGTCAACAAAACCAGGATCTATAGCCCACTGCTGTGAAAGATTCTACGAGGATGATGGTTTGATTTGTGTTTAGAAGTTTTGATTTGAAATGGCCAGTTCAATGGATAAAGACAGTTTAAGTAGTATTACATTGCTATTATTATTATTTCTATTATTATTTTTACTATTACTACTGCTATTGTTATCATCTGCTACTGGAAGAAACAAACCAGTAGTACCTATACTTAATTACTTTTATTTCCAGGAAATAATAAAGAAAAAGAACCAAACCAAAAAAAGTCACTTCCTACCTTTTATATCAAGGGATGAAAAATTTCTCTTGGGCTCTTCTCCAATTTATCAAGACTCATAGCACTGAAAGGCAAACAAAACAGTGCTTTATAGAAGGGCAAGTGCACATTTCAAGGCTGAACCACCAACTGATTGCAGTGACAGCAGTTACAACATGAATCGTTCCCAGAGCCTCTGTTAAATGGAATGTTCTGTGGAACTGCCGTTTCTTTCCCAAAACACTAACTTCCAACACTTCCTAATAATATTTTGTATTTTAAAACAAAAGAAGTTAGTGAGACTCTGTGCGGAGGTCAGGTTTAAATTTATTTCCTTCTAAAGCACAGAGCTCTGTTCCATCACCCTTCACTTCGGCTCTACACTGAATCGTGGTGAGCATTTGAGGAGTGCTCAATAATCAATTCTATTTCTCTCTTTTTCTAGCTCTCTCTATTCCTAAATCATTCCAGACAAGTCAAATGAAAAATGAAAAAAACAAGTTCAGCATCAAAGTCACACTTTTTCCCGTTGTCTGGTCAAGAACAGGCTCTAAATCCACTTACTGCTGCCTTCAACGATTCAGACTTGCAAAAGCATTCTTACATATTTTACAGGTTTATCATAAAACCCACAGAACGCAAGCTCTGAATTACAGGAAAAGGTACACAGGCAAATATCTAAAGGGATCACTTATTAGTAAATACATACCTTGGTAGAGATCGCACTGAGAACCTTTCTGAGGGACTCTAAGGGACGCATGTTTTCTGAGCACCCTATAAACAAGAAAAGCTAGGATATAGTACAGGACATCCCCACTTTTTCTACATATTCAAATAGTATTTTTAATAAAAACAATTCAGTTAAAAAAGAAGGAAGAAAACCAAGCTAATTTTACTCAGCTGTATTTACTGCCGATTTAGAGAAAAATGCCGGGCAGCGTCGGCCGTTGCGGCACACGTCGCGCCGGCAGCAGGGCCTGCCGGGAGTTGGAGTCTCGGGCTGGTAGCCACTCATGTGCCGCGATAGCCGTTGCGTCACACGCCGCGCCGGCAGCAGGGCCTGCCGGGAGTTGGAGTCTCGGGCTGACAGCCACGGCTCCGTCCCCCGCCACCGGGAGCTGCAGTCCCTCCCGGGCATCAAACGGGTCCTTCGCCCCAGGGCGGGGAAGGACCTGAGGCAGGACCGCTCCTCCCGAATGCCCTCTCTTTTCCCCTCCAACTCTTTTTCTTTTTTTAATGCTGTTTTTCACCCCTTTCCCTTCCCTTCCCTTCCGCTCTCCTGCTTTCTTTCCTTTCCTTTCCTTTTTTTCCCCTTCCCTTTCTTTTTCTTGTATTTGTAATCTTGGTTTTCCATCCTAGCTTTAGAATCAAAAAGCAGCAGTAGTAACTTTCAGGCTACCTGGGAGTAAAAAAAACCCCAAAACTATAATGATTGAAAGAAAACTATTTATTCCCTGGGAGCCTGAAATTTTCTACTGCTGCACATGACACAGAGCTTTTTATTCCTTCTTATATACAGTTGATATTTTATACTCGCTTTATACACCGCCCCCTGCCGTCTGCACCGGCGCTCTGCAGGCAGAGTGCTGCGGCGTCGTTCGGTTCTGTTTAAATAAACTCGGCTAAATTAGGCTTGGTTCGGCTTAGGTCTAAAATCGTTTCGGTTCGGCTTTTCGTCTAAATTCGGCTTTTCCGGCTCTTCGGCTGAACTCGGCCCGGTTGGGCTAAAGTCGGTCATATTCGGCTCTTTGACTAAATGCGGCCAATGTCGGCTACAGTCGGCTATCGGTTACACTCGGCTATCATCGGCTCTTCGTCTCAAGTCGGCTGTGTTCGGCTACACTCGGCTCTTCGTCTCAAGTCGGCTGTGTTCGGCCACACTCGGCTCTTCGGTGAAACTCGGCTATTTTCGGTCACACTCGGCTCTTCGGTGAAACTCGGCTGTTTTCGGCTACACTCGGCTCTTCTCGCCCACACTCGGCTCTTCGGCTCTTCGGAACTATTCGGCCCGGCTCGGCTCCCTCAGGGCGGGAAAGCGGCTGTCAGAGGACCCCGGCACAGCGAGGCGTTTAACCCACATGCCTGTCACAAACCCGCCGAAATACGCCCGCCCGCGGCGCCGCTGAGACCACAGCATGTGTCGGGTACACTTGAAACGTCACAGAAAATACCACCGGGGCCGCGCCGGGGTCGGTATTCCATGCAGGCAGTCCAGTGACACCCACCCCAGTCCTCCACTTCCCCGCCCTTTTCGCCGCCCTGTTGAGAAGGTCAACCAAAAGTCCGCGACATCCGCGACGCGCCACTCCCAAGGTGGCGGCCTCTCGGCGCAGGGCTGCAGTACCGCGCTCTGCCCACAAGGCGGCAGCACTGCCGCCCGCCCCAGCCGGGGGCGCAGCGCGCCTCGGGGCTGCGGGCAGGCAAGGTGGCAAAAAAGAACAGGGGCGACCCCCGCCAAAAACTGCTCTGAAATAAATGCCAAAAACCTGCCTCTTACCCCACCAGAATCAAACAAGGCCCCTTGCTTTAAAGCCATGTTTAAATAAATTTTTTATTTCCATTTTTCGTATTTATATTCACATGCATAGCTATAGTGGACATTGATGTAGCATGTAATTTATATAACATTATTCTATTTCTATTATTTATATTTACTTATATTTTGTGCTTTTATAAATATCTTTCCACACTGATTGCATATTTCTATGTCTAAAATTACATTTCTATCATGCTTTCACTATTTAAAATACAAATCCCATCCTAACTAAATAAATACAAAAAAGCTCTATTCTTTTAAACTACATTGAAATATTTTTATATTTATAGCGCTCATGACTATATTCACATTTATATTTGCAGTTTATACTTCAGTATTATATTAATCATTATGTATAACATGTATCCTATTCAAATAAGAGATAAATTATTTTCCTAATTATGTACCATATCTACTGTTACAACTTATTTTTCCTTACATTTTTAATTTTTATATTAACCTTCAGCTATTTATGATCTATTTCTATTCTTAGATTTCTACCTTTATATTATTTGTATTTATAATGTTTATACTAAAACACCTGCTTTTGCCAAATAAAAAAAAAAATCCCCTTTATTTTAAACTACTTAAAAAAACCTAGAGTATATCAATCTGGTATAACATATAACAAATGATAGATATGATAGATGTAAAATTGATATAAATATTGTAGTGTATTATAGGAAATAAATAAAAATCAATATGATCCATAACACAAGTAATACTGTATAAATGTTATATTTATGTTATTTTATATTTCAAATAATTTAACATTTCTTTATATATTTGCATATACTTGACAAACATTTCTATATTTATACTTGGGTTGCGATTTTTTTCTGGGTGTTTTCTGGGTCTTTTCTTGCCCTTCTTCGAATTTTTTTCTGGGTTATTTCTTGTCCATCTTGGGGGTTTTTTCTGGGTTTTTTCTTGCCCATCTTCAGACTTTTTTCTGTTTTTTTTCTTGCCCATCTCAGAGTTTTTTTTGGGGGGTTTTTTCTGGGTTTTTTTCTTGCCCATCTTGGGTGATTTTCTGGGGTTTTTCTACGTTTTTTTCTTGCCCATCTGGGATTATTTCCTGGGGTTTTTTTCTCGTTGCTTTCTTGCCCATCCTGGGCTTTTTCTGGGTTTTTTTCTTGTCCATCATGTGGTTTTTTTCTGGTTTTTTCCTGCTCATCTTCGTCTGGTTTTCTGGGTTTTAAGCCAAAATCGGTACATATCACGTCAGTTCATGCAATACAACCCGGCTGGGGATTTTTTATTCTAAATTTAACAAGGAGTCGCAAAACCTGGAAAGCAAAAGTCACACAGACAAGGTTAAATCCAGTCAGCATGCACTCACACACGCAGAGACGAGCAGACACAGACAGACACAGCCACGTGCTCTCACACACGCTCACACAATCTTTCCACTTAAATGCTCACTGCGGCCCTTACTCGAGATGCTGAAGAACGTGCTGTGACACATCTTCTGGCTGCCGCTCCTTGAGGTAAAATGGCAGATCCTGGGGAAATCAGCAGCCTCGGGGACCTGTGAGACGACAGGAAGGGTCAACGAGTGGCTATCTGACAGCTAGGACTTGTCTCCTCTCTGGACTGATAAATTTTCTACCCAAAATCCAATAGAAGACAGATGTATAGGTACATAGAACATAAGCCACCATAGGCAGATACAATACAAGCCAGGACTTGCAAAAATTCTCTGGAAGATGAATTCTTGCGCCCTATTCCCTTTCAGAAGAAGGAACCTACACAACTACTGCAGTCATCTGAGGAGGTGCATCTGAAAAAAAAGTTAGGACAACAGTCAGACGGTTCAATGATAACTGAAGAGCTCCAGATATCCTGTGTCCATCTACAAATCCCATCTAGAGTCCAACTACACCCCACACTGCACATTACAAATCCCCGGGCCCTCTCCTATTGCACCAGGCTATGCGGCAGGGCAGAGCAGCTCGGGCACAAATGTGTGCTGACAGCCGTGACACAGGATGGACAGGACAGGACAGACAACGGGGACACAACACAGACAGAAAATTCTAGGCAAGGAAAATGGCTGCAAGGACTGAGAGAATGCAAAAGGAGATGACCGAGTTCAAACTGATGGTGAGCTGATGAGGCTCAGAGAACCCCGAAGGAAGAAGATGATAACTGAATGATTTCTTCTAAGAACTGCAAAGATGGATGCCTAGGAATCCTACGGTCAGAATCCTCTACCTAACCTCATATTACGCCAAATCCTAATCCACCAAAATGGATCCAGGTGGGGGCATAGCTGTCCATACAGCCCAGACCAAGACCTGACAAGACATCAGATGCGATGCTTCCAAAGACAGAAGAGAGTCTGACGCCTGTCTGAGCTCCCCAGTCAAAAGTTCTGTGGCCTGGGTGCCAGGACAGGGAATGCAGAGATCACAGATGCTAACAATGATGCCAAGATTAATGACAGGCACCCCTAAGGTAAAAGACATGGGATACACAAACAACACACAATTCACAACAGACAAGTGACACGAGACACACCGGGACTGCTCTGCCCTGCTGCACACCTCAGCACTGTGATCAAAAGTGAGACTTGGCTTCTATGGGGCCTAAGGGGCCACTTCATTAACACCCCCCCACCTCCAAACTGGACTCAAAACCCCCTCCCTGTAATCCCCAAACCAGCACCGTGCTTTCAGCCCCTCTGTGGGTCACGGCCCTCTACTTATCTCTCATACAGCTGGGGATGCTGGTCCCTGTCAGGTGCAAAGAAAGGCCACCTCATCAGATGGGAAGGTCCTGCTGGCACCGGGCTGGTGTCTCTCAGACAGCTAGATTAAAGAGAACCAAACATCAGTGCCTGATCTTGGCACCGCATCGGCCAAAACCCCACCACTCAGCTACTCACCGCGCTCCTAAGAAGGCCCGGCACCTCCTGACCCTGACCCTCTGCCACACGTGGAATGCGTCTGCACCTGAAAGAAAGTTAGAACACATGTCAAACATCACCAGGATAACTCACAAGCTGCAAACACCATATGTCAATCTAGGAACAACATCTAGAGCCCAAGTACAGCCCACATTACAAATTTCAACTCCCCAAGGCTCGTCCTATTGCAGCAGGCCATGCGGCAGGGCAGAACAGCTCCGGCAAAAAATGTGTGCACACACCCGTGACACAGAAAGTGACAAACAGGGGGGACATGAAACACGACACATCATGCTTGTGGTGAGGGCCTCGAGGGGAAAAGGCAAAAGGGACCCCAAAGACACACCAGGGAGCACGGCACACCGGACAACAGGACACAGATCGGAGCTGTTCTGCACTGCCCGCCTGAAAGCTGCCATCAAAAGTAGAGCCTCTCCCTTTAGCTGTCCTAAGAGGCCCTTGGAGAAGATTGCTTTCCCCTCTGCTCATTTTTTAATCTGTCCCAAGAACTCCCAATCTGCTACTCCGCCATCTCCAGACCGTGGCCCCCGACTTATCTTTTGGATGATCGGTGAGGGGAATCCACGCTGCACCTGAAATGAGTCTGCCCTGGAGGGCTCTGTGACGGCCTGTGAGCCTCTCGGTCAGCTGCAATCAAGAAAACCAAAATCAAAGAGTGAGTCCAGAGTTATGTGGGCCAAATCCCTGCAAGTCAGCTACTTGCCCTCTCCTGAGTGTGCCTGGCTCCTTCAGGCTCCAGCTTCATCCTGATTCCAAGGCTGTGGCCTTTATTAGCAGTGGCACCTGGGTTACAGAAAGACAAAGTTAAATGGCATTCCTCTGAGTGCAGTGGATCACCTTGTATGCTGTAAGCCATGGGAATGCCTCTGCTAGGCTTCTGAACAGCCTTGTGTGGGGGGGCCCTCAAATAAACACCCTTTCTCAACCTGCTGCTTGCAAACCCGCTCCCAAGAAATCCTAAACTGGATACCTGATCACCCTCCCTCTCCCAGGCACCATCCTCAACTCACCTGAAGCCTCAATCTCAAACATCATCCTTGACACTGGGCAGATCCCTCTTGTGACACGACGAATCTGCTGAAAAATTGTTGTGCTTGAGAGCTGAGCAATAACAGCCAATTCTCTCCACTGCTCACCTTGACTGCTGGCATCCAGATTGACTTCCTGAAAAGAAAGACAAAGAACAGAGCTGTAACACACTCACCATACACACTTCTGCTGCAGAGACAAATGGGGCCTCACCGGCTCGGGGCAATCCCCTCGCCCGGGATGGGGCCCTCTGGCACACATTTAATCCATCTGAATCTGAAAAAAAAGTTAGGACAAGAGTCACACTGTGGCAGGATAACTGATGAGCTCCAGATGCCCTGTGCCCATCCACAGATCCCATCTAGTGTCCAACTACACCCCACATTACAAACTCCAAGTCTCCAAGACTTCTCCTATCGCACCAGGCTGTGCAGCACGGCAGAGCAGCCCCATCCCAAAAGTGTGCAGACACCCGTGACACAGGACAGGACGTGACAAACAATAGGCACAAGACACAGACAGAAATTTCTTGGCAAGGAAAATGGCTGCAAGGACTGAGAGAATGCAAAAGGAGATGACCGAGCTGAGACCGATGGTGAGCTGATGAGGCTCAGAGAACTCTGAAGGAAGAAGATGATAACTGAATGATTAATTCCAAGAACAGCAAAGACGGATGCCTAGGAATCCTACAGTCAAAATCCTCTACCTAACCTCGTAATATTACAAGTCCTAATCCACCATAATGGATCCAGGTGGGGCACAGCTGTCCATACAGCTCAGAACAAGACCTGAAAAGACGTCTGACTGGATGCTTCCAAAGAGAGAAGAGAGTCTGATGCCTGTCTGAGCTCGCGAGTCAAAAGCTCTGTGGCCCGGGTGCCAGACCAGGGAATGCAGAGATTACAGATGCTAACAATGATGCCAGGGGTACTGACAGGGCCCTCAAAGGCCTAAGGTAGAAGACAGGAGATACACAAAACAACACACAATGCACAACAGACAAGTGACACGATGCACACGGGGACTGCTCTGCCCTGCACACCTCAGCACTGTGATCAAAAGTGAGACTTGGCTTTCATGGGGCCTAACGAGCCGTTTAATGAACACCCCCCGCTCCAAACTGGACTCAAAAACCCCTCCCAGGAATTCCCAAACAAGCACCATGCCTTCATCCCCACTGTGGGTCGCAGCCCTCTACTTATCTCTCAGACATCTGGGGATGCCAGTCTGTGTCAGGTGCAAAGAAAGGCCACCTCGTCAGCTGGGAAGGTCCTGCTGGCACCGGGCTGGTGTCTCTCAGACAGCTAGATTAAAGAGAACCAAACATCAGGGCCTGATCTTGGCACCGCATTGGCCAAAACCCCACCACTCTGCTACTCACCGCGCTCCTAAGAAGGCCCGGCACCTCCTAACCCTGACCCTCTGCCACACGTGGAATGCATCTGCACCTGAAAGAAAGTTAGAACATATGTCAAACACCACCAGGGTAACTCACAAGCTGCAAACATCTTATGTCAATCTAGGAACAACATCTAGAGCCCAAGTACAGCCCACATTACAAATTCCCCCTCCCTATGGTTCGTCCTACTGCAGGAGGCCATGCGGCAGGGCAGAACAGCTCCGGCAAAAAATGTGTGCACACACCCGTGACACAGAAAGTGACAAACAGGGGGGACATGAAACACGACACATCATGCTTGTGGTGAGGGCCTCGAGGGGAAAAGGCAAAAGGGACCCCAAAGACACACTAGGGAACACAGCACACCGGAAAACACGACAGACCGGAGCTGTTCTGCACTGCCCGCCTGAAAGCTGCCATCAAAAGTAGAGCCTCTCCCTTTAGCTGTCCTAAAAGGCCTTTGGAGAAGATTGCTTTCCTCTCTGCTCATTTTTGAATCTGTCCCAAAAACTCCCAACCTGCTACTCCACCATCTCCAGGCTGTGGCCCCCGACTTATCTTTTGGATGATTGGTGAATGGAATCCACGCTGCACCTGAAATGAGTCTGCCTTGGAGGGCTCTGTGATGGCCTGTGAGCCTCTCGGTCAGCTGCAATAAAGAAAACCAAAATCAAAGAGCGAGTCCAGAGTTATGTGGGCCAAATCCCTGCAAGTCAGCTACTTGCCCTCTCCTGAGTGTGCCTGGCTCCTTCAGGCTCCAGCTTCATCCTGATTCCAAGGCTGTGGCCTTTATTAGCAGTGGCACCTGGGTTACAGAAAGACAAAGTTAAATGGCATTCCTCTGAGTGCAGTGGATCACCTTGTATGCTGTAAGCCATGGGAATGCCTCTGCTAGGCTTCTGAGACACCTTGGGAGGGGCTCTCAAATAAACAAATAAAGACCCTTTCTCACCCTGCTGCCTGCAAACCCCCTCTCAAGAACTCCTAACTGGATGCCTGCTCACCCTCCCTCTCCCAGTAACCATCCTCAACTCACCTGAAGCCTCAATCTCAAACATCATCCTTGACACTGGGCAGATCCCTCTTGTGACACGATGAATCTGCTGCGAAATTGTTGTGCTTGAGAGCTGAGCAATAACAACCAATTCTCTCCACTGCTCACGTTGACTGCTGGCATCCAGATTTACTTCCTAAAAGAAAGACAAAGAACAGCAGTGTAACAGAGTCAGTTGAGAGGTGTAACAGAGTCTGCTGCAGAGGCAAATGGGGCCTCACCTACTCAGGAGAATCCCCACACCTGGCATGGGGCCCTCTGGCACACATTTAATCCATCTGAACCTGAAAAAAAAGTTAGGACAAGAGTCACACTGTGGCAGGATAACTGATGAGCTCCAGATATGATGTGCCCATCTACAAATCCCATCTAGAGTCCAACTACACCCCACATTACAAACTCCAAGTCCCTGGGACTTCTCCTATCGCACCAGGCTGTGCAGCACGGCAGAGCAGCTCGGGCACAAATGTGTGCTGAGAGCCATGACACAGGATAGGACAGACAACGGGGACACAACAGGAACAGAAATCTCTTGGCAAGGAAAACGGCTGCAAGGACTGAGAGAATGCAAAAGGAGATGAGTGAGCCGAGACCGATGGTGAGCTGATGAGGCTCAGAGAACCCTGGAGGAAGAAGATGATTACTGAATGATTTATTCCAAGAACAGCAAAGACTGATGCCTAGGAATCCTACAGTCAAAATCCTCTACCTAACCTCGTAATATTACAAGTCCTAATCCACCATAATGGATCCAGGTGGGGCACAGCTGTCCATACAGCTCAGAACAAGACCTGAAAAGACGTCTGACTGGATGCTTCCAAAGAGAGAAGAGAGTCTGATGCTTGTCTGAGCTCCCTAGTCAAAAGTTCTGTGGCCTGGGTGCCAGGCCAAGGAGTGCAGAGATCACAGAGGCTAACAATGATGCCAGGGTTTCTCACAGGCCCCCCTAAGTGAAAGATATGGCATACGCAAACAACACATAATGCACAATAGACAAGTGACACGATGCACACCGGGACTGCTCTGCCCTGCTGCACACCTCAGCACTGCAATCAAAAGTGAGACTTGGCTTTTATGGGGCCTAAGGGGCCACTTCATGAACACACCACACCCCCCCCCCCCCCCAAAACTGGACTCAAAACCCCCTCCCAGGAATTCCCAAACCAGCACCCTGCTTTCATCCCCTCTGTGGGTCACAGCCCTCTACTTATCTCTCAGACATCTGGGGATGCTGGTCCCTGTCAGGTGCAAAGAAAGGCCACCTCGTCAGCTGGGAAGGTCCTGCTGGCACTGGGCTGGTGTCTCTGAGACAGCTAGAGTAAAGAGAACCAAACATCAGTCCCTGATCTTGGCACCGCATCGGCCAAAACCCCACCACTCAGCTACTCACCGCACTCCTAAGAAGGCCCGACACCTCCTAACTCTGACCCCCTGCCACACATGGAATGCGTCTGCACCTGAAAGAAAGTTACAACATATGCCAAACACCACCAGGATAACTCACAAGCTGCAAACACCTTATGTCAATCTAGGAATAGCATCTAGAGCCCAAGTACAGCCAGCATTACAAATTCCAACGCCCCACGGTTTCTCCTACTGCAGCAGGCCATGCGGCAGGGCAGAACAGCTCCGGCAAAAAATGTGTGCACACACCCGTGACACAGAACGTGGCAAACAGGGGGGACATGAAACACGACACATCATGCTTGTGGTGAGGGTCTCGAGGGGAGAAGGCAAAAGGGACCCCAAAGACACACTAGGGAACACAGAACACTGGACAACACAACACAGACCGGAGCTGTTCTGCACTGCCCGCCTGAAAGCTGCCCTCAAAAGTAGAGCCTCTCCCTTTAGCTGTCCTAAGAGGCCCTTGGAGAAGATTGCTTTCCCGGCTGCCAATTTTCAAATCTGCCCCAAGAACTCCCAACCCACTATTCTCTCATCTCCAGGCCAAGGCCCTCGACTTATCTTTTGGATGATCGGTGATGGGAATCCACGCTGCACCTGAAATGAGTCTGCCTCGGAGGGCCTCGTGATGGCCTGTGAGCCTCTCGGTGAGCTACAATAAAGAAAACCAAAACCAAAGTATGAGTTCAGAGTTATGTGGGCCAAATCCCACCAAGGCAGCTACTTGCTCTCTCCTGAGTGTGCCTGGCTCCTTCAGGCTCCAGCTTCATCATGATTCCAAGGCCTTCATTAGGAGTGGCACCTGGGTTAGAGAAAGGCAAAGTTAAATGGCATTCCCCTGAGTGCAGTGGATGACCTTGTGTGCTGTAAGACATGGGAATGCCTCTGCTAGGCTTCTGAGAAGCCTTGTGTGGGGGAGGCCTCAAGTAAACAAATAAAGACCCTTTCTCACCCTGCTGCCTGCCAACTCCCTCCCAAGAACTCCTAACTGCTCACCCTCCCTCTCCCAATCACAATCCTCAACTCACCTGAAGCCTCAATCTCAAACATCATCTTGGACCTTGGGCGGATCCCTCTTGTGACATGATCAATCTGCTGAATAAAATGTTGTGCTTGACACAGCTTGGAATTTCAGGGAGTTGCACTCCTCAATTAAAAAAAAAACAAAACAAAAAAAACCCAACAAAACCAATCCCAAAAACAAACAAAGAAAAAAAAACCAAACAAACAAAACCCACACAAACAATAAATCCCAAAACACCTAACTCCCCACAGAAACAAAAAAACCACAGAAAACATCAAAAAATCCAAAACCCCCACAAAAACCAACTAAAAACCCCAAAATGAAAACCAAAAAAAACCAAAAATTCCACCAAAAGAAATCCAACCAAAAAAACAACCAGAGCAAAACTACAA
This sequence comes from Ammospiza caudacuta, assembly GCF_027887145.1. Taxonomy (NCBI): domain Eukaryota; kingdom Metazoa; phylum Chordata; class Aves; order Passeriformes; family Passerellidae; genus Ammospiza; species Ammospiza caudacuta. The sequence continues at coordinate 120,340 of NC_080598.1, forward strand.
ATTACAAAAGCACCTTACCACTCCTAAACACAAAACCCAAAATCACAAACCTAAATACTCCCTGTATTCCATGCTGTTTTCTTCACAGAATCTTCCAAGCCTCTGTGCTTTAGATGCCCAGAAACACCTGCTGAAAAGATGCTGAGACGGGCTGAAAAAGCCTCTTCACTGAAATGAGGAGAGCTCTTAACCCAGCACATCCCAGAGAGGGAATGAAGCCCCTCAGCCACGGCTGGGGTTAATATACCCCTGATTGTGCCCGCCTCTCGTTCCCATGCCACCCAGGAAAAGGGAGGGGGCGAATCCCACCAAGCCCTCAGAACAGCTGCAGCTGTTTGGCTCCTCTGACTCACATTCAAGGGCTGTAAAGGGCTTGTTATAGAAGAAAACTTTTCAGAAAAGTAACAGTGCTTTCTTTTTTTGCAACAACTACTTGGAGCAGAAGAACAGAAAACTGGCAAGATATAAAACTTTGTGGTAAGGTTACATAGCTAGATCAACTGGGTAATTGGGTAATTTGCTGTTACCTTACATAATTATTCTGTGTTTACCAAAAGCCATCTAATAAATTCACACCCAAAACTCCAGCAGCCCAGCTGGCCCTACCAAATCTCTATGTTTATGCATACAGTAAACAAAACCAAAATCCCAGTAATACCTATCAGAAGTCTGTGAAAGAAACCTCTTGAAATTGATCCTACCTCAAATACAAAACAACCCATGCAAAGTTAGCTTGACTCAATAAACAGAGCTAATAACACCAAGAAATAAAACAGCACACCATATACCACCAAAGAATATAATAGTGAAGAAAAAAGAAACCACTTTTTTTTTTTTTTTTAAAGCTTTTGCCAGGACTCCAACAACAACTTCTTCTCCTTCTGAAATGTCCCTTCTCCTTCCCAAATTCCTTACAACTTCTGAGTTTACATCCAAGCAAAAAGCAAAATTCGTGCACTTGTGCGTTCGATGCTCCTGCCAGATTCTCTGTTTCCCTCCACATCTTCTTACACTTTCAGTCTTCACTCTGTCCTGCCGTGATGAGTTTGACGGACGAATTGGTAAACGTTAAGAGAGGATTTCCCTGCCTCCCTCCCCAGAGCTGGTTTCCTTAGTGCATTTCACTCAATCCCAGGCCGGCAACGATGCACGCTCACCTCAAGCGTGCAAGGCTCACAGCTGCTCGGCTAAACTCGGCTCTAATCGGCTAAACTCGGCCATTGTCATCTGCATTCGGCTGGACTCGACCCTTCGGCACGGATCGCCTCGCTTCGGCCGAACTCGGAGCCGCTCTCTGCGCTCGGCGCGGCTCGGCTCTCTTCGGCCGAACTCGGAGCCGCTCTCTGCGCCCGGCGCGGCTCGGCTCGCTTCGGCCGAACTCGGAGCCGCTCTCTGCGCTCGGCGCGCCTCGGCTCGCTTCGGCCGAACTCGGAGCCGCTCTCTGCGCTCGGCGCGCCTCGGCTCGCTTCGGCCGAACTCGGAGCCGCTCTCTGCGCCCGGCGCGGCTCGGCTCGCTTCGGCCGAACTCGGAGCCGCTCTCTGCGCCCGGCGCGGCTCGGCTCGCTTCGGCCGAACTCGGAGCCGCTCTCTGCGCTCGGCGCGCCTCGGCTCGCTTCGGCCGAACTCGGAGCCGCTCTCTGCGCCCGGCGCGGCTCGGCTCGCTTCGGCCGAACTCGGAGCCGCTCTGTGCGCCCGGCGCGGCTCGGCTCGCTTCGGTCGAACTCGGAGCCACTCTCTGCGCGGCCCGGCTCGCCTCGGCCGAACTCGGAGCCGATCAGTGCGCTCGGCGCGCCTCGGCTCTCTTCGGCCGAACTCGGAGCCGCTCTCTGCCCTCGGCGCGGCTCGGCTCGCTTCGGCCCAACTCGGAGCCGCTCTCTCCGCGTTCGGCTGAGCTCGCCTCGGCTCGGCTCCCTGACGGCGGGCAAGCGGCGCCGCCTCACGTTAAACTCGCCCGGCTCGGGGCTCTCCTGCTGCCGCGTCCCGCGGGCGGCCCGGCCATCGCACGGACACGATCGGGAGCGCGGCGTGGCACAGGAGCTCATTGGGCAGTGACCGCACTCGCGCTAATTAGCGCGCACGAGAGCAGCGGGCTCGGTTCGGCTGAGCTCGGCTCCGTTCAGGCAGCCTCGCAAGCCTGGCCTCGGTTCGCTCGAGGCCGTCAGGTTCCGCCGGTCTCGCCTTGGTTCGGCCGAAGGAGGCGTCGTTCGCTCGTGTTTTTACAAATATCTTTCTATATTGACTGTATATTTCTATATTTAATTTTATACTTCTATAATACTTCCATTATTCCAAATAAAAACCCCGTCTCTAACCAAATAAATAAAAAAACCCTTCTTTTAAAGGATACTGAAATATTTTTTATTTATACTTTGTATAATTATACATTCATATTTTAATTTATCGTTTCTTTGGATGTATTACATTAATAATGATATATTATATATATAAAATTTTAAAATAGATTTAAATTATTATTTAAATTATGTATAATATCTACTGCTACAACTAATTTTTTCTGATATTTTAAATTTTTATATTTATCTGTATGTATTTATTATATATTTCTAAGCTTAGATTTCTACCTTTATATTATTTGCATTTATAATTTTTACAATCAAAACACTGCCTATTGACCAATAAAGAAAACCCGCTTTATTTAAGTATTTTAAAAATATTTTCATGTTTATAATTTTCATATTTATATTTATAATTTGTTCAATATTACATGAGAACACACCTGCTCCTGCACCGCAGTGGGGCCCCCTCTCCTGGGGACCTTGGGGTGCCCCAACGGCATCAGAGCCCCGAGTCTTCACCCCCTTCTCCTCTATTTAGAAACTACACTGGAACTTTTTTCTGGAAATAAAGACATTACCTAAATCCTCTCCCCGTGTCCTAGACAGATGGATATTCAGTTATTAGTTGGCTGGGCAGCAGTTTCTTAAATAGAATGATAAACAAGATGTGAACATTTCAGCTACAAGCAAATAGGCAAATCTGAACAAGGTACTGGTGGGCGACCACTGAAGTTATTTTGAAGGAATTTTTTAAACAATAAAATATTGATACCACAAAAATAAAGCAAAAAGCTAACTACTGGCTAAGAAAAAATTAACTTTTGACAGCAACAACATTCCAACCACACAGGCTTTTTCCCGATGTCATACCTTATAACTACCTCTCTTGGGAATTCTCATCATGTATCCCAAAAGGAATAAATACCTCAGAGCGTCCTAAAGCAAAAAGTAGCACACATGAGCTCCTCACACTCCCGGGAGGCCTGCACAGCGTGCACTGAGTCTGCAACAAATTCTGCTCAGTGAGAGTCTGCAAACAAAGGTTCAATTGATGAATTGAACTGATTGTAAAGGGAGGTTTTCTAAGCACAGAAGCACAACAAAGAACAAGCAAAAACAATTCTTAAAAAAAACCTGCAAGTTTTATTTAGCATATATGCGACTGATTTCCACCCTGTGGCTTCTCACTTTGATTCGCGTCTGTAGGTTCAGGAAGATGACAATGCACACTCTGCCTTCCCTGAGCCCCCCACAGCAGCTGAGCGCTGCTCCGTGCGCTCAGATCGTCAGGAACTGGATTGCCCGCATGGACTGGAACTGCTCTGCTGCAGATTCAGGAGAGAGAGGCTGGCTGAGGCGTCGTCCCAATTCCAGTTCTGTGTGACGAGAAGCGGTTTGTTCCCAACGGGTGCAACAATCCCCAGCTCGCTTCCATGGTGAGTACCGATGGCACACAAATGGCAGCCTGAGGAAATCGTGTTCTGGGCTCTAAGTGGTCGGGACAGGGTCTGATTTTTTGTTTTGCATCTGTATGATGATTAGTACGACAGGGCCCTGATCGATGACATGGCAGCACAGAATTAAAAACACCTCAATAGGATTACATCGACTTCTAGGAAAAGACAAAAGCCTAGGACCCTTCTGAAATCTATTTTTAATGCGAAGCACACGGATTGTCACTATGCTGTGCCTTCCAGCTTTTCAAAGCAGCTTACCTCTGAAGACCAGAAAACATTTATTTCTACAGAAACAATGGGCAACCCCCAGGCTAATCTCAGCACTACTGTTTAATAGGGGATCTGCCAGCGTGCCAGTCCAGCTTCAAGTGTGCTTTATTTCAGTCTAACATCCCCTCAAAATTCTTCTCACATCTCCCAACCCTGACATCTTATTTTTCCCTAAAGCTTCTCATCATTAGCAATTTCCAAGTAACATGGTATTTTTACAACATTCAAAAATGTCATGCTGGACTGTGCTAGAGAGTAATTTGCAAATATAAGCTTAGCAAAGTTTGAATTGACTTGTCCAGAGAAAAAACCTACAAGTGAACACCTACACCTGCCTACAAAGAGCTAACAAGCCCCTGGCAGCTGCCAGCATCAAAGCACAGCGGATGTTTCTAATACAGGGTAAGGATAACAATATCACCTTTTGTTCTCTCCAGCTTGTTTTCCCTGCAGTCATATTTTGCTTCTTATGATTTTTTTAGTCTCTGCATCTTCTTGGACAGCACCGAGCCCGACGACAAGGATACGAGAGTCTTTCCCTGCCGTAGGGAGAGAACCAGGAAAACAGTTAAAATAAGAACAGGGTAGTTTGAAATTCATACTTCCAATGAGAAGCAGCGCCTAACAAACAGAACAAAAGTAAACAAAGCATGATACCTCCCTGGGGACAGAAGACTTACAAACTCTCCAGGATTTACAATTCTAGCGACCAACCCCTTCAGGACGGCAGCCAAGTGTCCCATGAGGTGGTGCTGCACCAAAGAACGATCTGAGAGGTTCCAAAGAGTGAAATGCACAATATTTTGCAAAGCCGTAAAATCTTGCAAAATAACAAAAATACAATAGATGTAAACTACAGGGTAAGAGTACAAGTGTTCACTTTAAGAGCTGGAACCATCCAGGTGAGCACCTGATAACTGGATCCTCACCAGAGTTTGAACCCTTCAGGACACAGAAGGGTTTTCCCCAGAAATTTCACAGACTGAGTTTTGATACAAGTATACTTGCCAGACCCTCAGAAACATCACCCATTCTCCAGGTGTCTGGAGAGAACTGCAAATGGCTCTCACGTAGTTTGAGCTAGCTCTGTAAGGTCTCAGGGTGAATTTCACCAGATGCAACCAAACTGGGCAACTCCCAGTGGGACAGAAGGAACCCAAAGCTTGGGTTCGCAGAGCTGCAGCAAATACTGAGGAAACAAACATAACAGCGTAAAAAATAATAAACCATCCTTTTTTTTTCTCTTGCTTTTGTTTTTTTCTTATTCAGATCAGCATAGCAATTAAAGAGAAGGTGAAAAACTCACCATTACTGAACATTTCATCATCTGTAGGCTGAGCATCCTTAGCACAGAGGACTCCAAAGTTAAAATTCACCGATCCCTGGGAAATAAAACCAAATATTGTATGATAAACAATCAAACAGCAGACGTAAAAATTTGTTTCCTCTAAGGACTTTCGGGTACGTATGTACCTTTGCGTACATCCAACACATTGGAACATACACTTTATACCATCTCCTAATAAGTAAAAATTTACCTTTAAACTTTGATAGTACAGCATAAAATTATGAACTTAAATTGGTGATCTGTTATTATTAAGTTGGTGCCTAAAGTTATTTCTGCTGTCAGGTTCAAAAAAACATTAATTTTTTTTACTGGAATGAGCAATTGATTTCAAAGTCATCACAAGCCCACCAAAACACAAAGCAGTATTCACTGGATGGGTCTGTGAGCTAGAAGTAGTTAGGCTTGTACTTCCCTCTTGCTATTCCAGAACCAATAAATCCTGTCAACAAAACCAGGATCTATAGCCCACTGCTGTGAAAGATTCTACGAGGATGATGGTTTGATTTGTGTTTAGAAGTTTTGATTTGAAATGGCCAGTTCAATGGATAAAGACAGTTTAAGTAGTATTACATTGCTATTATTATTATTTCTATTATTATTTTTACTATTACTACTGCTATTGTTATCATCTGCTACTGGAAGAAACAAACCAGTAGTACCTATACTTAATTACTTTTATTTCCAGGAAATAATAAAGAAAAAGAACCAAACCAAAAAAAGTCACTTCCTACCTTTTATATCAAGGGATGAAAAATTTCTCTTGGGCTCTTCTCCAATTTATCAAGACTCATAGCACTGAAAGGCAAACAAAACAGTGCTTTATAGAAGGGCAAGTGCACATTTCAAGGCTGAACCACCAACTGATTGCAGTGACAGCAGTTACAACATGAATCGTTCCCAGAGCCTCTGTTAAATGGAATGTTCTGTGGAACTGCCGTTTCTTTCCCAAAACACTAACTTCCAACACTTCCTAATAATATTTTGTATTTTAAAACAAAAGAAGTTAGTGAGACTCTGTGCGGAGGTCAGGTTTAAATTTATTTCCTTCTAAAGCACAGAGCTCTGTTCCATCACCCTTCACTTCGGCTCTACACTGAATCGTGGTGAGCATTTGAGGAGTGCTCAATAATCAATTCTATTTCTCTCTTTTTCTAGCTCTCTCTATTCCTAAATCATTCCAGACAAGTCAAATGAAAAATGAAAAAAACAAGTTCAGCATCAAAGTCACACTTTTTCCCGTTGTCTGGTCAAGAACAGGCTCTAAATCCACTTACTGCTGCCTTCAACGATTCAGACTTGCAAAAGCATTCTTACATATTTTACAGGTTTATCATAAAACCCACAGAACGCAAGCTCTGAATTACAGGAAAAGGTACACAGGCAAATATCTAAAGGGATCACTTATTAGTAAATACATACCTTGGTAGAGATCGCACTGAGAACCTTTCTGAGGGACTCTAAGGGACGCATGTTTTCTGAGCACCCTATAAACAAGAAAAGCTAGGATATAGTACAGGACATCCCCACTTTTTCTACATATTCAAATAGTATTTTTAATAAAAACAATTCAGTTAAAAAAGAAGGAAGAAAACCAAGCTAATTTTACTCAGCTGTATTTACTGCCGATTTAGAGAAAAATGCCGGGCAGCCTCGGCCGTTGCGGCACACGTCGCGCCGGCAGCAGGGCCTGCCGGGAGTTGGAGTCTCGGGCTGGTAGCCACTCATGTGCCGCGATAGCCGTTGCGTCACACGCCGCGCCGGCAGCAGGGCCTGCCGGGAGTTGGAGTCTCGGGCTGACAGCCACGGCTCCGTCCCCCGCCACCGGGAGCTGCAGTCCCTCCCGGGCATCAAACGGGTCCTTCGCCCCAGGGCGGGGAAGGACCTGAGGCAGGACCGCTCCTCCCGAATGCCCTCTCTTTTCCCCTCCAACTCTTTTTCTTTTTTTAATGCTGTTTTTCACCCCTTTCCCTTCCCTTCCCTTCCGCTCTCCTGCTTTCTTTCCTTTCCTTTCCTTTTTTTCCCCTTCCCTTTCCCTTTCTTTTTCTTGTATTTGTAATCTTGGTTTTCCATCCTAGCTTTAGAATCAAAAAGCAGCAGTAGTAACTTTCAGGCTACCTGGGAGTAAAAAAAACCCCAAAACTATAATGATTGAAAGAAAACTATTTATTCCCTGGGAGCCTGAAATTTTCTACTGCTGCACATGACACAGAGCTTTTTATTCCTTCTTATATACAGTTGATATTTTATACTCGCTTTATACACCGCCCCCTGCCGTCTGCACCGGCGCTCTGCAGGCAGAGTGCTGCGGCGTCGTTCGGTTCTGTTTAAATAAACTCGGCTAAATTAGGCTTGGTTCGGCTTAGGTCTAAAATCGTTTCGGTTCGGCTTTTCGTCTAAATTCGGCTTTTCCGGCTCTTCGGCTGAACTCGGCCCGGTTGGGCTAAAGTCGGTCATATTCGGCTCTTTGACTAAATGCGGCCAATGTCGGCTACAGTCGGCTATCGGTTACACTCGGCTATCATCGGCTCTTCGTCTCAAGTCGGCTGTGTTCGGCTACACTCGGCTCTTCGTCTCAAGTCGGCTGTGTTCGGCCACACTCGGCTCTTCGGTGAAACTCGGCTATTTTCGGTCACACTCGGCTCTTCGGTGAAACTCGGCTGTTTTCGGCTACACTCGGCTCTTCTCGCCCACACTCGGCTCTTCGGCTCTTCGGAACTATTCGGCCCGGCTCGGCTCCCTCAGGGCGGGAAAGCGGCTGTCAGAGGACCCCGGCACAGCGAGGCGTTTAACCCACATGCCTGTCACAAACCCGCCGAAATACGCCCGCCCGCGGCGCCGCTGAGACCACAGCATGTGTCGGGTACACTTGAAACGTCACAGAAAATACCACCGGGGCCGCGCCGGGGTCGGTATTCCATGCAGGCAGTCCAGTGACACCCACCCCAGTCCTCCACTTCCCCGCCCTTTTCGCCGCCCTGTTGAGAAGGTCAACCAAAAGTCCGCGACATCCGCGACGCGCCACTCCCAAGGTGGCGGCCTCTCGGCGCAGGGCTGCAGTACCGCGCTCTGCCCACAAGGCGGCAGCACTGCCGCCCGCCCCAGCCGGGGGCGCAGCGCGCCTCGGGGCTGCGGGCAGGCAAGGTGGCAAAAAAGAACAGGGGCGACCCCCGCCAAAAACTGCTCTGAAATAAATGCCAAAAACCTGCCTCTTACCCCACCAGAATCAAACAAGGCCCCTTGCTTTAAAGCCATGTTTAAATAAATTTTTTATTTCCATTTTTCGTATTTATATTCACATGCATAGCTATAGTGGACATTGATGTAGCATGTAATTTATATAACATTATTCTATTTCTATTATTTATATTTACTTATATTTTGTGCTTTTATAAATATCTTTCCACATTGATTGCATATTTCTATGTCTAAAATTACATTTCTATCATGCTTTCACTATTTAAAATACAAATCCCATCCTAACTAAATAAATACAAAAAAGCTCTATTCTTTTAAACTACATTGAAATATTTTTATATTTATAGCGCTCATGACTATATTCACATTTATATTTGCAGTTTATACTTCAGTATTATATTAATCATTATGTATAACATGTATCCTATTCAAATAAGAGATAAATTATTTTCCTAATTATGTACCATATCTACTGTTACAACTTATTTTTCCTTACATTTTTAATTTTTATATTAACCTTCAGCTATTTATGATCTATTTCTATTCTTAGATTTCTACCTTTATATTATTTGTATTTATAATGTTTATACTAAAACACCTGCTTTTGCCAAATAAAAAAAAAAATCCCCTTTATTTTAAACTACTTAAAAAAACCTAGAGTATATCAATCTGGTATAACATATAACAAATGATAGATATGATAGATGTAAAATTGATATAAATATTGTAGTGTATTATAGGAAATAAATAAAAATCAATATGATCCATAACACAAGTAATACTGTATAAATGTTATATTTATGTTATTTTATATTTCAAATAATTTAACATTTCTTTATATATTTGCATATACTTGACAAACATTTCTATATTTATACTTGGGTTGCGATTTTTTTCTGGGTGTTTTCTGGGTCTTTTCTTGCCCTTCTTCGAATTTTTTTCTGGGTTATTTCTTGTCCATCTTGGGGGTTTTTTCTGGGTTTTTTCTTGCCCATCTTCAGACTTTTTTCTGTTTTTTTTCTTGCCCATCTCAGAGTTTTTTTTGGGGGGTTTTTTCTGGGTTTTTTTCTTGCCCATCTTGGGTGATTTTCTGGGGTTTTTCTACGTTTTTTTCTTGCCCATCTGGGATTATTTCCTGGGGTTTTTTTCTCGTTGCTTTCTTGCCCATCCTGGGCTTTTTCTGGGTTTTTTTCTTGTCCATCATGTGGTTTTTTTCTGGTTTTTTCCTGCTCATCTTCGTCTGGTTTTCTGGGTTTTAAGCCAAAATCGGTACATATCACGTCAGTTCATGCAATACAACCCGGCTGGGGATTTTTTATTCTAAATTTAACAAGGAGTCGCAAAACCTGGAAAGCAAAAGTCACACAGACAAGGTTAAATCCAGTCAGCATGCACTCACACACGCAGAGACGAGCAGACACAGACAGACACAGCCACGTGCTCTCACACACGCTCACACAATCTTTCCACTTAAATGCTCACTGCGGCCCTTACTCGAGATGCTGAAGAACGTGCTGTGACACATCTTCTGGCTGCCGCTCCTTGAGGTAAAATGGCAGATCCTGGGGAAATCAGCAGCCTCGGGGACCTGTGAGACGACAGGAAGGGTCAACGAGTGGCTATCTGACAGCTAGGACTTGTCTCCTCTCTGGACTGATAAATTTTCTACCCAAAATCCAATAGAAGACAGATGTATAGGTACATAGAACATAAGCCACCATAGGCAGATACAATACAAGCCAGGACTTGCAAAAATTCTCTGGAAGATGAATTCTTGCGCCCTATTCCCTTTCAGAAGAAGGAACCTACACAACTACTGCAGTCATCTGAGGAGGTGCATCTGAAAAAAAAGTTAGGACAACAGTCAGACGGTTCAATGATAACTGAAGAGCTCCAGATATCCTGTGTCCATCTACAAATCCCATCTAGAGTCCAACTACACCCCACACTGCACATTACAAATCCCCGGGCCCTCTCCTATTGCACCAGGCTATGCGGCAGGGCAGAGCAGCTCGGGCACAAATGTGTGCTGACAGCCGTGACACAGGATGGACAGGACAGGACAGACAACGGGGACACAACACAGACAGAAAATTCTAGGCAAGGAAAATGGCTGCAAGGACTGAGAGAATGCAAAAGGAGATGACCGAGTTCAAACTGATGGTGAGCTGATGAGGCTCAGAGAACCCCGAAGGAAGAAGATGATAACTGAATGATTTCTTCTAAGAACTGCAAAGATGGATGCCTAGGAATCCTACGGTCAGAATCCTCTACCTAACCTCATATTACGCCAAATCCTAATCCACCAAAATGGATCCAGGTGGGGGCATAGCTGTCCATACAGCCCAGACCAAGACCTGACAAGACATCAGATGCGATGCTTCCAAAGACAGAAGAGAGTCTGACGCCTGTCTGAGCTCCCCAGTCAAAAGTTCTGTGGCCTGGGTGCCAGGACAGGGAATGCAGAGATCACAGATGCTAACAATGATGCCAAGATTAATGACAGGCACCCCTAAGGTAAAAGACATGGGATACACAAACAACACACAATTCACAACAGACAAGTGACACGAGACACACCGGGACTGCTCTGCCCTGCTGCACACCTCAGCACTGTGATCAAAAGTGAGACTTGGCTTCTATGGGGCCTAAGGGGCCACTTCATTAACACCCCCCCACCTCCAAACTGGACTCAAAACCCCCTCCCTGTAATCCCCAAACCAGCACCGTGCTTTCAGCCCCTCTGTGGGTCACGGCCCTCTACTTATCTCTCATACAGCTGGGGATGCTGGTCCCTGTCAGGTGCAAAGAAAGGCCACCTCATCAGATGGGAAGGTCCTGCTGGCACCGGGCTGGTGTCTCTCAGACAGCTAGATTAAAGAGAACCAAACATCAGTGCCTGATCTTGGCACCGCATCGGCCAAAACCCCACCACTCAGCTACTCACCGCGCTCCTAAGAAGGCCCGGCACCTCCTGACCCTGACCCTCTGCCACACGTGGAATGCGTCTGCACCTGAAAGAAAGTTAGAACACATGTCAAACATCACCAGGATAACTCACAAGCTGCAAACACCATATGTCAATCTAGGAACAACATCTAGAGCCCAAGTACAGCCCACATTACAAATTTCAACTCCCCAAGGCTCGTCCTATTGCAGCAGGCCATGCGGCAGGGCAGAACAGCTCCGGCAAAAAATGTGTGCACACACCCGTGACACAGAAAGTGACAAACAGGGGGGACATGAAACACGACACATCATGCTTGTGGTGAGGGCCTCGAGGGGAAAAGGCAAAAGGGACCCCAAAGACACACCAGGGAGCACGGCACACCGGACAACAGGACACAGATCGGAGCTGTTCTGCACTGCCCGCCTGAAAGCTGCCATCAAAAGTAGAGCCTCTCCCTTTAGCTGTCCTAAGAGGCCCTTGGAGAAGATTGCTTTCCCCTCTGCTCATTTTTTAATCTGTCCCAAGAACTCCCAATCTGCTACTCCGCCATCTCCAGACCGTGGCCCCCGACTTATCTTTTGGATGATCGGTGAGGGGAATCCACGCAGCACCTGAAATGAGTCTGCCCTGGAGGGCTCTGTGACGGCCTGTGAGCCTCTCGGTCAGCTGCAATCAAGAAAACCAAAATCAAAGAGTGAGTCCAGAGTTATGTGGGCCAAATCCCTGCAAGTCAGCTACTTGCCCTCTCCTGAGTGTGCCTGGCTCCTTCAGGCTCCAGCTTCATCCTGATTCCAAGGCTGTGGCCTTTATTAGCAGTGGCACCTGGGTTACAGAAAGACAAAGTTAAATGGCATTCCTCTGAGTGCAGTGGATCACCTTGTATGCTGTAAGCCATGGGAATGCCTCTGCTAGGCTTCTGAACAGCCTTGTGTGGGGGGGCCCTCAAATAAACACCCTTTCTCAACCTGCTGCTTGCAAACCCGCTCCCAAGAAATCCTAAACTGGATACCTGATCACCCTCCCTCTCCCAGGCACCATCCTCAACTCACCTGAAGCCTCAATCTCAAACATCATCCTTGACACTGGGCAGATCCCTCTTGTGACACGACGAATCTGCTGAAAAATTGTTGTGCTTGAGAGCTGAGCAATAACAGCCAATTCTCTCCACTGCTCACCTTGACTGCTGGCATCCAGATTGACTTCCTGAAAAGAAAGACAAAGAACAGAGCTGTAACACACTCACCATACACACTTCTGCTGCAGAGACAAATGGGGCCTCACCGGCTCGGGGCAATCCCCTCGCCCGGGATGGGGCCCTCTTGCACACATTTAATCCATCTGAATCTGAAAAAAAAGTTAGGACAAGAGTCACACTGTGGCAGGATAACTGATGAGCTCCAGATGCCCTGTGCCCATCCACAGATCCCATCTAGTGTCCAACTACACCCCACATTACAAACTCCAAGTCTCCAAGACTTCTCCTATCGCACCAGGCTGTGCAGCACGGCAGAGCAGCCCCATCCCAAAAGTGTGCAGACACCCGTGACACAGGACAGGACGTGACAAACAATAGGCACAAGACACAGACAGAAATTTCTTGGCAAGGAAAATGGCTGCAAGGACTGAGAGAATGCAAAAGGAGATGACCGAGCTGAGACCGATGGTGAGCTGATGAGGCTCAGAGAACTCTGAAGGAAGAAGATGATAACTGAATGATTAATTCCAAGAACAGCAAAGACGGATGCCTAGGAATCCTACAGTCAAAATCCTCTACCTAACCTCGTAATATTACAAGTCCTAATCCACCATAATGGATCCAGGTGGGGAACAGCTGTCCATACAGCTCAGAACAAGACCTGAAAAGACGTCTGACTGGATGCTTCCAAAGAGAGAAGAGAGTCTGATGCCTGTCTGAGCTCGCGAGTCAAAAGCTCTGTGGCCCGGGTGCCAGACCAGGGAATGCAGAGATTACAGATGCTAACAATGATGCCAGGGGTACTGACAGGGCCCTCAAAGGCCTAAGGTAGAAGACAGGAGATACACAAAACAACACACAATGCACAACAGACAAGTGACACGATGCACACGGGGACTGCTCTGCCCTGCACACCTCAGCACTGTGATCAAAAGTGAGACTTGGCTTTCATGGGGCCTAACGAGCCGTTTAATGAACACCCCCCGCTCCAAACTGGACTCAAAAACCCCTCCCAGGAATTCCCAAACAAGCACCATGCCTTCATCCCCACTGTGGGTCGCAGCCCTCTACTTATCTCTCAGACATCTGGGGATGCCAGTCTGTGTCAGGTGCAAAGAAAGGCCACCTCGTCAGCTGGGAAGGTCCTGCTGGCACCGGGCTGGTGTCTCTCAGACAGCTAGATTAAAGAGAACCAAACATCAGGGCCTGATCTTGGCACCGCATTGGCCAAAACCCCACCACTCTGCTACTCACCGCGCTCCTAAGAAGGCCCGGCACCTCCTAACCTTGACCCTCTGCCACACGTGGAATGCATCTGCACCTGAAAGAAAGTTAGAACATATGTCAAACACCACCAGGGTAACTCACAAGCTGCAAACATCTTATGTCAATCTAGGAACAACATCTAGAGCCCAAGTACAGCCCACATTACAAATTCCCCCTCCCTATGGTTCGTCCTACTGCAGGAGGCCATGCGGCAGGGCAGAACAGCTCAGGCAAAAAATGTGTGCACACACCCGTGACACAGAAAGTGACAAACAGGGGGGACATGAAACACGACACATCATGCTTGTGGTGAGGGCCTCGAGGGGAAAAGGCAAAAGGGACCCCAAAGACACACTAGGGAACACAGCACACCGGAAAACACGACAGACCGGAGCTGTTCTGCACTGCCCGCCTGAAAGCTGCCATCAAAAGTAGAGCCTCTCCCTTTAGCTGTCCTAAAAGGCCTTTGGAGAAGATTGCTTTCCTCTCTGCTCATTTTTGAATCTGTCCCAAAAACTCCCAACCTGCTACTCCACCATCTCCAGGCTGTGGCCCCCGACTTATCTTTTGGATGATTGGTGAATGGAATCCACGCTGCACCTGAAATGAGTCTGCCTTGGAGGGCTCTGTGATGGCCTGTGAGCCTCTCGGTCAGCTGCAATAAAGAAAACCAAAATCAAAGAGCGAGTCCAGAGTTATGTGGGCCAAATCCCTGCAAGTCAGCTACTTGCCCTCTCCTGAGTGTGCCTGGCTCCTTCAGGCTCCAGCTTCATCCTGATTCCAAGGCTGTGGCCTTTATTAGCAGTGGCACCTGGGTTACAGAAAGACAAAGTTAAATGGCATTCCTCTGAGTGCAGTGGATCACCTTGTATGCTGTAAGCCATGGGAATGCCTCTGCTAGGCTTCTGAGACACCTTGGGAGGGGCTCTCAAATAAACAAATAAAGACCCTTTCTCACCCTGCTGCCTGCAAACCCCCTCTCAAGAACTCCTAACTGGATGCCTGCTCACCCTCCCTCTCCCAGTAACCATCCTCAACTCACCTGAAGCCTCAATCTCAAACATCATCCTTGACACTGGGCAGATCCCTCTTGTGACACGATGAATCTGCTGCGAAATTGTTGTGCTTGAGAGCTGAGCAATAACAACCAATTCTCTCCACTGCTCACGTTGACTGCTGGCATCCAGATTTACTTCCTAAAAGAAAGACAAAGAACAGCAGTGTAACAGAGTCAGTTGAGAGGTGTAACAGAGTCTGCTGCAGAGGCAAATGGGGCCTCACCTACTCAGGAGAATCCCCACACCTGGCATGGGGCCCTCTGGCACACATTTAATCCATCTGAACCTGAAAAAAAAGTTAGGACAAGAGTCACACTGTGGCAGGATAACTGATGAGCTCCAGATATGATGTGCCCATCTACAAATCCCATCTAGAGTCCAACTACACCCCACATTACAAACTCCAAGTCCCTGGGACTTCTCCTATCGCACCAGGCTGTGCAGCACGGCAGAGCAGCTCGGGCACAAATGTGTGCTGAGAGCCATGACACAGGATAGGACAGACAACGGGGACACAACAGGAACAGAAATCTCTTGGCAAGGAAAACGGCTGCAAGGACTGAGAGAATGCAAAAGGAGATGAGTGAGCTGAGACCGATGGTGAGCTGATGAGGCTCAGAGAACCCTGGAGGAAGAAGATGATTACTGAATGATTTATTCCAAGAACAGCAAAGACTGATGCCTAGGAATCCTACAGTCAAAATCCTCTACCTAACCTCGTAATATTACAAGTCCTAATCCACCATAATGGATCCAGGTGGGGCACAGCTGTCCATACAGCTCAGAACAAGACCTGAAAAGACGTCTGACTGGATGCTTCCAAAGAGAGAAGAGAGTCTGATGCTTGTCTGAGCTCCCTAGTCAAAAGTTCTGTGGCCTGGGTGCCAGGCCAAGGAGTGCAGAGATCACAGAGGCTAACAATGATGCCAGGGTTTCTCACAGGCCCCCCTAAGTGAAAGATATGGCATACGCAAACAACACATAATGCACAATAGACAAGTGACACGATGCACACCGGGACTGCTCTGCCCTGCTGCACACCTCAGCACTGCAATCAAAAGTGAGACTTGGCTTTTATGGGGCCTAAGGGGCCACTTCATGAACACACCACACCCCCCCCCCCCCCAAAACTGGACTCAAAACCCCCTCCCAGGAATTCCCAAACCAGCACCCTGCTTTCATCCCCTCTGTGGGTCACAGCCCTCTACTTATCTCTCAGACATCTGGGGATGCTGGTCCCTGTCAGGTGCAAAGAAAGGCCACCTCATCAGCTGGGAAGGTCCTGCTGGCACTGGGCTGGTGTCTCTGAGACAGCTAGAGTAAAGAGAACCAAACATCAGTCCCTGATCTTGGCACCGCATCGGCCAAAACCCCACCACTCAGCTACTCACCGCACTCCTAAGAAGGCCCGACACCTCCTAACTCTGACCCCCTGCCACACATGGAATGCGTCTGCACCTGAAAGAAAGTTACAACATATGCCAAACACCACCAGGATAACTCACAAGCTGCAAACACCTTATGTCAATCTAGGAATAGCATCTAGAGCCCAAGTACAGCCAGCATTACAAATTCCAACGCCCCACGGTTTCTCCTACTGCAGCAGGCCATGCGGCAGGGCAGAACAGCTCCGGCAAAAAATGTGTGCACACACCCGTGACACAGAACGTGGCAAACAGGGGGGACATGAAACACGACACATCATGCTTGTGGTGAGGGTCTCGAGGGGAGAAGGCAAAAGGGACCCCAAAGACACACTAGGGAACACAGAACACTGGACAACACAACACAGACCGGAGCTGTTCTGCACTGCCCGCCTGAAAGCTGCCCTCAAAAGTAGAGCCTCTCCCTTTAGCTGTCCTAAGAGGCCCTTGGAGAAGATTGCTTTCCCGGCTGCCAATTTTCAAATCTGCCCCAAGAACTCCCAACCCACTATTCTCTCATCTCCAGGCCAAGGCCCTCGACTTATCTTTTGGATGATCGGTGATGGGAATCCACGCTGCACCTGAAATGAGTCTGCCTCGGAGGGCCTCGTGATGGCCTGTGAGCCTCTCGGTGAGCTACAATAAAGAAAACCAAAACCAAAGTATGAGTTCAGAGTTATGTGGGCCAAATCCCACCAAGGCAGCTACTTGCTCTCTCCTGAGTGTGCCTGGCTCCTTCAGGCTCCAGCTTCATCATGATTCCAAGGCCTTCATTAGGAGTGGCACCTGGGTTAGAGAAAGGCAAAGTTAAATGGCATTCCCCTGAGTGCAGTGGATGACCTTGTGTGCTGTAAGACATGGGAATGCCTCTGCTAGGCTTCTGAGAAGCCTTGTGTGGGGGAGGCCTCAAGTAAACAAATAAAGACCCTTTCTCACCCTGCTGCCTGCCAACTCCCTCCCAAGAACTCCTAACTGCTCACCCTCCCTCTCCCAATCACAATCCTCAACTCACCTGAAGCCTCAATCTCAAACATCATCTTGGACCTTGGGCGGATCCCTCTTGTGACATGATCAATCTGCTGAATAAAATGTTGTGCTTGACACAGCTTGGAATTTCAGGGAGTTGCACTCCTCAATTAAAAAAAAAACAAAACAAAAAAAACCCAACAAAACCAATCCCAAAAACAAACAAAGAAAAAAAAACCAAACAAACAAAACCCACACAAACAATAAATCCCAAAACACCTAACTCCCCACAGAAACAAAAAAACCACAGAAAACATCAAAAAATCCAAAACCCCCACAAAAACCAACTAAAAACCCCAAAATGAAAACCAAAAAAAACCAAAAATTCCACCAAAAGAAATCCAACCAAAAAAACAACCAGAGCAAAACTACAAATTACAAAAGCACCTTACCACTCCTAAACACAAAACCCAAAATCACAAACCTAAATACTCCCTGTATTCCATGCTGTTTTCTTCACAGAATCTTCCAAGCCTCTGTGCTTTAGATGCCCAGAAACACCTGCTGAAAAGATGCTGAGACGGGCTGAAAAAGCCTCTTCACTGAAATGAGGAGAGCTCTTAACCCAGCACATCCCAGAGAGGGAATGAAGCCCCTCAGCCACGGCTGGGGTTAATATACCCCTGATTGTGCCCGCCTCTCGTTCCCATGCCACCCAGGAAAAGGGAGGGGGCGAATCCCACCAAGCCCTCAGAACAGCTGCAGCTGTTTGGCTCCTCTGACTCACATTCAAGGGCTGTAAAGGGCTTGTTATAGAAGAAAACTTTTCAGAAAAGTAACAGTGCTTTCTTTTTTTGCAACAACTACTTGGAGCAGAAGAACAGAAAACTGGCAAGATATAAAACTTTGTGGTAAGGTTACATAGCTAGATCAATTGGGTAATTGGGTAATTTGCTGTTACCTTACATAATTATTCTGTGTTTACCAAAAGCCATCTAATAAATTCACACCCAAAACTCCAGCAGCCCAGCTGGCCCTACCAAATCTCTATGTTTATGCATACAGTAAACAAAACCAAAATCCCAGTAATACCTATCAGAAGTCTGTGAAAGAAACCTCTTGAAATTGATCCTACCTCAAATACAAAACAACCCATGCAAAGTTAGCTTGACTCAATAAACAGAGCTAATAACACCAAGAAATAAAACAGCACACCATATACCACCAAAGAATATAATAGTGAAGAAAAAAGAAACCACTTTTTTTTTTTTTTTTTAAAGCTTTTGCCAGGACTCCAACAACAACTTCTTCTCCTTCTGAAATGTCCCTTCTCCTTCCCAAATTCCTTACAACTTCTGAGTTTACATCCAAGCAAAAAGCAAAATTCGTGCACTTGTGCGTTCGATGCTCCTGCCAGATTCTCTGTTTCCCTCCACATCTTCTTACACTTTCAGTCTTCACTCTGTCCTGCCGTGATGAGTTTGACGGACGAATTGGTAAACGTTAAGAGAGGATTTCCCTGCCTCCCTCCCCAGAGCTGGTTTCCTTAGTGCATTTCACTCAATCCCAGGCCGGCAACGATGCACGCTCACCTCAAGCGTGCAAGGCTCACAGCTGCTCGGCTAAACTCGGCTCTAATCGGCTAAACTCGGCCATTGTCATCTGCATTCGGCTGGACTCGACCCTTCGGCACGGATCGCCTCGCTTCGGCCGAACTCGGAGCCGCTCTCTGCGCCCGGCGCGGCTCGGCTCGCTTCGGCCGAACTCGGAGCCGATCAGTGCGCCCGGCGCGGCTCGGCTCGCTTCGGCCGAACTCGGAGCCGCTCTCTGCGCCCGGCGCGGCTCGGCTCGCTTCGGCCGAACTCGGAGCCGCTCTCTGCGCTCGGCGCGCCTCGGCTCGCTTCGGCCGAACTCGGAGCCGATCAGTGCGCCCGGCGCGGCTCGGCTCGCTTCGGCCGAACTCGGAGCCGATCAGTGCGCCCGGCGCGGCTCGGCTCGCTTCGGCCGAACTCGGAGCCGCTCTCTGCGCCCGGCGCGGCTCGGCTCGCTTCGGCCGAACTCGGAGCCGATCAGTGCGCCCGGCGCGCCTCGGCTCGCTTCGGCCGAACTCGGAGCCGCTCTCTGCGCTCGGCGCGGCTCGGCTCTCTTCGGCCGAACTCGGAGCCGCTCTCTGCGCCCGGCGCGGCTCGGCTCGCTTCGGCCGAACTCGGAGCCGCTCTCTGCGCTCGGCGCGGCTCGGCTCTCTTCGGCCGAACTCGGAGCCGCTCTCTGCGCCCGGCGCGGCTCGGCTCGCTTCGGCCGAACTCGGAGCCGCTCTCTGCGCTCGGCGCGCCTCGGCTCGCTTCGGCCGAACTCGGAGCCGCTCTCTGCGCCCGGCGCGGCTCGGCTCGCTTCGGCCGAACTCGGAGCCGCTCTCTGCGCCCGGCGCGGCTCGGCTCGCTTCGGCCGAACTCGGAGCCGCTCTCTGCGCTCGGCGCGGCTCGGCTCGCTTCGGTCGAACTCGGAGCCACTCTCTGCGCGGCCCGGCTCGCCTCGGCCGAACTCGGAGCCGATCAGTGCGCTCGGCGCGGCTCGGCTCTCTTCGGCCGAACTCGGAGCCGCTCTCTGCCCTCGGCGCGGCTCGGCTCGCTTCGGCCCAACTCGGAGCCGCTCTCTCCGCGTTCGGCTGAGCTCGCCTCGGCTCGGCTCCCTGACGGCGGGCAAGCGGCGCCGCCTCACGTTAAACTCGCCCGGCTCGGGGCTCTCCTGCTGCCGCGTCCCGCGGGCGGCCCGGCCATCGCACGGACACGATCGGGAGCGCGGCGTGGCACAGGAGCTCATTGGGCAGTGACCGCACTCGCGCTAATTAGCGCGCACGAGAGCAGCGGGCTTGGTTCGGCTGAGCTCGGCTCCGTTCAGGCAGCCTCGCAAGCCTGGCCTCGGTTCGCTCGAGGCCGTCAGGTTCCGCCGGTCTCGCCTTGGTTCGGCCGAAGGAGGCGTCGTTCGCTCGTGTTTTTACAAATATCTTTCTATATTGACTGTATATTTCTATATTTAATTTTATACTTCTATAATACTTCCATTATTCCAAATAAAAACCCCGTCTCTAACCAAATAAATAAAAAAACCCTTCTTTTAAAGGATACTGAAATATTTTTTATTTATACTTTGTATAATTATACATTCATATTTTAATTTATCGTTTCTTTGGATGTATTACATTAATAATGATATATATATAAAATTTTAAAATAGATTTAAATTATTATTTAAATTATGTATAATATCTACTGCTACAACTAATTTTTTCTGATATTTTAAATTTTTATATTTATCTGTATGTATTTATTATATATTTCTAAACTTAGATTTCTACCTTTATATTATTTGCATTTATAATTTTTACAATCAAAACACTGCCTATTGACCAATAAAGAAAACCCGCTTTATTTAAGTATTTTAAAAATATTTTCATGTTTATAATTTTCATATTTATATTTATAATTTGTTCAATATTACATGAGAACACACCTGCTCCTGCACCGCAGTGGGGCCCCCTCTCCTGGGGACCTTGGGGTGCCCCAACGGCATCAGAGCCCCGAGTCTTCACCCCCTTCTCCTCTATTTAGAAACTACACTGGAACTTTTTTCTGGAAATAAAGACATTACCTAAATCCTCTCCCCGTGTCCTAGACAGATGGATATTCAGTTATTAGTTGGCTGGGCAGCAGTTTCTTAAATAGAATGATAAACAAGATGTGAACATTTCAGCTACAAGCAAATAGGCAAATCTGAACAAGGTACTGGTGGGCGACCACTGAAGTTATTTTGAAGGAATTTTTTAAACAATAAAATATTGATACCACAAAAATAAAGCAAAAAGCTAACTACTGGCTAAGAAAAAATTAACTTTTGACAGCAACAACATTCCAACCACACAGGCTTTTTCCTGATGTCATACCTTATAACTACCTCTCTTGGGAATTCTCATCATGTATCCCAAAAGGAATAAATACCTCAGAGCGTCCTAAAGCAAAAAGTAGCACACATGAGCTCCTCACACTCCCGGGAGGACTGCACAGCGTGCACTGAGTCTGCAACAAATTCTGCTCAGTGAGAGTCTGCAAACAAAGGTTCAATTGATGAATTGAACTGATTGTAAAGGGAGGTTTTCTAAGCACAGAAGCACAACAAAGAACAAGCAAAAACAATTCTTAAAAAAAACCTGCAAGTTTTATTTAGCATATATGCGACTGATTTCCACCCTGTGGCTTCTCACTTTGATTCGCGTCTGTAGGTTCAGGAAGATGACAATGCACACTCTGCCCTCCCTGAGCCCCCCACAGCAGCTGAGCGCTGCTCCGTGCGCTCAGATCGTCAGGAACTGGATTGCCCGCATGGACTGGAACTGCTCTGCTGCAGATTCAGGAGAGAGAGGCTGGCTGAGGCGTCGTCCCAATTCCATTTCTGTGTGACGAGAAGCGGTTTGTTCCCAACGGGTGCAACAATCCCCAGCTCGCTTCCATGGTGAGTACCGATGGCACACAAATGGCAGCCTGAGGAAATCGTGTTCTGGGCTCTAAGTGGTCGGGACAGGGTCTGATTTTTTGTTTTGCATCTGTATGATGATTAGTACGACAGGGCCCTGATCGATGACATGGCAGCACAGAATTAAAAACACCTCAATAGGATTACATCGACTTCTAGGAAAAGACAAAAGCCTAGGACCCTTCTGAAATCTATTTTTAATGCGAAGCACACGGATTGTCACTATGCTGTGCCTTCCAGCTTTTCAAAGCAGCTTACCTCTGAAGACCAGAAAACATTTATTTCTACAGAAACAATGGGCAACCCCCAGGCTAATCTCAGCACTACTGTTTAATAGGGGATCTGCCAGCGTGCCAGTCCAGCTTCAAGTGTGCTTTATTTCAGTCTAACATCCCCTCAAAATTCTTCTCACATCTCCCAACCCTGACATCTTATTTTTCCCTAAAGCTTCTCATCATTAGCAATTTCCAAGTAACATGGTATTTTTACAACATTCAAAAATGTCATGCTGGACTGTGCTAGAGAGTAATTTGCAAATATAAGCTTAGCAAAGTTTGAATTGACTTGTCCAGAGAAAAAACCTACAAGTGAACACCTACACCTGCCTACAAAGAGCTAACAAGCCCCTGGCAGCTGCCAGCATCAAAGCACAGCGGATGTTTCTAATACAGGGTAAGGATAACAATATCACCTTTTGTTCTCTCCAGCTTGTTTTCCCTGCAGTCATATTTTGCTTCTTATGATTTTTTTAGTCTCTGCATCTTCTTGGACAGCACCGAGCCCGACGACAAGGATACGAGAGTCTTTCCCTGCCGTAGGGAGAGAACCAGGAAAACAGTTAAAATAAGAACAGGGTAGTTTGAAATTCATACTTCCAATGAGAAGCAGCGCCTAACAAACAGAACAAAAGTAAACAAAGCATGATACCTCCCTGGGGACAGAAGACTTACAAACTCTCCAGGATTTACAATTCTAGCGACCAACCCCTTCAGGACGGCAGCCAAGTGTCCCATGAGGTGGTGCTGCACCAAAGAACGATCTGAGAGGTTCCAAAGAGTGAAATGCACAATATTTTGCAAAGCCGTAAAATCTTGCAAAATAACAAAAATACAATAGATGTAAACTACAGGGTAAGAGTACAAGTGTTCACTTTAAGAGCTGGAACCATCCAGGTGAGCACCTGATAACTGGATCCTCACCAGAGTTTGAACCCTTCAGGACACAGAAGGGTTTTCCCCAGAAATTTCACAGACTGAGTTTTGATACAAGTATACTTGCCAGACCCTCAGAAACATCACCCATTCTCCAGGTGTCTGGAGAGAACTGCAAATGGCTCTCACGTAGTTTGAGCTAGCTCTGTAAGGTCTCAGGGTGAATTTCACCAGATGCAACCAAACTGGGCAACTCCCAGTGGGACAGAAGGAACCCAAAGCTTGGGTTCGCAGAGCTGCAGCAAATACTGAGGAAACAAACATAACAGCGTAAAAAATAATAAACCATCCTTTTTTTTTCTCTTGCTTTTGTTTTTTTCTTATTCAGATCAGCATAGCAATTAAAGAGAAGGTGAAAAACTCACCATTACTGAACATTTCATCATCTGTAGGCTGAGCATCCTTAGCACAGAGGACTCCAAAGTTAAAATTCACCGATCCCTGGGAAATAAAACCAAATATTGTATGATAAACAATCAAACAGCAGACGTAAAAATTTGTTTCCTCTAAGGACTTTCGGGTACGTATGTACCTTTGCGTACATCCAACACATTGGAACATACACTTTATACCATCTCCTAATAAGTAAAAATTTACCTTTAAACTTTGATAGTACAGCATAAAATTATGAACTTAAATTGGTGATCTGTTATTATTAAGTTGGTGCCTAAAGTTATTTCTGCTGTCAGGTTCAAAAAAACATTAATTTTTTTTACTGGAATGAGCAATTGATTTCAAAGTCATCACAAGCCCACCAAAACACAAAGCAGTATTCACTGGATGGGTCTGTGAGCTAGAAGTAGTTAGGCTTGTACTTCCCTCTTGCTATTCCAGAACCAATAAATCCTGTCAACAAAACCAGGATCTATAGCCCACTGCTGTGAAAGATTCTACGAGGATGATGGTTTGATTTGTGTTTAGAAGTTTTGATTTGAAATGGCCAGTTCAATGGATAAAGACAGTTTAAGTAGTATTACATTGCTATTATTATTATTTCTATTATTATTTTTACTATTACTACTGCTATTGTTATCATCTGCTACTGGAAGAAACAAACCAGTAGTACCTATACTTAATTACTTTTATTTCCAGGAAATAATAAAGAAAAAGAACCAAACCAAAAAAAGTCACTTCCTACCTTTTATATCAAGGGATGAAAAATTTCTCTTGGGCTCTTCTCCAATTTATCAAGACTCATAGCACTGAAAGGCAAACAAAACAGTGCTTTATAGAAGGGCAAGTGCACATTTCAAGGCTGAACCACCAACTGATTGCAGTGACAGCAGTTACAACATGAATCGTTCCCAGAGCCTCTGTTAAATGGAATGTTCTGTGGAACTGCCGTTTCTTTCCCAAAACACTAACTTCCAACACTTCCTAATAATATTTTGTATTTTAAAACAAAAGAAGTTAGTGAGACTCTGTGCGGAGGTCAGGTTTAAATTTATTTCCTTCTAAAGCACAGAGCTCTGTTCCATCACCCTTCACTTCGGCTCTACACTGAATCGTGGTGAGCATTTGAGGAGTGCTCAATAATCAATTCTATTTCTCTCTTTTTCTAGCTCTCTCTATTCCTAAATCATTCCAGACAAGTCAAATGAAAAATGAAAAAAACAAGTTCAGCATCAAAGTCACACTTTTTCCCGTTGTCTGGTCAAGAACAGGCTCTAAATCCACTTACTGCTGCCTTCAACGATTCAGACTTGCAAAAGCATTCTTACATATTTTACAGGTTTATCATAAAACCCACAGAACGCAAGCTCTGAATTACAGGAAAAGGTACACAGGCAAATATCTAAAGGGATCACTTATTAGTAAATACATACCTTGGTAGAGATCGCACTGAGAACCTTTCTGAGGGACTCTAAGGGACGCATGTTTTCTGAGCACCCTATAAACAAGAAAAGCTAGGATATAGTACAGGACATCCCCACTTTTTCTACATATTCAAATAGTATTTTTAATAAAAACAATTCAGTTAAAAAAGAAGGAAGAAAACCAAGCTAATTTTACTCAGCTGTATTTACTGCCGATTTAGAGAAAAATGCCGGGCAGCGTCGGCCGTTGCGGCACACGTCGCGCCGGCAGCAGGGCCTGCCGGGAGTTGGAGTCTCGGGCTGGTAGCCACTCATGTGCCGCGATAGCCGTTGCGTCACACGCCGCGCCGGCAGCAGGGCCTGCCGGGAGTTGGAGTCTCGGGCTGACAGCCACGGCTCCGTCCCCCGCCACCGGGAGCTGCAGTCCCTCCCGGGCATCAAACGGGTCCTTCGCCCCAGGGCGGGGAAGGACCTGAGGCAGGACCGCTCCTCCCGAATGCCCTCTCTTTTCCCCTCCAACTCTTTTTCTTTTTTTAATGCTGTTTTTCACCCCTTTCCCTTCCCTTCCCTTCCGCTCTCCTGCTTTCTTTCCTTTCCTTTCCTTTTTTTCCCCTTCCCTTTCCCTTTCTTTTTCTTGTATTTGTAATCTTGGTTTTCCTTCCTAGCTTTAGAATCAAAAAGCAGCAGTAGTAACTTTCAGGCTACCTGGGAGTAAAAAAAACCCCAAAACTATAATGATTGAAAGAAAACTATTTATTCCCTGGGAGCCTGAAATTTTCTACTGCTGCACATGACACAGAGCTTTTTATTCCTTCTTATATACAGTTGATATTTTATACTCGCTTTATACACCGCCCCCTGCCGTCTGCACCGGCGCTCTGCAGGCAGAGTGCTGCGGCGTCGTTCGGTTCTGTTTAAATAAACTCGGCTAAATTAGGCTTGGTTCGGCTTAGGTCTAAAATCGTTTCGGTTCGGCTTTTCGTCTAAATTCGGCTTTTCCGGCTCTTCGGCTGAACTCGGCCCGGTTGGGCTAAAGTCGGTCATATTCGGCTCTTTGTCTAAATGCGGCCAATGTCGGCTACAGTCGGCTATCGGTTACACTCGGCTATCATCGGCTCTTCGTCTCAAGTCGGCTGTGTTCGGCTACACTCGGCTCTTCGTCTCAAGTCGGCTGTTCGGCTACACTCGGCTCTTCGTCTCAAGTCAGCTGTGTTCGGCCACACTCGGCTCTTCGGTGAAACTCGGCTATTTTCGGCCACACTCGGCTCTTCGGTGAAACTCGGCTGTTTTCGGCTACACTCGGCTCTTCGGGGAAACTCGGCTGTTTTCGCCCACACTCGGCTCTTCGGCTCTTCGGAACTATTCGGCCCGGCTCGGCTCCCTCAGGGCGGGAAAGCGGCTGTCAGAGGACCCCGGCACAGCGAGGCGTTTACCCACATGCCTGTCACAAACCCGCCGAAATACGCCCGCCCGCGGCGCCGCTGAGACCACAGCACGTGTCGGGTACACTTGAAACGTCACAGAAAATACCACCGGGGCCGCGCCGGGGTCGGTATTCCATGCAGGCAGTCCAGTGACACCCACCCCGGTCCTCCACTTCCCCGCCCTTTTCGCCGCCCTGTTGAGAAGGTCAATTAAAAGTCCGCGACATCCGCGACGCGCCACTCCCAAGGTGGCGGCCTCTCGGTGCAGGGCTGCAGTACCGCGCTTTGCCCACAAGGCGGCAGCACTGCCGCCCGACCCAGCCGGGGGCGCAGCGCGCCTCGGGGCTGCGGGCAGCGAAGACGGCAAAAAAGAACAGGGGCGATCCCCGCCGAAAACTGCTCTGAAATAAATGCCCCAAAACAACCGGGAAGAGGAAAAAAAAAACTTCTGCCTCTAATCTAATAGAACAAAACAAAACAAAACCTCAACAATTTCTTAAAAAAAAAAAATTAAATATTTAAAAAAATATTTTTTTCATATTAATATTCACATTTCTATTTACAATGTATATTGATGTACACTGTCCATTTATACATTTGTTTTTATGAATACATTTCTATTCCATATTGCATATATCCCTAAAACTTCAATTTATTTTTATATGTTTATACATATTTTTACATAGTAAGTATATATTTCTGTTAGGATTTTTACTTCTGTAACACTCACAGTACTCAAAATAAAACCCCTGCCTCTACCCCATACATGGCAAATAAAACCCCCTTTCATCTCAACTGTATTTAATTTTTTTAAAAAAACATTTTTCAAATTTATATTTAAAATGTTTACTGATGTATGATCGATTTTGCATTTATATTTAGCGATTTATTTATAAATTTATATTCTATGTTACATGTGTTCCTATTACTTATATTTTTATATACTTTTATTCATATCTTTATATATTTATTATATCTTTCTGTGTTAGGATTTTTACATCTGTAACACTTACATTATTTAAAATAAAACCCCTGCCTCTACCCACATTAAAGCCAAAAAGAACCTCAGTCTTCTCAACTGTATTTAAATATTTTTTAAAATTCTGTTTTTCAGGTTCATATTCACTTTTACATTTAAAATGTATACTAATGTATACTCTTATTTGTATTCTCCATTACATCTCTTCCTATTATTTATATTTACTTACATTTTGTGTTTATATATATATATTTATATCTTGATTTTATATCTCAATATTTAGAAATATATAACAATAATATCTACATTCATATTATTTAAAATAAAAACCCTGCCTCTAACCCAATAATAAAAAAGACCCCAACCCTTTCTTTTAAAAAATATTTAAATATGTTTTATCCTTATGTCTGATTTTTATATTCATATTTGTATTTATAATGTATATTAATGTCTATTGCTTACTTATACATTTATCTTTACCAATGTCAAGTTATAAATAAATTTATATTCTATATTACATCTGATGCGAGTAGATATTTATATATTTTTATACATTATTTTATGCATTGATTAAATATTTCTGCGTCAAGATTTTTACTTCTCTAACACTTATAATATTCAAAATAAAACCCCTGCCTCTACTTAAATAAAAGCCAAAACATTCCCTTTCTTTTAAACTATATTTACATATTTTTATATTTATATTCCCATATAATGTTATTTATATTCTATACTACAACTCTTCCTATTACTTACATATATTTATATATAAATTTATATTCATACTTTAGCAATTTCTCTTTATATATTTATTATATATTTCTATCTTAAGATCCACATTTCTATATTACTTATATTATTTAAAATAAAACTCCTGCCTCTAACCAAATAAAAACCAAGGACACCCCTTTATTTGAACCAGATTTAAAATTTAGAAAGTAAATTTATTTTTCAAAATTTAATGATATTTATATGGATATTTTTATTTATTTTATTCATAGATATTATATATATTAGAGAGAATACCTTCTAATATAATAATAGATATATATTTTCTGTATCATATTTTTTTACTTATATTTATTTAAATTAAATAAATATATACAAATATATATATACAAAAAAAACCTGATAAGAGACTAAGAACTTTTTCAACAGATAACCACAGTACTAATTTCAGACTTAGAACAATATTTAGGCATAATCACTACCACAAAATTAACCCAAATTAGAAAAATTACCAGAAAACCAACAAAACAAGCTAAACTCATTTCTGAGCACCATAGTCCTTCCTCACTCACAATATGCAATTAATTCTCTCCTGCCATTTACATCCCCAGCATCATCCCATACTGAGCATTCCTGGCACCAGAAGTCACTCGGAGCCAATTAACATCCAACTTTCCCTTCCTCAGGACTGTGTGCTTTCTGTGTCTTTATGCACACAAGGAGCAGCTGTCAGACCCACCTCTCAGCAGCCTAACAAGCACTCAGATGTTCTCTCCAGGTTCAGGGGTTGCTCACAGTGAGGCAGCTTTCAATCCAGTCAGGATTGCCTCGCTTCTTCCCTGGCAGTAGCCTTGCACAATTACCTCAGCTGGAAGTCAGACCCCACTCCCTGAATTCTCATCTCTGCCTTTAAGTAATGTGTTGTGTGGAAGACTGTGCAGCAGTTTCTGAAAGAAAGTGATTTCAGGAGAAATGGGAAATTCATGGTCTCCAGTTTCTCAGTTAGTTGGTGAGTGTCAGGGGTCATCTAATAACAGCACCATCAACAGTTTCAGCACTACCTCTGTGCAACCAACACTTGTTAGGACATGAAGTGCAGTGCTGTCATGGCTAAAGTGAAGAGAAGTGCTGTCATGGCTAAACGCTTTCAGGGATCAGGGAAATGGGGAGGAAGCAGGAAGGCAGGAGATCAGGAGTTTCACAGTGCCTCTCACCATAGCTCTGTGCCAAGTACTTGACACTGGCAGGGGTCTGTGCACAAATCACAAACAGGGCAGGGCTGCTGGGAACTGCCTTGAGCCGTTTGATTTTCCAGCATCAGCCTCATTCCATGGTTACGGCAATGGGAAGATGCCACCAGCTCACATCCCAGGCAGCAGACCAAGAACTCAATGTCACAACTCACTTTATCAGTTTTTTGCCCAATCACACAAAGCAAAAGCACATTGACAGTAGCTCTATCCAACCACTGTAAGCACAGGTACCTTTGGTTAAACAATGCTTGCTTATTTCAAATACAATACCTGCTTGTGAGCCTTAAACACAATGCACAGAGCTCCAGTATTAAGCCTAGAACTTCCTAATATCTTGCTAGATAAACTTTCTGTAGCTTAGGGAGTCATTCTAGGCAAGTGTTAATACACAGACCATTGTTCTATTTGTCCTTGCTTTTCCACAGTTTAAATAGTTTTTCTGCTGACCAATCTCATGGCTGCTGCTCAGCTCTGATCACAGTTCTGCTGTCTCTGAGGCCTGCCTTTTGCAGCTTTCCCAAACCCCTCTGATTTTACACATTCCCACAGTACTCAGTGCTGGATGAACCCTAGTGCAGAAACAGAGGAAGCAGGATTTAGTGAGTCTACTCACCCAAAGTACTGGGAAAGAAACTCCCTATCAGATGAGTTCTGCGATCACAGACAGGAGGAAATGTAGTTACAATGGGTTACGCATGAGAACTGTGCTCACATGCAGTTTCCCGGGGGGTTTTTGGCCCTGCTAGCAAACGTCACCCTTGGAAGCACATGAGCAGAAACAGATGGGTCCCCCAGTGAGCGCCTTGCTAAGATAACCCTCACAAAAAAACCATTCCATCCCCTGTGGTAAATTATAACTGCTGAACTGCCAGCTGATGGCATTGCTGCCCCAGGGCTCTGTGTTTGTAACTCTGCACACGTTGGGAGCGAGAGCAGCTGAGCTGACACCTTTCTATGGGGAAGAGCCTTCAGTTTGCACGTCCTTTTCAACCATTTCAAGCAAAGACACCGGCCCAGGGTTACAAGGAATAACAGCTGTGGAACTTCTCCTTGAAAATGCTACAGCTGAAATAAAGCTGCCAAGGTGTGCTGATATGGGCCATTCTTGTTTCTCACACAGAACCTGTCACAAAACTAAATGCTGCAACAGGAGCAGACAGCATGCCAAGCAGGCACTGCTGATCTGAAATGCATCCAAAATAACTAAACCTCCTGAGCCTGGAAATCCTGGCTTGAAATTCCATTACAATAAACTTTCCAGCACTGGCACTCTGGGATTTGGAAAGTAGAGTCTGTTCTCTCGGTCTTGTTAATTCCTTGATTTATCCTCACTTTTGTGTTCAGCCCCAAATAAGTCAGATTCTACTCAATTACAGTCTGAACTGGACAATATTTCCCTACTCAGCTGAGTGGTGTTCCATCACAGTGAAATAAAAAAAAGGCTACAAAGATGCAGCACAGGTCTTTTCTTTCTTTAGCTTGCTATGCCTACTTTTTTATTACTACTCCATTTTCCTAGAAACCTACTTAGACTGGGAGAATACTACCAGTTACCTGCCTATCTGTGAAAGTTATCACAAAAACCAGAAGAAATAATCCAGATTAGGACCAAAAACAGCCCCCCCAAAAATTGCCACATCTGCAGAAAAGAATTCCACCAATAAGCCTGTTCTGGTGCAGATATAGCAGGCAGAATTTTTTTCCAAGCAAAATACAGCTGGACCTTGACTAATCCTTCACATTGAAATGAAGTTGTATTTTTGTACCTGGGAAAATCACTGCCAGTCTCAGTCACAGGTGCATTGACAGAATCCTAAAAGATGCTGAGGACCAGTCCTAAATTCATTTATGAGTTCAGTTCTGTTATCAGAAGGATAGCATCAGTTTTCTTTGTCCCTATCTAGTTTTCTTCCTCGATTTTCAATTTCCCAGAAGGGAAGCCCCAGACTCCCGCATTTGTCCTTTCCTTACTGGAAGCCTCCTCAGGGAAGATGAGGCATTATCAGATGTCATTTCTTCCCTTGTCCTGGGGACCCTCAAACACCACCACAGTCTGATTACTTGTTTAGAGACAAAACCATTTGAATTAGTGCTAGGAACCTTGTCCCACCTCTATTGGACCTCTATTTCTGCTTCTCTTGTATTTTTATTTCACCAGACTGCAACTTGTTCAGATTTGTTTGTCAGCAAACCTGGCATGTCAAAAAATTGTTCAACTGAGAAGCTCTATCTCAAAGTGCTTAGGCTATCAGATAACCCAGGCAATGTTTTACTCACACCCTGATAGTTAAAACTATTAAACTTGCATCCCACCTAGCATGTTGACACAGCATTACCAGGAAACAAAGTTCATTTTGTCTACATATGCAAAAATCATGAGGTGAAAGACGTGGCAGAGCATTTTGACTGATACAGCAAAGTTCTTACAACATAAAGTAGTGTGTGTGGTTTTCCTGGTTGGGTTTTTTTTTTTGTTTTTGTTGTTGCTGTATCTTTATTTTTTTTAATAATACACAAAGTTCAGTCATTTGAGAAAATCATCAAAGAGTAATTGCCACACCAGCGCTATTTAGCATGTTCCTTTCTCCTTTTTTCCCTGACTGAAACCCACATCAAGTAATTACATGCAATTAAACATATTCTTTCCAATGCTTTTGCCTGTTTTCTTTTTTCATTTCACTACAATTACTGTGAATTCTCTTTTACTCATCAACTTGCACTTTTCAAGCAAATTTTCATGCATTTTATGCATCAAAAGGGCCAATACCTCAAAGAGGAGGATCTTTGTAGCCTGCCCTGATGGAGGGCCATTTCATCCAAATCTCATCATTTTCATCCAAATCTGTTCTGCGCCTCATCAAGGCTCTGATAATGGGCTCTACACATCAGAAATAGTCAAATTGCAGTTTGAACCAGAGAAATTTTTTTTATTTGCTGCAAAGTAGCAATTACACGAATCTTCAGCTACACAAGGGAACCTCTCAAACAACAGTGCTGTAAATCAAGCAGTTTGTTCACTTGAGATAGGAACCTAATAAGAGAAAAATAGTCTCCAAAAGAATTCATCCCATCATTGAATTTTTAGGCTGTTTGAGATACAGACTGTGTCTGGATGCCTAAGGGGGTCTTAAGAGCTACACAGGCAGTGGTATGGTGCAAATAACAAACATGTGTGAGTCAGCACTGACAGACAGAAAGGGTAGGATCCCTGTCCTTTATCAAATCACTATGGACAGGATCTTCCTTGTCTCAAATATTTTAGGAGCACAAACACTCTTCAGCCTCCATTAAATAACATGGTATTGACTCCTCTCTATGCCAAGGATTGAAGAAACATGCTACAGCCTCACCTAGAGGAGTTATAACAACTCCCAGTCCTATGCACAGGTGACCTGTCCAATTACTAACTAAAACAGATTAATAACAGAAATATAGTCAGAGACCAACAGAACTAATAAACCTTCTTCTACAGAACATCATACTTGTTTCTCATCCTCTCCATGAACCAGTCACCACCAAAAACATATTGGGAAACCAGAGAGCCTGAAGGAAACCATTCCTCCATGCACTCCATGTTCTTAACACTCAAAGCTCCAGGGAATTTTCCTTGAGCAGGTAAGGATATGGTGACAATGCACTTTGAGACTATTACTGCATGATGCTCCCAGGCAATCCATTCAAACAGACTGATTCACCTCAGCCCAGCTGAGCACACCACAGGAGCAGAATAACTCTGCTAGAGCTGGTTTCTGTATGGAACAGGCTGATGAGCTCCAGCCACTGTGCTGTGCCCAGTGACTCCAGCTCACCTCTCTGAATTTCTGCTGAAATGGGAGGGCAGGTTGCCAACACAGGCTGGGATTAGACAGAAGGCAGCACTGGAATCAGCTGGGGGCTCAGGACTCTGGAGCTCCCCACCTGAGAGCTCACACGTGTTTTGTTCTGCTGAAAATCCAATTTTGTCACTGGTCTGGAAAGAGGAGTGTTCTTGAATCATTTTCATCTGAGAAGCAGTTGAAAATATGTATATAAATATATAGTATTCATAGAAATATATCTTATATAGAATATATACTTTATAGATAATATTATATCTATTGTTATATATAATTATATATTTTATATATTATATATTATTATTATATATTATATCTAATTCTATATATCTAGAGCTATATCTAGAGCTATATCTAGAGCTATGTGTTAAACCATCCATTTTTGCCTGAACATCAGTTCCCTGTCTGAAGTTAAAATCATGAACAGTGAACATGTTATGGACAGTGGAAGCTGAAAGCCAAACTAATTTACAGATGGATCCTGGAAACTCAGCAGAGTTAGACTACTGAAGTCAAAAGGCTCCAATATTTTATTTTCTATTTTAACCTAAAAAGGATAGTCTGGTGACATTTCAGGTTCAAATTGAGGTTGGGACAACAATTACAATTGAAGAAGTAAAATCCCACAAGTTCTGTACATGACTGGAATCAACTTAGTCCACACAGCTATGAAGGGGGTGATACCAGCAGTAATCAATTCCTAATGTTATTTCCTGTGAGTACAATGAATTGTATAAACATAAATGCTCAAGAGTTAAGTTTATGTTTGGATTCTTCTAAAGAACAAACTTTTAGGGATTATAAAAACGCCTGGCTTTTCCTTCTTCCTCAGAGAATTCTCACCTGGTATTTTGCTTTGACAATTTATGCTTCTATTCTGAATCTGAAAATAATCAACAGTAACTGAAACGGGCATAGGAAAATACATTATTTTTTCCCAGTCAACCCATGATACCACTGCACAATTTTGTGAGGGAAAGTTTCATTTGCCTTCCAGCCATCAGGCACTGGCCAGCATTGAAGCAAGCACATCCATTCAGATGAAGGACCAGCTTGTTGCATGACTGAGCAGCCAAATTCAATTCATACTTGGAGTGAAACCAATTAATATTTGTAAATAGAATATATACTTTATATATTGTATTATATAGATTATATAGAATTATATATTGTATGTATTATATATTATTAATATATATTATACATAATTCTATATAACATAGAGCCATACCTAGAACCATATCCGGAAGCATACTTAATACATATCTAGTACATATACAGAACATAACATTCTGGAACGTACCTAGAACTGTATCTAGAACGGAACCCAGAACATACCTAGAACACAATCTACAACGATTCGTAGAGTCTAGAACATGTCTAGAATGCACCTAGAACGCAAATCTAGAGGCCAATACAAAGCAATCTAGAACACAATTTAGAGTTTGGAACGCGCCTAGAACGCCATCTAACGCTCACCTAGAACGCAATCTAGAACGTGCCTAGAACGCAATCTAGCGCGCACCTAGAACACAATCTAGAACACACCTAGAACGCAATCTAGAAAAACCTAGAGCGTAACCCAGAACATGCCTAGAACGCAGTCTAGAACGCACCTATAACGTAATCTAGACCACACCCAGACCATATTCAGTGTACGGAACTACATCTAGAACATACCTAGAACGCACCTAGAACTAGACCTAGAACTGTATCTAGAACCTACCTAGGGCCTTTTACGACAGTCGCGCTTTACGGCCGGTTTTACGACAGTCGCGCTTTACGGCACCTTTTACGACAGTCGCGCTTTACGGCACCTTTTACGACAGTCGCGCTTTACGGCTGTCTTTACGACAGTCGCGCTTTACGGCAACTTTTACGACAGTCGCGCTTTACGGCCGGTTTTACGACAGTCGCGCTTTACGGCTGTCTTTACGACAGTCGCGCTTTACGGCACCTTTTACGACAGTCGCGCTTTACGGCTGTCTTTACGACAGTCGCGCTTTATGGCACCTTTTTACGACAGTCGCGCTTTACGGCACCTTTTACGACAGTCGCGCTTTACGGCCGATTTTACGACAGTCGTGCTTTACGGCACCTTTTACGACAGTCGCGCTTTACGGCTGTCTTTACGACAGTCGCGCTTTACGGCACCTTTTACGACAGTCGCGCTTTACGGCCGATTTCACGACAGTCGCGCTTTACGGCCGATTTTACGACAGTCGCGCTTTACGACACCTTTTACGACAGTCGCGCTTTACGGCCGATTTTACGACAGTCGCGCTTTACGGCCGATTTTACGACAGTCGCGCTTTACGGCACCTTTTACGACAGTCGCGCTTTACGGCCGATTTACGACAGTCGCGCTTTACGGCACCTTTTACGACAGTCGCGCTTTACGGCTGTCTTTACGACAGTCGCGCTTTACGGCACCTTTTACGACAGTCGCGCTTTACGGCCGATTTTACGACAGTCGCGCTTTACGGCCGATTTTACGACAGTCGCGCTTTACGACACCTTTTACGACAGTCGCGCTTTACGGCCGATTTTACGACAGTCGCGCTTTACGGCACCTTTTACGACAGTCGCGCTTTACGGCACCTTTTACGACAGTCGCGCTTTACGGCCGATTTTACGACAGTCGCGCTTTACGGCACCTTTTACGACAGTCGCGCTTTACGGCCGATTTTACGACAGTCGCGCTTTACGGCCGATTTTACGACAGTCGCGCTTTACGGCACCTTTTACGACAGTCGCGCTTTACGGCACCTTTTACGACAGTCGCGCTTTACGGCTGTCTTTACGACAGTCGCGCTTTACGGCACCTTTTACGACAGTCGCGCTTTACGGCCGATTTTACGACAGTCGCGCTTTACGGCACCTTTTACGACAGTCGCGCTTTACGGCCGATTTTACGACAGTCGCGCTTTACGGCACCTTTTACGACAGTCGCGCTTTACGGCACCTTTTACGACAGTCGCGCTTTACGGCCGATTTACGACAGTCGCGCTTTACGGCCGATTTTACGACAGTCGCGCTTTACGGCCGATTTTACGACAGTCGCGCTTTACGGCACCTTTTACGACAGTCGCGCTTTACGGCCGATTTTACGACAGTCGCGCTTTACGGCCGATTTTACGACAGTCGCGCTTTACGGCACCTTTTACGACAGTCGCGCTTTACGGCCGATTTTACGACAGTCGCGCTTTACGGCCGATTTTACGACAGTCGCGCTTTACGGCACCTTTTACGACAGTCGCGCTTTACGGCCCATTTTACGACAATGGCGCTTTACGGCACCTTTTACGACAGTCGCGCTTTACGGCACCTTTTACGACAGTCGCGCTTTACGGCCGATTTTACGACAGTCGCGCTTTACGGCACCTTTTACGACAGTCGCGCTTTACGGCTGTCTTTACGACAGTCGCGCTTTACGGCCGATTTTACGACAGTCGCGCTTTACGGCCGATTTTACGACAGTCGCGCTTTACGGCTGTCTTTACGGCAGTCGCGCTTTACGGCACCTTTTACGACAGTCGCGCTTTACGGCACCTTTTACGACAGTCGCGCTTTACGGCACCTTTTACGACAGTCGCGCTTTACGGCCGATTTACGACAGTCGCGCTTTACGGCACCTTTTACGACAGTCGCGCTTTACGGCTGTCTTTACGACAGTCGCGCTTTACGGCCCATTTTACGACAATGGCGCTTTACGGCACCTTTTACGACAGTCGCGCTTTACGGCACCTTTTACGACAGTCGCGCTTTACGGCCGATTTTACGACAGTCGCGCTTTACGGCACCTTTTACGACAGTCGCGCTTTACGGCTGTCTTTACGACAGTCGCGCTTTACGGCCGATTTTACGACAGTCGCGCTTTACGGCACCTTTTACGACAGTCGCGCTTTACGGCCGATTTACGACAGTCGCGCTTTACGGCACCTTTTACGACAGTCGCGCTTTACGGCTGTCTTTACGACAGTCGCGCTTTACGGCACCTTTTACGACAGTCGCGCTTTACGGCCGATTTTACGACAGTCGCGCTTTACGGCCGATTTTACGACAGTCGCGCTTTACGGCTGTCTTTACGGCAGTCGCGCTTTACGGCACCTTTTACGACAGTCGCGCTTTACGGCACCTTTTACGACAGTCGCGCTTTACGGCCGATTTACGACAGTCGCGCTTTACGGCACCTTTTACGACAGTCGCGCTTTACGGCTGTCTTTACGACAGTCGCGCTTTACGGCACCTTTTACGACAGTCGCGCTTTACGGCTGTCTTTACGACAGTCGCGCTTTACGGCACCTTTTACGACAGTCGCGCTTTACGGCTGTCTTTACGACAGTCGCGCTTTACGGCCCATTTTACGACAATGGCGCTTTACGGCACCTTTTACGACAGTCGCGCTTTACGGCACCTTTTACGACAGTCGCGCTTTACGGCCGATTTTACGACAGTCGCGCTTTACGGCACCTTTTACGACAGTCGCGCTTTACGGCCGATTTTACGACAGTCGCGCTTTACGGCCGATTTTACGACAGTCGCGCTTTACGGCACCTTTTACGACAGTCGCGCTTTACGGCCGATTTACGACAGTCGCGCTTTACGGCACCTTTTACGACAGTCACGCTTTACGGCTGTCTTTACGACAGTCGCGCTTTACGGCACCTTTTACGACAGTCGCGCTTTACGGCCGATTTTACGACAGTCGCGCTTTACGGCACCTTTTACGACAGTCGCGCTTTACGGCCGATTTACGACAGTCGCGCTTTACGGCACCTTTTACGACAGTCGCGCTTTACGGCTGTCTTTACGACAGTCGCGCTTTACGGCACCTTTTACGACAGTCGCGCTTTACGGCCGATTTTACGACAGTCGCGCTTTACGGCACCTTTTACGACAGTCGCGCTTTACGGCACCTTTTACGACAGTCGCGCTTTACGGCTGTCTTTACGACAGTCGCGCTTTACGGCACCTTTTACGACAGTCGCGCTTTACGGCCGATTTTACGACAGTCGCGCTTTACGACACCTTTTACGACAGTCGCGCTTCACGGCACCTTTTACGACAGTCGCGCTTTACGGCCGATTTTACGACAGTCGCGCTTTACGGCCGATTTTACGACAGTCGCGCTTTACTGCACCTTTTACGACAGTCGCGCTTTACGGCACCTTTTACGACAGTCGCGCTTTACGGCACCTTTTACGACAGTCGCGCTTTACGGCTGTCTTTACGGCAGTCGCGCTTTACGGCACCTTTTACGACAGTCGCGCTTTACGGCTGTCTTTACGACAGTCGCGCTTTACGGCCGATTTTACGACAATCGCGCTTTACGGCACCTTTTACGACAGTCGCGCTTTACGGCCGATTTTACGACAGTCGCGCTTTACGGCACCTTTTACGACAGTCGCGCTTTACGGCCGATTTTACGACAGTCGCGCTTTACGGCTGTCTTTACGACAGTCGCGCTTTACGGCCGGTTTTACGACAGTCGCGCTTTGCGGCCGGTTTTACGTCAGTTTTTTCTTGCCCATCTTGGCGTTTTTTCTTGCCAGTCTTGGGGTGTTTGTTCCAGATTTCTTCTTGCCCATCTTGGGGGTTTTTTTTGTGTTTTTTTCTGGGTTTTTTCTTGCCCAGCTTGCGGATTTTTTCTGAGGTTTTTTCTGGAGTATTCTTGCCTATCCTTGGGTTTTTTTCCGTTTTTTTTTTTTTTTTTTTTTCCTTGGTTTTTTAAGGGTTTTTTCTGGTCCATCTTGGTTTTTTTTCCTGGGAGTTTTCTCACCCATCTTGGGGTTTTTTCCTTGGTTTTCTGTGGGTGTTTTCTGGCTTTTTTCTTGCCCTTCTTGGGGGTTTTTCTGTGATTTTTCTGGGTTTTTTGTGGATCTTCTCCTTGCCCATCTTGTGGTTTTTTTTGGGGGGGTTTTTTTCCTTGCCCATCTTGGGATTTTTTTCCCTTTTTTTTCCGGATTTTTTTCCGGTTTTTCCTGGTCCATGTAGCATTGTTTTTCTGGGATTCTTCTTGCCCATCCTGGGGTTTTTTTCTTGGTTTTCTGTGGGTGTTTTCTGCATTTTTTTCTTGCCCATCTTGGGGGTTTTTTTCTCGGTATTCTCACCCATATTGGGTTTTTTCCTTGGTTTTTTGGTTCTTTTCTAGCCTATCTTGTGGTATTTTTCTGGGTTTTTACTTGGCCAGGACCAAAAAAAAAAATCAGCCAGGGTGGAAGGCAGCTGGGGATTTTTTATTCTAAATTTAACAAGGAGTTGCAAAACCTGGAAAGCAAAAGTCACACACACAAGGTTAAATCCAGTCAGCATGCGCTCACACACACAGAGACGAGCAGACAGACACAGCCACGTGCTCTCACACATACTCCTTCCACTTACATGCTCACTGTGGCCCTTACCTGAGATGCTGAAGAAGGTGCTTTGACACATCTTCTGGCTGCCGCTCCTTGAGGTAAATGGCAGATCCTGGGGAAAACAGCAGCCATGAGGACCTGTGAGACAACAGGAAGGGTCAACAGGTGGCTGACAGCTAGGACTTGTCCCCACTCTGGACTGATAAATTTTCTACCCAAAATCCCACGAAAGACAGATGAACAGTAAAGTTGTTATAACTGTTCTACCTAACTGTGACTACGTGCCAGGGCAGGGCAGCTGCGATCATTAGTGGTACAGTGTAAGTACACACAATATAAGCTGATGCATACAGTGCAAGTCCACATAGAGTGTAAGTACACACAATATAAGGCGACATGCTTACATAAATACCAATTTTTAAATCTGTCCCAGGGATTCCCAACCTGCTACTCTCCCATCTCCAGGCCGTGGCCCCCGACTTATCTTTTGGATGATAGGTGATGGGAATCCATGTTGCACCTGCAATGAGTCTGCCTCGGAGGGCCCCATGATCACCTGTTAGCCTCTGGTCAGCTACAATAAAGAAAACCAAAACCAAAGTGTGAGTTCAGAGTTATGTGGGCCAAATCCCTGCAAGGCAGCTACTTGCCCTCGCCTGAGTGTGCCTGGCTCCCTCAGGCTCCAGCTTCATCCCGATTCCCAGGCGGTAGCCTTCATTAGTGGTGGCACCTGGGTTAGAGAAAGGCAAAGTTAAATGGCATTCCTGTGAGTGCAGTGGAGGACCTTGTATGCTGTAAGACATGGCAATGCCTCTGCTAGGCTTCTGAACAGCCTTGGGGGGGAGCCCTCAAATAAACACCCTTACTCACCCTGCTGCCTGCAAACCCCCTCCCAAGAACTCCTAACTGGATACCTGATCACCCTCCCTCTCCCAGTCACAACCCTCAACTCACCTGAAGCCTCAATCTCAAACATCATCGTGGACAATGGGCAGATCCCTCTTGTGACATGATGAATCTGCTGAAAAATTGTTGTGCTTGAGGGCTGAGCAATAACAACCACTTCTCCCCGCTGCTCACCTTGACTGCTGGCATCCAGATTGACTTTCTAAAAGAAAGACAAAGACCAGAGCTGTAACACCGTCACCATACACACTTCTGCTGCAGAGACAAATGGGGCCTCACCTGCTCGGGGGAATACCCTCACCCAGGATGGGGCCCTCTGGCACAGATTTAATCCATCTCAATCTGAAAAAAAAGTGAGGACAACAGTCACACTGTTGCAGGATAACTGAAGAGCTCCAGATATCCTGTGTCCATCTACAAATCCCATCTAGAGTCCAACTACGCCCCACATTACAAATTCCAAGGCTCCAAGACTTCTCCTATCGCACCAGGCTGTGCGGCAGGGCAGAGCAGCCCCGTCCCAAATGTGTGCTGACACCCGTGACACAGGACAGGACGTGACAAACAATGGGCACAAGACACAGACAGAAATCTCTTGGCAAGGAAAATGGCTGCAAGGACTGAGAGAATGCAAAAGGAGATGACCGAGCTGAGACCGATGGTGAGCTGATGAGGCTCAGAGAACCCTGGAAGAAGAAGATGATAACTGAATGATTAATTCCAAGGACAGCAAAGATGGATGCCTAGGAATCCTACGGTCAGAATGCTGCACCTAACCTCATATTATTGCAAGTCCTAATCCACCATAATGGATCCAGGTGGGGCACAGCTGTCCATACAGCTCACAAGAAGACCTGACAAGACACCTGACTGGATGCTTCCAAAGAGAGAAGAGAGTCTGATGCCTGTCTGAGCTCCCGAGTCAAAAATTCTGTGGCCCGTGTGCCAGACCAGGGAATGCAGAGATCACTGATGCTAACGATGATGCCAGGGGTACTGACAGGGCCCTCAAAGTCCTAAGGTAAAAGACAGGAGAAACACAAACAACACATAATGCACAACAGACAAGTGACACGAGACACACCGGGACTGCTCTGCCCTGCTGCACACCTCAGCACTGTGAGGAAAAGTGAGACTTGGCTTTTGTGGGGCCTAAGGGGCCACTTCATGAACACACCCCCACCTCCAAACTGGACTCAAAAACCCTTCCCAGTAATTCCCAAACCAGCACCATGCCTTCATCCCCTCTGTGGGTCACAGCCGTCTACTTATCTCGCAGACATCTGGGGATGCTGGTCCCTGTCAGGTACAAAGAAAGGCCCCTCGTCAGCTGGGAAGGTCCTGCTGGCACCGGGCTGGTGTCTCTCAGACAGCTAGAGTAAAGAGAACCAAACATCAGTGCCTGATCTTGGCACCGCATCGGCCAAAACCCCACCACTCTGCTACTCACCGCGCTCCTAAGAAGGCCCGGCACCTCCTAACCCTGACCCTCTGCCACAAATGGAATGCATCTGCACCTGAAAGAAAGTTAGAACATATGCCAAACACCACCAGGGTAACTCACAAGCTGCAAACACCTGATGTCAATCTAGGAACAGCATCTAGAGCCCAAGTACAGCCCACATTACAAATTTCAACTCCCCAAGGCTTGTCCTATTGCAGCAGGCCATGCAGCAGGGCAGAACAGCTGCGGCAAAAAATGTGTGCACACACCCGTGACACAGAACGTGGCAAACAGAGGGACATGAAACACGACACAGCATGCTTGTGGTGAGGGTCTCGAGGGGAGAAGGGAAAAGGGACCCCAAAGACACACCAGGTAACATGGCACATGAGACAACACCAGACAGACCGGAGCTGTTCTGCACTGCCCGCCTCAAAGCTGCCATCAAAAGTAGAGCCTCTCCCTTTAGCTGTCCTAAGAGGCCCTTGCAGAAGATTGCTTTTCCCACTGCCAATTTTTACACCTGGCGCAAGAACGCCCAACCTGATACTCCACCATCTCCAGGCCAAGGGCCCCCGACTTATCTTTTGGATGATCGGTGAGAGGAATCCACATTGCACCTGAAATGAGTCTGCCTCAGAGGGCCTCGTGATGGCCTGGGAGCCTCTCGGTCAGCTGCAATAAAGAAAACCAAAACCAAAGTGTGAGTCCAGAGTTATGTGGGCCAAATCCCTGCAAGGCAGCTACTTGCCCTCTCCTGAGTGTGCCTGGCTCCTTCAGACTCCAGCTTCATCCTGATTCCAAGGCTGTGGCCTTCATTAGGAGTGGCACCTGGCTTAGAGAAAGGCAAAGTTAAATGGCATTCCTGTGAGTGCAGTGGATCACCTTGTGTGCTCTAAGACATGGCAATGCCTCTGCTAGGCTTCTGAACAGCCTTGGAGGGGGGGGCCTCAAATAAACAAATAAACACCCTTACTCACCCTGCTGCCTGCAAA
Organism: Ammospiza caudacuta; assembly: GCF_027887145.1. Taxonomy (NCBI): domain Eukaryota; kingdom Metazoa; phylum Chordata; class Aves; order Passeriformes; family Passerellidae; genus Ammospiza; species Ammospiza caudacuta. The sequence goes on from NC_080598.1 coordinate 163,246, forward strand.
CCCCCTCCCAAGAACTCCTAACTGGATACCTGATCACCCTCCCTCTCCCAGTCACAACCCTCAACTCACCTGAAGCCTCAATCTCAAACATCATCGTGGACAATGGGCAGATCCCTCTTGTGACATGATGAATCTGCTGAAAAATTGTTGTGCTTGAGGGCTGAGCAATAACAACCACTTCTCCCCGCTGCTCACCTTGACTGCTGGCATCCAGATTGACTTTCTAAAAGAAAGACAAAGACCAGAGCTGTAACACCGTCACCATACACACTTCTGCTGCAGAGACAAATGGGGCCTCACCTGCTCGGGGGAATACCCTCACCCAGGATGGGGCCCTCTGGCACAGATTTAATCCATCTCAATCTGAAAAAAAAGTGAGGACAACAGTCACACTGTTGCAGGATAACTGAAGAGCTCCAGATATCCTGTGTCCATCTACAAATCCCATCTAGAGTCCAACTACGCCCCACATTACAAATTCCAAGGCTCCAAGACTTCTCCTATCGCACCAGGCTGTGCGGCAGGGCAGAGCAGCCCCGTCCCAAATGTGTGCTGACACCCGTGACACAGGACAGGGCGTGACAAACAATGGGCACAAGACACAGACAGAAATCTCTTGGCAAGGAAAATGGCTGCAAGGACTGAGAGAATGCAAAAGGAGATGACCGAGCTGAGACCGATGGTGAGCTGATGAGGCTCAGAGAACCCTGGAAGAAGAAGATGATAACTGAATGATTAATTCCAAGGACAGCAAAGATGGATGCCTAGGAATCCTACGGTCAGAATGCTGCACCTAACCTCATATTATTGCAAGTCCTAATCCACCATAATGGATCCAGGTGGGGCACAGCTGTCCATACAGCTCACAAGAAGACCTGACAAGACACCTGACTGGATGCTTCCAAAGAGAGAAGAGAGTCTGATGCCTGTCTGAGCTCCCGAGTCAAAAATTCTGTGGCCCGTGTGCCAGACCAGGGAATGCAGAGATCACTGATGCTAACGATGATGCCAGGGGTACTGACAGGGCCCTCAAAGTCCTAAGGTAAAAGACAGGAGAAACACAAACAACACATAATGCACAACAGACAAGTGACACGAGACACACCGGGACTGCTCTGCCCTGCTGCACACCTCAGCACTGTGAGGAAAAGTGAGACTTGGCTTTTGTGGGGCCTAAGGGGCCACTTCATGAACACACCCCCACCTCCAAACTGGACTCAAAAACCCTTCCCAGTAATTCCCAAACCAGCACCATGCCTTCATCCCCTCTGTGGGTCACAGCCGTCTACTTATCTCGCAGACATCTGGGGATGCTGGTCCCTGTCAGGTACAAAGAAAGGCCCCTCGTCAGCTGGGAAGGTCCTGCTGGCACCGGGCTGGTGTCTCTCAGACAGCTAGAGTAAAGAGAACCAAACATCAGTGCCTGATCTTGGCACCGCATCGGCCAAAACCCCACCACTCTGCTACTCACCGCGCTCCTAAGAAGGCCCGGCACCTCCTAACCCTGACCCTCTGCCACAAATGGAATGCATCTGCACCTGAAAGAAAGTTAGAACATATGCCAAACACCACCAGGGTAACTCACAAGCTGCAAACACCTGATGTCAATCTAGGAACAGCATCTAGAGCCCAAGTACAGCCCACATTACAAATTTCAACTCCCCAAGGCTTGTCCTATTGCAGCAGGCCATGCAGCAGGGCAGAACAGCTGCGGCAAAAAATGTGTGCACACACCCGTGACACAGAACGTGGCAAACAGGGGGACATGAAACACGACACAGCATGCTTGTGGTGAGGGTCTCGAGGGGAGAAGGGAAAAGGGACCCCAAAGACACACCAGGTAACATGGCACATGAGACAACACCAGACAGACCGGAGCTGTTCTGCACTGCCCGCCTCAAAGCTGCCATCAAAAGTAGAGCCTCTCCCTTTAGCTGTCCTAAGAGGCCCTTGCAGAAGATTGCTTTTCCCACTGCCAATTTTTACACCTGGCGCAAGAACGCCCAACCTGATACTCCACCATCTCCAGGCCAAGGGCCCCCGACTTATCTTTTGGATGATCGGTGAGAGGAATCCACATTGCACCTGAAATGAGTCTGCCTCAGAGGGCCCCATGATCACCTGTTAGCCTCTGGTCAGCTACAATAAAGAAAACCAAAACCAAAGTGTGAGTTCAGAGTTATGTGGGCCAAATCCCTGCAAGGCAGCTACTTGCCCTCGCCTGAGTGTGCCTGGCTCCCTCAGGCTCCAGCTTCATCCCGATTCCCAGGCGGTAGCCTTCATTAGTGGTGGCACCTGGGTTAGAGAAAGGCAAAGTTAAATGGCATTCCTGTGAGTGCAGTGGAGGACCTTGTATGCTGTAAGACATGGCAATGCCTCTGCTAGGCTTCTGAACAGCCTTGGGGGGGAGCCCTCAAATAAACACCCTTACTCACCCTGCTGCCTGCAAACCCCCTCCCAAGAACTCCTAACTGGATACCTGATCACCCTCCCTCTCCCAGTCACAACCCTCAACTCACCTGAAGCCTCAATCTCAAACATCATCTTGGACAATGGGCAGATCCCTCTTGTGACATGATGAATCTGCTGAAAAATTGTTGTGCTTGAGGGCTGAGCAATAACAACCACTTCTCCCCGCTGCTCACCTTGACTGCTGGCATCCAGATTGACTTTCTAAAAGAAAGACAAAGACCAGAGCTGTAACACCGTCACCATACACACTTCTGCTGCAGAGACAAATGGGGCCTCACCTGCTCGGGGGAATACCCTCACCCAGGATGGGGCCCTCTGGCACAGATTTAATCCATCTCAATCTGAAAAAAAAGTGAGGACAACAGTCACACTGTTGCAGGATAACTGAAGAGCTCCAGATATCCTGTGTCCATCTACAAATCCCATCTAGAGTCCAACTACACCCCACATTACAAATTCCAAGGCTCCAAGACTTCTCCTATCGCACCAGGCTGTGCGGCAGGGCAGAGCAGCCCCGTCCCAAATGTGTGCTGACACCCGTGACACAGGACAGGACGTGACAAACAATGGGCACAAGACACAGACAGAAATCTCTTGGCAAGGAAAATGGCTGCAAGGACTGAGAGAATGCAAAAGGAGATGACCGAGCTGAGACCGATGGTGAGCTGATGAGGCTCAGAGAACCCTGGAAGAAGAAGATGATAACTGAATGATTAATTCCAAGGACAGCAAAGATGGATGCCTAGGAATCCTACGGTCAGAATGCTGCACCTAACCTCATATTATTGCAAGTCCTAATCCACCATAATGGATCCAGGTGGGGCACAGCTGTCCATACAGCTCACAAGAAGACCTGACAAGACACCTGACTGGATGCTTCCAAAGAGAGAAGAGAGTCTGATGCCTGTCTGAGCTCCCGAGTCAAAAATTCTGTGGCCCGTGTGCCAGACCAGGGAATGCAGAGATCACTGATGCTAACGATGATGCCAGGGGTACTGACAGGGCCCTCAAAGTCCTAAGGTAAAAGACAGGAGAAACACAAACAACACATAATGCACAACAGACAAGTGACACGAGACACACCGGGACTGCTCTGCCCTGCTGCACACCTCAGCACTGTGAGGAAAAGTGAGACTTGGCTTTTGTGGGGCCTAAGGGGCCACTTCATGAACACACCCCCACCTCCAAACTGGACTCAAAAACCCTTCCCAGTAATTCCCAAACCAGCACCATGCCTTCATCCCCTCTGTGGGTCACAGCCGTCTACTTATCTCGCAGACATCTGGGGATGCTGGTCCCTGTCAGGTACAAAGAAAGGCCCCTCGTCAGCTGGGAAGGTCCTGCTGGCACCGGGCTGGTGTCTCTCAGACAGCTAGAGTAAAGAGAACCAAACATCAGTGCCTGATCTTGGCACCGCATCGGCCAAAACCCCACCACTCTGCTACTCACCGCGCTCCTAAGAAGGCCCGGCACCTCCTAACCCTGACCCTCTGCCACAAATGGAATGCATCTGCACCTGAAAGAAAGTTAGAACATATGCCAAACACCACCAGGGTAACTCACAAGCTGCAAACACCTGATGTCAATCTAGGAACAGCATCTAGAGCCCAAGTACAGCCCACATTACAAATTTCAACTCCCCAAGGCTTGTCCTATTGCAGCAGGCCATGCAGCAGGGCAGAACAGCTGCGGCAAAAAATGTGTGCACACACCCGTGACACAGAACGTGGCAAACAGGGGGACATGAAACACGACACAGCATGCTTGTGGTGAGGGTCTCGAGGGGAGAAGGGAAAAGGGACCCCAAAGACACACCAGGTAACATGGCACATGAGACAACACCAGACAGACCGGAGCTGTTCTGCACTGCCCGCCTCAAAGCTGCCATCAAAAGTAGAGCCTCTCCCTTTAGCTGTCCTAAGAGGCCCTTGCAGAAGATTGCTTTTCCCACTGCCAATTTTTACACCTGGCGCAAGAACGCCCAACCTGATACTCCACCATCTCCAGGCCAAGGGCCCCCGACTTATCTTTTGGATGATCGGTGAGAGGAATCCACATTGCACCTGAAATGAGTCTGCCTCGGAGGGCCCCATGATCACCTGTTAGCCTCTGGTCAGCTACAATAAAGAAAACCAAAACCAAAGTGTGAGTTCAGAGTTATGTGGGCCAAATCCCTGCAAGGCAGCTACTTGCCCTCGCCTGAGTGTGCCTGGCTCCCTCAGGCTCCAGCTTCATCCCGATTCCCAGGCGGTAGCCTTCATTAGTGGTGGCACCTGGGTTAGAGAAAGGCAAAGTTAAATGGCATTCCTGTGAGTGCAGTGGAGGACCTTGTATGCTGTAAGACATGGCAATGCCTCTGCTAGGCTTCTGAACAGCCTTGGGGGGGAGCCCTCAAATAAACACCCTTACTCACCCTGCTGCCTGCAAACCCCCTCCCAAGAACTCCTAACTGGATACCTGATCACCCTCCCTCTCCCAGTCACAACCCTCAACTCACCTGAAGCCTCAATCTCAAACATCATCTTGGACAATGGGCAGATCCCTCTTGTGACATGATGAATCTGCTGAAAAATTGTTGTGCTTGAGGGCTGAGCAATAACAACCACTTCTCCCCGCTGCTCACCTTGACTGCTGGCATCCAGATTGACTTTCTAAAAGAAAGACAAAGACCAGAGCTGTAACACCGTCACCATACACACTTCTGCTGCAGAGACAAATGGGGCCTCACCTGCTCGGGGGAATACCCTCACCCAGGATGGGGCCCTCTGGCACAGATTTAATCCATCTCAATCTGAAAAAAAAAGTTAGGACAACAGTCACACTGTTGCAGGATAACTGAAGAGCTCCAGATATCCTGTGTCCATCTACAAATCCCATCTAGAGTCCAACTACACCCCACATTACAAATTCCAAGGCTCCAAGACTTCTCCTATCGCACCAGGCTGTGCGGCAGGGCAGAGCAGCCCCGTCCCAAATGTGTGCTGACACCCGTGACACAGGACAGGACGTGACAAACAATGGGCACAAGACACAGACAGAAATCTCTTGGCAAGGAAAATGGCTGCAAGGACTGAGAGAATGCAAAAGGAGATGACCGAGCTGAGACCGATGGTGAGCTGATGAGGCTCAGAGAACCCTGGAAGAAGAAGATGATAACTGAATGATTAATTCCAAGGACAGCAAAGATGGATGCCTAGGAATCCTACGGTCAGAATGCTGCACCTAACCTCATATTATTGCAAGTCCTAATCCACCATAATGGATCCAGGTGGGGCACAGCTTTCCATACAGCTCACAAGAAGACCTGACAAGACACCTGACTGGATGCTTCCAAAGAGAGAAGAGAGTCTGATGCCTGTCTGAGCTCCCGAGTCAAAAATTCTGTGGCCCGTGTGCCAGACCAGGGAATGCAGAGATCACTGATGCTAATGATGATGCCAGGGGTACTGACAGGGCCCTCAAAGTCCTAAGGTAAAAGACAGGAGAAACACAAACAACACATAATGCACAACAGACAAGTGACACGAGACACACCGGGACTGCTCTGCCCTGCTGCACACCTCAGCACTGTGAGGAAAAGTGAGACTTGGCTTTTGTGGGGCCTAAGGGGCCACTTCATGAACACACCCCCACCTCCAAACTGGACTCAAAAACCCTTCCCAGTAATTCCCAAACCAGCACCATGCCTTCATCCCCTCTGTGGGTCACAGCCGTCTACTTATCTCGCAGACATCTGGGGATGCTGGTCCCTGTCAGGTACAAAGAAAGGCCCCTCGTCAGCTGGGAAGGTCCTGCTGGCACCGGGCTGGTGTCTCTCAGACAGCTAGAGTAAAGAGAACCAAACATCAGTGCCTGATCTTGGCACCGCATCGGCCAAAACCCCACCACTCTGCTACTCACCGCGCTCCTAAGAAGGCCCGGCACCTCCTAACCCTGACCCTCTGCCACAAATGGAATGCGTCTGCACCTGAAAGAAAGTTAGAACATATGCCAAACACCACCAGGGTAACTCACAAGCTGCAAACACCATATGTCAATCTAGGAACAACATCTAGAGCCCAAGTACAGCCCACATTACAAATTTCAACTCCCCAAGGCTTGTCCTATTGCAGCAGGCCATGCAGCAGGGCAGAACAGCTGCGGCAAAAAATGTGTGCACACACCCGTGACACAGAACGTGGCAAACAGAGGGACATGAAACACGACACAGCATGCTTGTGGTGAGGGTCTCGAGGGGAGAAGGGAAAAGGGACCCCAAAGACACACCAGGTAACATGGCACACGAGACAACACCAGACAGACCGGAGCTGTTCTGCACTGCCCGCCTCAAAGCTGCCATCAAAAGTAGAGCCTCTCCCTTTAGCTGTCCTAAGAGGCCCTTGCAGAAGATTGCTTTTCCCACTGCCAATTTTTACACCTGGCGCAAGAACGCCCAACCTGATACTCCACCATCTCCAGGCCAAGGGCCCCCGACTTATCTTTTGGATGATCGGTGAGAGGAATCCACATTGCACCTGAAATGAGTCTGCCTCAGAGGGCCTCGTGATGGCCTGGGAGCCTCTCGGTCAGCTGCAATAAAGAAAACCAAAACCAAAGTGTGAGTCCAGAGTTATGTGGGCCAAATCCCTGCAAGGCAGCTACTTGCCCTCTCCTGAGTGTGCCTGGCTCCTTCAGACTCCAGCTTCATCCTGATTCCAAGGCTGTGGCCTTCATTAGGAGTGGCACCTGGCTTAGAGAAAGGCAAAGTTAAATGGCATTCCTGTGAGTGCAGTGGATCACCTTGTGTGCTCTAAGACATGGCAATGCCTCTGCTAGGCTTCTGAACAGCCTTGGAGGGGGGGGGCCTCAAATAAACAAATAAACACCCTTACTCACCCTGCTGCCTGCAAACCCCCTCCCAAGAACTCCTAACTGGATACCTGATCACCCTCCCTCTCCCAGTCACAATCCTCAACTCACCTGAAGCCTCAATCTCAAACATCATCCTTGACACTGGGCAGATCCCTCTTGTGACACGATAAATCTGCTGAAAAATTGTTGTGCTTGAGAGATGAGCAATAACAACCACTTCTCCCCGCTGCTCACCTTGACTGCTGGCATCCAGATTTACTTTCTAAAAGAAAGACAAAGACCAGAGCTGTAACACCGTCACCATACACACTTCTGCTGCAGAGACAAATGGGGCCTCACCTGCTCGGGGGAATACCCTCACCCAGGATGGGGCCCTCTGGCACAGATTTAATCCATCTCAATCTGAAAAAAAAAGTTAGGACAACAGTCACACTGTTGCAGGATAACTGAAGAGCTCCAGATATCCTGTGTCCATCTACAAATCCCATCTAGAGTCCATCTACACCCCACATTACAAATTCCAAGGCTCCAAGACTTCTCCTATCGCACCAGGCTGTGCGGCAGGGCAGAGCAGCCCCGTCCCAAATGTGTGCTGACACCCGTGACACAGGACAGGACGTGACAAACAATGGGCACAAGACACAGACAGAAATCTCTTGGCAAGGAAAATGGCTGCAAGGACTGAGAGAATGCAAAAGGAGATGACCGAGCTGAGACCGATGGTGAGCTGATGAGGCTCAGAGAACCCTGGAGGAAGAAGATGATAACTGAAGGATTAATTCCAAGGACAGCAAAGATGGATGCCTAGGAATCCTACGGTCAGAATGCTGTACCTAAACTGATATTAATACAAGTCCTAATCCACCATAATGGATCCAGGTGGGGCATAGCTGTCGGTACAGCTAGGAAAAAGACCTGACAAGAAATCTGACTGGATGCTTCCAAAGAGAGAACTTTTGACTGGGGAGCTCAGACAAGTATCAGAATTGCATCTATGGCCTGGGTTCCAGGCCAGAGAATGCAGAGATCACAGATGCTACCAATGATGCCAAGGTTTCTGACAGGCCCCCCCTAAGGTAAAAGACATGGGATACACAAACAACACATAATGCACAACAGACAAGCGACACCAGACACACCGGGACTGCTCTGCCCTGCTGCACACCTCAGCACTGTGATCAAATGTGAGACTTGGCTTTCATGGGGCCTAATGAGCCATTTAATGAACACCCCCCCCTCCAAACTGGACTCAAAACCCCCTCCCAGTAATTCCCAAACCAGCACCAGGCCTTCATCCCCACTGTGGGTCGCAGCCCTCTACTTATCTCTCAGACATCTGGGGATGCCAGTCTGTGTCAGGTGCAAAGAAAGGCCACCTCGTCAGCTGGGAAGGTCCTGCTGGCACCGGGCTGGTGTCTCTCAGACAGCTAGATTAAAGAGAACCAAACATCAGGGCCTGATCTTGGCACCGCATCGGCCAAAACCCCACCACTCTGCTACTCACCGCGCTCCTAAGAAGGCCCGGCACCTCCTAACCCTGACCCTCTGCCACACGTGGAATGCATCTGCACCTGAAAGAAAGTTAGAACATATGTCAAACACCACCAGGGTAACTCACAAGCTGCAAACACCATATGTCAATCTAGGAACAGCATCTAGAGCCCAAGTACAGCCCACATTACAAATTTCAACTCCCCAAGGCTTGTCCTATTGCAGCAGGCCATGCAGCAGGGCAGAATAGCTCCAGCACAAACGTGTGCACACACCCGTGACACAGAACGTGGCAAACAGGGGGACATGAAACACGACACATCATGCTTGTGGTGAGGGTCTCGAGGGGAGAAGGCAAAAGGGACCCCAAAGACACACTAGGGAACACAGAACACTGGACAACACAACACAGACCGGAGCTGTTCTGCACTGCCCGCCTCAAAGCTGCCATCAAAAGTAGAGCCTCTCCCTTTAGCTGTCCTAAGAGGCCCTTGCAGAAGATTGCTTTTCCTGCTGCCAATTTTCAAATCTACCCCAAGAACTCCCAACCCACTATTCTCTCATCTCCAGGCCAAGGCCCCTGACTTATCTTTTGGATGATCAGTGAGGAGAATCCACGTTGCACCTGAAATGAGTCTGCCTCGGAGGGCCTCCTGATGGCCTGTGAGCCTCTCGGTCAGCTGCAATAAAGAAAACGAAAACCAAAGTGTGAGTCCAGAGTTATGTGGGCCAAACCCCTGCAAGTCAGCTACTTGCCCTCTCCTGAGTGTGCCTGGCTCCCTCAGGCTCCAGCTTCATCCTGATTCCAAGGCGGTGGCCTTCATTAGGAGTGGCACCTGGCTTAGAGAAAGGCAAAGTTAAATGGCATTCCCCTGAGTGCAGTGGATGACCTTGTGTGCTCTAAGACATGGCAATGCCTCTGCTAGGCTTCTGAACGGCCTTGGGGGGGGGCCCTCAAATAAACAAATAAACACCCTTTCTCACCCTGCTGCCTGCAAACCCCCTCCCAAGAACTCCTAACTGGATACCTGATCACCCTCCCTCTCCCAGTCACCATCCTCAACTCACCTGAAGCCTCAATCTCAAACATCATCTTGGACACTGGGCAGATCCCTCTTTTGATATGATAAATCTGCTGAGGGAAATATTGTGCTTGACACAGCTTGGAATTTCAGGGAGTTGTACTTTTCAATTAAAAAAAAAAATCCCAAAAACAAACAATGAAAAAAAAAATGAACAAACAAAACCCCACAAAAACAATAAAACCCTAAACACCTAACTCCCCACAGAAACAAAAAAAAACCACAGAAAACATCAAAAAATCCAAAAAACCCACGAAAACCAACCAAAAACCCCCCAAAAAACCCCAAAAATTCTACCAAAAGAAATCCAACCAAAAAAACAACCAAAGGAAAACTAAAAATTACAAAAGCACCTTACCACTCCTAAACACAAAACCCAAAATCACAAACCTAAATACTCTCTGTATTCCATGCTGTTTTCTTCACAGAATCTTCCGAGCCTCTGTGCTTTAGATGCCCAGAAACACCTGCTGAAAAGAAGCTGAGATGGGCTGAAAAAGCCTCTTCACTGAAATGAGGAGAGCTCTTAACCCAGCACATCCCAGAGAGGGAATGAAGCCCCTCAGCCACGGCTGGGGTTAATATACCCCTGATTGTGCCCGCCTCTCGTTCCCATGCCACCCAGGAAAAGGGAGGGGGCGAATCCCACCAAGCCCTCAGAACAGCTGCAGCTGTTTGGCTCCTCTGACTCACATTCAAGGGCAGTAAAGGGCTTGTTATAGAAGAAAACTTTTCAGAAAAGTAACAGTGCTTTCTTTTTTGCAACAACTACTTGGAGCAGAAGAACAGAAAACTGGTAAGATATAAAACTTTGTGGTAAGGTTACATAGCTAGATCAATTGGGTAATTGGGTAATTTGCTGTTACCTTACATAATTTTTCTGTGTTTAATAAAAGCCATCTAATAAATTCACACCCAAAACTCCAGCAGCCCAGCTGGCCCTACCAAATCTCTATGTTTATGCATACAGTAAACAAAACCAAAATCCCAGTAATACCTATCAGAAGTCTGTGAAAGAAACCGATTGAAATTGATCCTACCTCAAATACAAAACAACCCATGCAAAGTTAGCTTGACTCAAAAAACAATTTACACAGAGCTAATAACACCAAGAAATAAAACAACACACCATATACCACCAAAGAATATAATAGTGAAGAAAAAAGAAACCACTTTTTTTTTTTTTAATTTAAACTAACTTCTTTTATTAGCTAGAACAAAAGCTTTTGCCAGGACTGCAACAACTTCTTCTCCTCCTGAAATGTCCCTTCTCCTTCCCAAATTCCTTACAACTTCTGAGTTTACATCCAAGCAAAAAGCAAAATTCGTGCACTTGTGCGTTCGATGCTCCTGCCAGATTCTCTGTTTCCCTCCACATCTTCTTACACTTTCAGTCTTCACTCTGTCCTGCCGTGACGAGTTTGACGGACGAATTGCTAACGTTAAGAGAGGATTTCCCTGCCTCCCTCCCCAGAGCTGGTTTCCTTAGTGCATTTCACTCAATCCCAGGCCGGCAACGATGCACGCTCACCTCAAGCGTGCAAGGCTCACAGCTGCTCGGCTAAATGCGGCTGTAATCGGCTAAACTCGGCCATTGTCATCTGCATTCGGCTGGACTCGACCCTTCGGCACGGATCGCCTCGCTTCGGCCGAACTCGGAGCCGCTCTCTGCGCTCGGCGCGGCTCGGCTCGCTTCGGCCGAACTCGGAGCCGATCAGTGCGCCCGGCGCGGCTCGGCTCGCTTCGGCCGAACTCGGAGCCGCTCTCTGCGCTCGGCGCGGCTCGGCTCGCTTCGGCCGAACTCGGAGCCGCTCTCTGCGCTCGGCGCGCCTCGGCTCGCTTCGGCCGAACTCGGAGCCGCTCTCTGCGCTCGGCGCGGCTCGGCTCGCTTCGGCCGAACTCGGAGCCGCTCTCTGCGCTCGGCGCGGCTCGGCTCGCTTCGGCCCAACTCGGAGCCGCTCTGTGCGCTCGGCGCGCCTCGGCTCGCTTCGGCCGAACTCGGAGCCGCTCTCTCCGCGTTCGGCTGAGCTCGCCTCGGCTCGGCTCCCTGACGGCGGGCAAGCGGCGCCGCCTCACGTTAAACTCGCCCGGCTCGGGGCTCTCCTCCTGCCGCGTCCCGCGGGCGGCCCGGCCATCGCACGGACACGACCGGGAGCGCGGCGTGGCACAGGAGCTCATTGGGCTGTGACCGCACTCGCGCTAATTAGCGCGCACGAGAGCAGCGGGCTCGGTTCGGCTGAGCTCGGCTCCGTTCAGGCAGCCTCGCAAGCCTGGCCTCGGTTCGCTCGAGGCCGTCAGGTTCCGCCGGTCTCGCCTTGGTTCGGCTGAGCTCGTTCCATTCGACCGAAGGAGGCGTCGTTCGTGTTTTTACAAATATCTTTCTATATTGACTGTATGTTTCTATATTTAGTTTTATACTTCTATAATACTTTCATTATTCCAAATAAAAACCCCGTCTCTAACCAAATAAATAAAAAAACCCCTTCTTTTAAAGGATATTGAAATGTTTTTTATTTATACTTTGTATAATTATACATTCATATTTTAATTTATCGTTTCTTTGGATGTATTACATTAATAATGATATATATATAAAATTTTAAAATATATTTAAATTATTATTTAAATTATGTATAATATCTACTGCTACAACTAATTTTTTCTTATATTTTTAATTTTTATATTTATCTGTATGTATTTATTATATATTTCTAAACTTAGATTTCTACCTTTATATTATTTGTATTTATAATTTTTACAATCAAAACCCTTCATATTGACCAATAAAGAAAACCCACTTTATTTAAGTATTTTAAAAATATTTTCATGTTTATAATTTTCATATTTATATTTATAATTTGTTCAATATTACATGAGAACACACCTGCTCCTGCACCGCAGTGGGGCTCCTTCTCCTGGGGACCTTGGGGTGCCCCAACGGCATCAGAGCCCCGAGTCTTCACCCCCTTCTCCTCTATTTAGAAACTACACTGGAACTTTTTTCTGGAAATAAAGACATTACCTAAATCCTCTCCCCGTGTCCTAGACAGATGGATATTCAGTTATTAGTTGGCTGGGCAGCAGTTTCTTAAATAGAATGATAAACAAGATGTGAACATTTCAGCTACAAGCAAATAGGCAAATCTGAACAAGGTACTGGTGGCCAACACCAACCACCGAAGTTATTTTGAAGCAATTTTTTAGACAATAAAATACTGATACCACAAAAATTAAGAAAAAGCTAACTACTGGCTAAGAAAGAAGGAAAAATTAACTTTTGACAGCAACAACATTCCAACCACACAGGCTTTTTCCCGATGTCATACCTTATAACTACCTCTCTTGGGAATTCTCATCATGTATCCCAAAAGGAATAAATACCTTAGAGCGTCCTAAAGCAAAAAGTAGCACACATGAGCTCCTCACACTCCCAGGAGGCCAGCACAGCGTGCACTGAGTCTGCAACAAATTCCGCTCACTGAGGGTCTGCAAACAAAGGTTCAACTGATGGACTGAACTGATTGTAAAGGGAGGTTTTCTAAGCACAGAAGCACAACAAAGAACAAGCAGAAACAATTCTTAAATAAATCTGCAAGTTTTATTTAGCATATATGCGACTGATTTCCACGCTGTGGATTCTGACTTGGATTCGTCTGTAGGTTCAGGAAGATGACAATGCACACTCTGCCCTCCCGGAGCCCCCCAAAGCAGCTGAGCGCTGCTCCGTGCGCTCAGATCATCAGGAGCTGAATTACACGTGCCTGCATGGACTGGAACTGCTCTGCTGCAGATTCAGGAGCTGATGGCAGAGAGGGGCTGGCCGAGGCGTCGTCCCAATTCCATTTCTGTGTGACGAGAAGCGGTTTGTTCCCAACGGGTGCAACAATCCCCAGCTCGCTTCCGTGGTGAGTACCGATGGCACGCAAATGGCAGCCCGAGGAAATCGTGTTCTGGGCTCTAAGTGGTCGGGACAGGGTCTGATGTTTTGTTTTGTAATTGTATGATGATCAGTACAACAGAGCTCTGATGGATGACATGGCAACACAGAATTAAAAACCCCTCGATAGGATTACATCGACTTCTAGGAAAAGACAAAAGCTTAGGACCCTTCTGAAATCTACTTTTAATCCAAAGCACGGGGCTTGTCAGCACGCTGCACCTTCCAGCTTTTCAAAGCAGCTTACCTCTGAAGACCAGCAAACACTGATTTCTACAGAAACAACGGGCAACCCCCAGGCTAACCTCAGCACCACTGTTTAATAGGGGACCTGCCAGCGTGCCAGTCCAGCTTCAAGTGTGCTTTACTTCAGTCTAACATCCCCTCAAAATTCTTCTCACATCTTCCAACCCTGAAATCTTATTTTCCCCTAAAGCTTCTCTCCATTAGCAATTTCCAAGTAACATGGTATTTTTACAACATTCAAAAATGTCATGCTGGACTGTGCTACAGAGTAATCTGCAAATACAAGCTTAGCAAAGTTTGAATTGACTTGTCCAGAGAAAAAACCTACAAGTGAACACCTACACCCGCCTACAAAGAGCTAACAAGCCCCTGGCAGCTGCCAGCATCAAAGCACAGCGGATGTTTCTAATACAGGGTAAGGATAACAATATCACCTCCTGTTCTCTCCAGCTTCTTTTCCCTGCAGTCGTATTTTGCTTCTTATGATTTTTTTAGTCTCTGCATCTTCTTGGACAGCACCGAGCCCGACGGCAAGGAGACGAGTCTTTCCCTGCCGTGCGGAGAGAACCAGGAAAACAGTTAAAGTAAGAACAGGGCAGTTTGAAATTCATACTTGCAACGAGAAGCAGCGCCTAACCAACAGAACAAAAGGAAACAAACCATGATACCTGCCTGGGGACAGAAGACATATAAACTCTCCAGGATTTACAATTCCAGCGACCAACCCCTTCAGGACAGCAGCCAAGTGTCCCATGGGGTGGTGCTGCACCAAAGAACCATCTGAGAGGTTCCAAAGAGTGAAATGCACAATATTTTGCAAAGACAAAAAATCTTGCAAAATAACAAAAATACAACAGATGTAAACTACAGGGCAAGAGTACAAGTGTTACCTTTGGGAGCTGGAACCATCCAGGTGAGCACCTGATAACTGCATCCTCACCAGAGTTTGAGCCCTTCAGGACACAGAAGGGTTTTCCCCAGGAATTTCACAGACTGAGTTTTGACAGAAGCGCGCTCGCCGGATCCTCAGAAACGTCGCCCATTCTCCAGGTGTCTGGAGAGAACTGCAAATGGCTCTCGCGTAGTTTGAGCTAGCTCTGTAAGGTCTCGGGGGAATTTCACCAGATGCAACCAAATTGGGCAACTCCCAGTGGGACAGAAGGAACCCAAAGCTTGGGTTCGCAGAGCCGCAGCAAATACTGAGGAAACAAACAAAACAGCATCAAAAATAATAAACCATCCTTCTTTTTTCTCTTGCTTTTGTTTTTTTCTTATTCAGATCAGCACAGCAATTAAAGACAAGGTGAAAAACTCACCATTACTGAACATTTCATCACCTGTAAGCTGAGCATCCTTAGCATAGAGGACTCCAAAGTTAAAATTCACCCATCCCTGGGAAAGAAAACCAAATATCGTATGATAAACAGTCAAACAGCAGACATAAAAATTTGTTTCCTCTAAGGACTTTCAGGTACGTATGTATCTTTGCATTACACATGAGAACATACACTTTAGACCATCACCTAATACATAATAATTTACCTTTAAATTTTGATAGTATAGCATGAATTTTTTACTTAAATTGGTGATCTATTATTATTCAGTTGGTGCCTAAAAGTATTTCTGCTGTCACGTTCAAAAAAACATGAATTTTTTTTTTACTGTAAGGAGCAATTGATTTCAAAGTCATCACAAGCCCGTCAAAACACAAAGCTCTGTTCACTGGACGGCTCTGTGAGCTAGAAGTAGTTAGGCTTGTACTTCCCTCTTGTTCTTCCAGAACCAATAAATCCTGTCAACAAAACCAGGATCTTTAGCCCACTGCTGTGAAAGATTCTACAAGGATGATGGCTTGATTTGTGTTTAGAAGTTTTGATTTGAAATGGCCAGACCAATGGATAAAGACAGTGTAAGTAGTATTACACATTACTATTATTATTATGTCTATTATTATTTTTACTAGTACTACTACTATTATTATCACCTGCTACTGGAAGAAACAAACCAGTAGTACCTATACTTAATTACTTTTATTTCCAGAAAATAATAAAGAAAAAGAACCAAACCAAAACAAGTCACTTCCTACCTTTTATATCAAGGGATGAAAAATTTCTCTTGGGCTCTTCTCCAATTTATCAAGACTCACAGCACTGAAAGGCAAACAAAACAGTGCTTTATAGAAGGCCAAGTGCACGTTGCAAGGCTGAGCCACCAACTGATTGCAGTGACAGCAGTTACAACACGAATCGTTCCCAGAGCCTCTGTTCCATGGAATGTTCTGTGGAACTGCCATTTCTTTCCCAAAATACTAACTTCCAACACTTCCTAAACGTATTTGGTATTTTAAAACAACAGAAGTTAGTGAGACTCTGTGTGGAGGTCAGGTTTAAATTTATTTCCTTCTAAAGCACAGAGCTCTGTTCCATCACCCTTCCCTTCGGCTCTACGCTGCATCATGGTGAGCATTTGAGGAGGGCTCAAGAACCAATTCTATTTCTCTCTTTTTCTAGCTCTCTCTATTCTTAAATCATTCCAGACAAGTCCAATGAAAAATGACAAGTTCAGCATCAAAGTCACACTTTTTCCCTTTGTCTGCTCAAGAACAGGCTCTAAATCCACTTCTTGCTGCCTTCAACGATTAAGACTTGCAAAACCATTTTTACATGTTTTACAGCTTTATCATAAAACCCACAGAACGCAAGCTCTCAATTACAGGAAAAGGTAATTCACAGGCAAATATCTAAAGGGATCACTTACTTGTAAATACATACCTTGACAGAGATCGCACTGAGAACGTTTCTGTGGGACTCTAAGGGAGACATATTTTCTGGGTTCCCTGGAAACAAGAAAAGCTAGGATATATTACAGGACATCCCCACTTTTTCTACATATTCAAATAGGATTTTTAATAAAAACAATTCAGTTAAAAAAAGAAGGAAGAAAACCAAGGTGATTTTACTCAGCTATATTTACTCCCGATTTAGAGAAAAAAAAAGTCACGGGTGCTGCAAAGAAAAAAAAAGTGAACCATAAACGCCTACAGTAGAATTTTAAAACAAGTGCTTGGATAAAAGAATCTTATGGAACGTGAAGTAGAAAAAAGTGAAACCACTATCAGACCTGCCACTTTTCTCACCATTGTACAAGAACATCCTAAAAGCAGTATAAAGTCACTGCCTAAAACCGGTCATGGGATGTAACCAAGAACAATTTAGGCATTTGCTAATCTAGACAGAAACCTTTTCTGGATGCTAGTGTCAAATCACAAGTTTTGTCTTTCAGAAGCTCGACAATGCTGGAAAGCATTTTCCCTGGGGCTCGGGAGGGCAGGGGCGGAAGCGGGGATGAGTTTGCAGCTCGCACCTGGGCCATCCGAAGGGTACAGCCCGCCGGCTCCCTGCGCTGGGCATTCTCCCGGCCATCTCGGGCTTTACCGCTCAGCGCCGCTCCGTCCGTTTCCACGGCGCAAAGAGCCACGAGCACTAACGCGGGCAGCAGCCCCGTCACGCCGCCGATGTCGCAGCGCTCCCTGCTCGCAACGCCCGACACGCGGCGGAGCCGCCTCCGCCCGCAGCACCGGCAGCAGCCCGAGGGAGACGGCTGCGGCTCGGGGGCTCCTCCGGCGCCTCCGCCAGCCCGAGGGCGGCCGCCCCACCGGGGCCGCGGGAGCGCCCGGCGCCGCTCGCCCGCGGCGGCTCCTGCAGCTCCCGGCCCGCGGCAGCAAAGCACCGCCTCGCCCTCCGCCATCGGCGGGCGGCAGCGCCCCCGCCCCCGGCACCGCTGAGTGAGGCCGACGAACCGGGCGGACGCTCCTTCCGCGCTCCTCAGCTCCACGCGGGCGCCCACACGGAGGCTTCGCCCCTCCAGCGTCGCCGTCCCGCGCGGGAGAGGCGCCGCCAGCTGCCCGCGCACAGCCCCGCGCGGCCGCCTGGCACGCCAGCCACTCACGGGCCGCGTCAGCCGTTGCGTCACACGCCGCGCCGGCAGCACGGCCTGCCGGGACTTGTAGTCTCGGGCTGACAGCCACGGCGCCGTCCCGCGCCACCGGGAGCTGCAATCCCTCCCGGGCATCAAACGGCTCCTTCGCCCCAGGGCGGGGAAGGACCCGAGGCAGCACCGCTCCTCCCGAATGCCCTCTCTTTTTCCCTCCAACTCTTTTTTCTTTTTTCACTCCGGTTTTCAACCCTTCCCTTCCCTCTTGCTCTCCTGCTTCCTTTCCTTTCCTTTCCTTTCCTTTCCTATCCCTTTCCCTTTCTTGTATTTCTGATCTTGGTTTATCTTTCTAGCTTTAGAATAAAACAGCAGCAGTAGAAACTGTCAGGATACCTGGGAGTAAAAAAAAACCTCCAAAACGAAAATGATTTAAAGAAAACTATTTATTCCCTGGGAGCCTGAAATTTTCTACTGCTGCACGTGACATAGAGCTTTTAACCCCTTCTTATAGATAGTTGATATTTGATACTTACTTTATACAGCGCCCCCTGCCGTCTGTCCCGGCGCACTGCAGCCCCAGCGCTCCCTGTCGTCTGTCCCGGCGCACTGCAGGCACAGCGCCTCCTGCCGTCTGCACAGGCGCACTGCAGGCACAGCGCTGCGGCGGCGTTCGGTTCTGTTGAATGAAACTCGGCTGAATTCGGCTCGGTTCGGCTCTTGGTCTAAACTCGTTTCAGTTCGGCTCTTCGGCCGAACTCGGCACGATTGGGCTAAACTCGGTCATATTCGGCACATTGTCTAAAAGCGGCCAGTGTCGGCTACACTCGGCTATCATCGGCTCTTGGTGTAAACTCGGCTGTTTTGGCCACACTCGGCTCTTCGGTTCAAGTCGGCTGTTTTCGGCTCCTCTGGGCTCCCCGGGGAAACTCGGCTCTTTTCGGCCACACTCGGCTCTTCGGCTCTTCGCAACTATTCGCCCCGGCTCGGCTCCCTCAGGGCGGGAAAGCGGCCGTGACAGGACCCCGGCACAGAGACCCGTTTACCCACATGCCTGTCACAAACCCGCCAAAATACGCTCGCCCGCGGCGCCGCTGAGACCACAGCGCGTGTCGGGTACAGCTAAAACGCCACAGAAAATCCCACTGGGGCCGCGCCGGCTTCGGTCTTACACGCAGGCAGCCCTGATAGTCGGACTGGGGCCTTCAATTTACGCGCCATTTCTGCCCCCATCTCGAGAAGGTCAATTAAAAGTCCGCGACACCCGCGACTCGCCGCTCCCAAGATGGCAGCCCTCTCGGCGCAGGGCTGCAGTACCGCGCTCTGCCCACAAGGCGGCAGCACTGCCGCCCGCCCCAGCCGGGGGCGCAGCGCGCCTCGGGGCTGCGGGCAGCGAAGGCGGCAAAAAACAACAGGGGCGACCCCCGACAAAAACTGCTCGGAAATAAATGCCAAAAACCCGCCGCTTACCCGACATGACCCAAACAAGCCCCGTTGTTTTAAATTAGATTTAAATACATTTGATATTTCTATTTTTCGTATTTATATTCACATGCATATTTATAGTGGACATGGATGCAGTATGTCATTTATACACTATATTATGTCTATTCCTTATACTATATTATGTCTATTCCTACTAATAATATTTATTTATCTTTTGTGGTTTTATAAATATCTTTATGTATTGATTCTATATTTATATTTTTAAAATTCTATTTCTATAACACTTTTATTATTTAAAATTAAAATCCCTTTCTAACTCAATACATACAAAAAAAACCTTTCTTTTACACTATATTGAAATATTTTTATAGTTATAGCTTGCATGACTATATTCAAATTTATATTTATAGTTTATATTGATGCATTACATTAATAACTATATATAATATGCACCTTATTCAAAACTATACGGGAATTATTTTTTAAATTATTTACCATATCTACTGCTACAACTTTTCTCCCTTATATTTCTAATTTTTATATAAATCTTTAATGTGTTTACTATTTATTTCTATACTTATATTTCTGCCTTTATATTATTTGTATTTGCAATTTTTATACTAAAACCCCTGCTTTGGCAAAGAAAAAGCAAAAACATTCATTGTTTTAAACTACCTAAATTTTTTAAAAAATTTATATTTATCATAATATACAACAAATGATAGATATATATAGATAGATAGATCACTTCCGTATTTATATCTATTTTATATCGATTTCCTATAATATTTTTAATCAGATATATACAGTATTACTTGTATTATATAATGTATCAATTTATGTTATTTTACCTTTACAATTTATTATTAAATTTTTTATATATCTGCATATAGTTGCAATACATTTATATTATTGTATTTTTGTTTGGGTCGTATTTACATTTATATTCTCTATTCATATATCTATAAACATACACAATACTCTATTAAAATTAGAATAACTTATTGAAACATATAATGACTTAAGTTACATGTTAAATTTTAAAATTGATCGAATATATAAAAATAAAATTGGCTCATTCCCATTGCTACACATCTATTTCTTTTATTTCAATAGAGTCATAATTGTATATTTAAAATCCAATTCCTAAATGAAATGACAGAACAAACAGCACCAAATTCCCACCAATATCTTCCAAAAACATCAAGGAATCTCCAACAGCCAAACAAGTGTCAGTGAAAAAACAAAGAACACTCTTTACAATAACAATTCTCATCACGACAGAAAAATGGAACCAAAATAAAAGAAAATCCTATAGAAACACACACAGCAAATTACAAAAAGTACTTAAAAAAGTCAAACCAATCTACTAAACTCAAGACAGTGCCACTCATCCTCAACGTTACTAAAAAAAAAAAACCAAAAAAAACCACCAAAATTCTCCAAAATTCTACCTCTACACTAACTCAAAGAATAAACAATCCTCTGTAAAAATAACGTTAAAACCTGAACTAATTAACAAAATGGAAAAACATCTCAACCACTAAAAACTAAGAAATTAACTACCCAAATAAATAAATACTTTAAAAACCCACCATATAAATACCCGTGTTCCCAAAAAAAGCCCTGATAAACAATACTCAAATACATTAAAAGACAACAACAAAAGAAAATAAAGAAACCAACAACAAGAATAATACCAAAAAACAGATAAACTTAAATCTGCAACAAAAAAATTATTCCCAACTGAATAAACCCATAGTGCCTCAAGCGATCAAAATAAAAATACCACCTAGAGACAAACACAAAGACTAAAGACAAACGTAACCATAAACAATGTCCCCCAAATTACCCGTAACCATAAAACATACACTACAATCGAACAAACCAAACACATAAAAGCCCTGGAAGACGATAAACACACATGCAATTACCGAGATTAAAAACCCGCGGCTACGAACGACACGACGCTACCCCAAGCCCCCCAAAACAAACACTACACACTCACGCTAATAAAAGCCGCCGCAACAGAATTAAAATGCGAACCGCTGCTTCGCGCTACGACCCGTAAAAACCATTGCGCGCCCTTCTAAACATAATACCCAGGAAAAAAAAAAAAATCCGACTACAAAACCCAATCCAAAACAAACCTTTACCAGCCCTACCGGCACCGAGAACCGTGCCGCTCGGGAAGAACACCGCATCCCTTAGCGTACGCCCGCTGCAAACCGAACACAGCCACGCAATCAACGCCTCCAAAGCGCCTCCGAGCCGCGGCACCGCCGAGCTTTGAGCGGCCGAACCCCGCGCTCGCTGCCGGCCCCGGACGGAGCGCGGCTCCCGGCAGGGAAGCGGCTCCTGCGGCGGCTGCTCCGGCACGCGGGGCCGGCGCCGTCCCGGGGAGCCCCGCCCGCTGCCCCTGCCCGGCGGGGCCGGCACCGGGCCCGGGGCTCCCGGCGGCGCCCCGGCCCCGCGCCCGGAGCGGACGGAGCGGCCGGCACCGCCCGGGCCGGCGCAGCAGCGCCCGCGCCGCCTCCGCCGCCCTCGGCCGGCCCGGCCCGGCTCCCCTCGGCTCGCACCGGCGCGGCTCCGCCACCGCCGCCCTCGGCCGGCCCGGCCGCGCCGAATCCCCCGTGCGCCCCGGCAGCCGCCCGGGCCGTGCCGGCAGCGCTCCCGAGCGGGAACGTTCCGGGCCGGGCCGCGGGCACGACGAGCGCCCTCCGATGCAGCGGCACAGCCCCATTGCAGCCCTGGAAACGCTGCCGGAGCTGCGGCTCCCCGCAAGCCAACCCCGAAACCGACGCCGCAGGCGGGGCGCACCTCACTCCAACAAGGGCAAAGAAATGTGTTCTCCCCTCCAATTTCACCCCCTACGACAGCAGAAAAGAAGGGGCGCTCCTCAAATGAAAGCCTTCGACTGATGGCAAAGGGCGATTTCGACCTCCATTCAAACCCTTCAAAAGGAGGGACACAAGGGCTGGCCCCTCCATTTAAACCCGAGGGTGATGAAAATGTGGTGGCTGCCTTCAAATCAAACCCAGAATACCACAAGAATACTTTCCCCATTCCCCTTAGAATAGAACGCAGGGATTCCCTGTCACCCCAGGGATACCCCTAACAGCCTGGAAAAGGCAGCTTTTCCCGCAATCAACACCCTTAAAACCACAAGTCAAGAGGGATCACCTCAGTTCAAACGCAGACAAAAAGAGAAGAGGAGCTGCTTCCTTCTCCTTAATCCCTTTTGTCTTCATAAGCTCCATTTTTGTTCCTGGGGAACCGGGGAGGGACTGGCAAGATGAAATTGCAAAGGGGAAGGAGAAAATTCCCCGCTCCAAACCCACACGGGCTCACCTGTTCGGCTGCTGCTCCCCGGCACAAAGATTCGTCCCTCGGCGCCTCCTTTAAGCGATGCTCCGCGGATCCAGGCGCGGATCCAGGTGTCCCCCCGACCCTGTGAGAAGCTCCCGCAGCCCTTCCACGAGACAGCGCCGGCAGCGCCCCATAAACCCCTCCACTCAGCAGCTCCGTGCAAAAGGGAGCCGAGGCAAAGCCTCCCCCTAAAGCAGACTGGCCCCGGCAGGAGCCGGCCCCTCCTCATCCTCGCACTCACACCTGGGCTGCTCCGAGCCCCCATCATATATTTTTCATATTTATATTCGCATTTATATTTAGAATTTATATTACTGTATAATAAGCATTATATTATATATTGCATCTCTTCATGTTACTTACATAGATTTCTATTTCTATTTCTATTCATAGTTTGGCATTATATCTTTTTATCTCTATATATTTATTATATATTTCTGTATGTCGATTTACATTTCTATAGTACTTATATTATTTAAAATAAAACCCCTGCCTCTAACGAAATAAAAAGCAAAGACACCCCTTTATTTAAAACACATTTAAAATTTTAAAAATAATTTTGTTTGTCATAATTCTATTCACATCTAGATTTGTAATTTTCATTTGTTATATTTGTAGATATTATATATATTGGAGAGAATACCTTTTTATAGAATAATAGATATATTCTTTTGACACAATATATTTCTTTTACTTATATTTATATATATTAAATATTTATTGATATCGACATATATACGATATATTTGGATTTCTATTTCTATATTTTTTATTAAATCTCCAGCCTATACCCCAATAAAAGCCAAACAATCCCCAATGCATTTAAAGTATATTTAAACATAAATCCTGTCACAGCTGCATTGCACAGCAGTGCCCCAAGCTAATCTGACACTTGTTCATCTCCTGGACCTGAATCTGAACCCGCTCACCTTGATCGCACCTGGCAGAACCATTTTCGTACCTTTTTCTGGCATTTCTTGTTTTTGTTTTTTTTTTCTTGAGTTTTTGTGGCCTTTATTGCCTCTCTTTCTTGCCTTGTTTCTTGGGGCTTTTACTCCCTTTTTCCTTGATTTTTTTCTGGCATTTTTTGGGGTTTTTTCTTCGTTTCTTCTTGCCCATCTTGGTGTTTTTTCTGGTTTTATCTTGCCCCCTTGGGTTTTTTTTCTGTTTTTCTGGATTTTTCTTTGCCATTTTCTTTTGTTTCTTTTTTTTTTTTTTCTTGGATTTTTTCTTCCCCATCTTGGTTTTTTGTTCTGATTTTATTTCTTGCCCATCTTGGGGTTTTTCCCTGGTCTGTTTTCAGGGATTTTTCTTGCCCATTTTGGGTTCTTTTCTGTTGTTTTTTTTCTGGGTTTTTCTTAGGGTTTTTTTCTGGTTTTTTTTCTGGGATTTTTCTCGCCCATCTTGGGGTTCTATTCTGGGCTTTTTCTTGCCCATCTTGGGGTTTTCTTCTGCGTTTTTTTCTTGCCCATCTTGTTGTTGTTGTTGTTTGGGGTTTTTTGTTTGTTTTTGGTTTTGTTTTGTTTTTTTTTTTCCTATTTTTTTTTTCCTGTGGTATTTCTGGGATTTTTCTTGCCCATCTTGGTTTTTTTTTTTGGGGGGGGGCGGTTTTCTCGCCCATCTCGAGTTTTTTTTTCTGTGGGTTTTGTTTTTTTTTTTTTTTTTTTTTTTTTTTTTTTTTTTTTTTTTTTTTTTTATGTCTTCCTTCCTTCCTCCCTGCCTGTCCTTCCTTCTTTCTTCCTTTCAGTTCCTTTCCTTATTTTCTTTTTTTCTTTTTCTTCCTTTCTTTCCCTGTATTTCTAATCTTGGTTTTCCTTTCTAGCTTTAGAATAAAAAAGCAGCAGTAGTAACTTTCAGGCTACCTGGGAGTAAAAAAACTCCAAAACGAAAATGATTGAAAGAAAACTATTTATTCCCTGGGAGCCTGAAATTTTCTACTGCTGCACGTGACATAGAGCTTTTTATTCCTTCTTATAGATAGTTGATATTTTATACTCACTTTATACAGCGCCCCCTGCCGTCTGCACCGGCGCACTGCGGGCAGAGCGCTGCGGCGTCGTTCGGTTCTGTTTAAATAAACTCAGCTAAATTAGGCTTGGTTCGGCTTAGGTCTAAAATCGTTTCGGTTCGGCTTTTCGTCTAAATTCGGCAATTCCGGCTCTTCGGCTGAACTCGGCCCGGTTGGGCTAAAGTCGGTCATATTCGGCTCTTTGTCTAAATGCGGCCAATGTCGGCTACACTCGGCTATCATCGGCTCTTCGTCTCAAGTCGGCTGTGTTCGGCTACACTCGGCTCTTCGTCTCAAGTCGGCTGTGTTCGGCTACACTCGGCTCTTCGTCTCAAGTCGGCTGCGTTCGCCTACACTCGGCTCTTCGGCTCTTCCGAACTATTCGGCCCGGCTCGGCTCCCTCAGGGCGGGAAGGCGGACGTGACAGGACCCCGGCACAGCGAGGCGTTTAACCCACATGCCTGTCACAAACCCGCCGAAATACGCCCGCCCGCGGCGCCGCTGAGACCACAGCATGTGTCGGGTACACTTGAAACGCCACAGAAAATACCACCGGGGCCGCGCCGGGGTCGGTATTCCATGCAGGCAGTCCAGTGACACCCACCCCGGTCCTCCACTTCCCCGCCCTTTTCGCCGCCCTGTTGAGAAGGTCAATTAAAAGTCCGCGACATCCGCCACGCGCCACTCCCAAGGTGGCGGCCTCTCGGCGCAGGGCTGCAGTACCGCGCTCTGCCCACAAGGCGGCAGCACTGCCGCCCGCCCCAGCCGGGGGCGCAGCGCGCCTCGGGGCTGCGGGCAGCGAAGGCGGCAAAAAACAACAGGGGCGACCCCCGCCAAAAACTGCTCTGAAATAAATGCCCCAAAACAACCGGGAAGAGGAAAAAAAAACTTCTGCCTCTAATCTAATAGGATAAAACAAAACAAAACCCCAACAATTTCTTAAAAAAAAAAAAAATTAAATCTTAAAAATTTTTTTTTTCATATTAATATTCACATTTCTATTTAATAATGTATATTGATGTACACTGTCCATTTATACATTTGTTTTTATGGATACATTTCTATTCCATATTGCATATATCCCTAAAACTTAAATTTATTTTTATATTTTTATACATATTTTTACATAGTAAGTATATATTTCTGTTAGGATTTTTACTTCTGTAACACTCACAGTACTCAAAATAAAACCCCTACCTCTACCCCATACATGGCAAAAAAAAACCCCTTTCATTTCAACTGTATTTAAATTAAAAAAAAAAAAATTCAAATTTATATTTAAAATGTTTACTGATGTATGATCGATTTTGCATTCATATTTAGCGATTTATTTATAAATTTATATTCTATGTTACATGTGTTCCTATTACTTATATCTTTATATACTTTTACTCATATCTTTATATATTTATTATATCTTTCTGTGTTAGGATTTTTACATCTGTAACACTTACATTATTTAAAATAAAAACCCTGCCTCTACCCACATTAACGCCAAAAAGAACCTCAGTCTTCTCAACTGTATTTAAATATTTTTTAAAATTCTATTTTCCAGGTTCATATTCACTTTTACATTTAAAATGTATACTAATGTATACTCTTATTTGTATTCTCCATTACATCTCTTCCTATTATTTATATTTACTTATATTTTGTGTTTATATATATATATATTTCTATCTCGATTTAATATCTCAATATTAAGAAATATGTAACAATAATATCTACATTCATATTATTTAAAATGAAAACCCTGCCTCTAACCCAATAATAAAAAAGACCCCAATCCTTTCTTTTAAAAAATATTTAAATAGGTTTTATCCTTATGTCTGATTTTTATATTCGTATTTCTATTTATAATAATGTATATTAATGTCTATTGCTTACTTATACATTTATCTTTACCAATGTCAAGTTATAAATAAATTTACATTCTATACTACATCTGATGCGAGTAGTTATTTATATATTTTTATACATTGATTAAATATTTCTGCGTCAAGATTTTTACTTCTCTAACACTTATAATATTCAAAATCAAACCCCTGCCTCCACTTCAACAAAAGCCAAAACATTCCCTTTCTTTTAAACTATATTTACATATTTTTATATTTATATTCCCGTATAATGTTATTTATATTCTGTACTACAACTCTTCATATTACTTACATATATTTATATATACATTTATATTCATGCTTTAGCAATTTCTCTTTATATATTTATTATATATTTCTATCTTAAGATCCACATTTCTATATTATTTATATTATTTAAAATAAAACTCCTGCCTCTAACCAAATAAAAACCAACGACACCCCTTTATTTGAACCAGATTTAAAATTTAGGAAGTAAATTTATTTTTCAAAATTAGAATGATATTTATATGGATATTTTTATTTATTTTATTCATAGATATTATATATATTAGAGAGAATACCTTCTAATAGAATCATAGATATATATTTTCTGTATTATATATATATTTTTACTTATATTTATTTAAATTAAATATGTATAGATATTTTTATTTCTATATATATTTGTATATCTGAATTTATATTTTATTTCTATCATTTATTTAAAAACCCCAGCCTATAACCTAATAAAACCCCCAATTTACTTTTACTCTATTTAAATATTTTTATATTTACAATCTATATTTATTTATCTTTGTATATATATATATATATATATATATATATATATATATATATATATATATGAAATAGACTATCATTTACCGATATGATAATATGTTCCAATTATATACCATGTATTATAGTTTTATGTATGTATCTGTTATCTATATTTATGTTTACCATAGGTTTGTGTTTTGGGGCCCGTGGCTCGGAGTTGTCAGTTGGCTCCTGAAATTCCACGACACGCAGGATGGTTCCCAGACCCAAGGTGGCGCCGGTGCCAAGTGTGGCTGGTTTGATGGTACCAAGCGGCTCCTGCAATCTGCCATCCAGAAGTGGGGCAGGTGAATTTTGTTTGCAAGGGAAATTAGTCAAGGTTTGTGACTGGCAGTTCTTTTTGAGCAAGATCAAATCATTATGCAATGGGAATTTCAGAATTTTTTGGGAGGTTGGCATAATAGCAGGCAGGGGTATGATGTGAGTCTGCCTCCAGGACTATTCATGACTTCTATTATTTCAAAGCTGGCATGGATTGGGATCTCTTTAATGTTTTATTTGTTGAACTATGGCTTTTTTGAGCCACCTCACCTGCTGTGATGACTCATTTCAGTTGCACTGAACCCAGACCTCTTGTCTAAAGCTCAGTGGAACTCAGCTTCTCCATTTCACGGGAGATCTCATTATTTCCTTTAAATTGCCCAGTACACAGCTAAAACAATGTTTTCTCCTTAAAAGACACAGACTATGAAAAATTACAATTCAGAAGCGAGGTCATTCCAGAGATAAATTTGGAAAGAACCATCAGGGTTTGACAAAGATTCATGTTTCAAGAAAAAGCACCCATCATTAACTCAGATGCAAACACAGCTAATCAAAGCATTTACCTGCTCAATTAATATGCAGACATCACTCTGCTCTATCAAAATAATCTCATTTCTTCCCCATCAGCCTACACCTATTTGTGCTGAAGGTAAAATGCATCCACACAAAGAATTTCAAGAGGAATTTTCAGAGCCTACAGGTTAATTCTGCATTTCAATTGAAAATTCATGTCTTAAAACAACTTTTTATTTAGCACTTCTATCAAATTGTATAATTGTTAATTAGTAGCTCTCTGTTAATTTTAAGTGGGGTGTGTCATCCTTCTGGAACCAACTCCACTGAGAAATCCTGCAGGTCATAAACTGAAACCAGGAGGAGATTGGGGAAAAAAAACAAACAAATTACATGTTATTAACAGCAAATGCAATTTCTGTTTGTGATGAATAATTGATAATTAATTATTAATAAAATGATTCTGTTTTCTGTTACGCACTGTGGTGGAGGTCACATGTCTAAATCTAAATTTGGGAGCTGAAAGTGGGAAGTTGGTATGAAATATGGAAATTTGACCAACAAGGAACTCCAATGCAGTGAAATCGATTATAAAAGGCAGGAAAAAAGACAACTCAGCTAAAAAAAATCTAAACTAAAAGAAGAAATGGCAGAATATTCAAGAACATTTATGCTTGAACACCAACACAATTCTCAATCGTGTGCAACAATGTGATTTATTAGTATACATTTCAAACAACACATTAGATGTTAAATCCAGCTTTTTGTATGACCTTTCATGATACATCAGTGATGAAAATCTGGGTTTTTTTATCTGACATAAATATCTGCTGTAAAAGGGGAAGACCTATGGCTTTAGTGGCTTTTACAGATATTTGGAGCAACCTGTGTGAAAACAGGTTGAATTGAAAAGAATTCACACACACAACTCTCTCAATATTTCTGAGTATCAGTGGTTATTGACATTAACACTGCAGTCTAACTACTACTGCCAATAATATGAGAATATTTCAGCTGCCCTCAGGCTTCATAATTTCAATTCACTGATCTCAACAGAGCCCCTCAAAGAGCTTTATGTTTGTATTCAGAGAAGTAGTGGAGGGAACGCTGTCACTGCAGACTTTGCTGGCTAGATAAGCAAAAAGATTTGCTTCTCCAGAGCAAACACTCTCATAAGCACTTCAGCTATCAGAATGCTAAACACACAGAGATGGAGGTGCCAAATGTGACAAACTGTGGCACACCCACAAGTGAGTGTCTGCCTCCCTCTGCCGGATCTCAGCTGTGTAGCTGTGATGGCCCCAGCATTGGAAAATGCACCCAAAAAACACACACAGGCAACTTCTGTGTCAAAACTCTGCTCTTTGCATCATCTTGTCTGTCCATATGCAGAGCAACTGCAACTGCCCAAAAAACACACACAGGCAACTTTTATCTCAAAACTCTGCTCTTTGCATCATTTATCTGTCTATATGCAGAGTAACTGCAACTGCACCCAAAAAACACACACGGGCAACTTTTGTCTCAAAACTCTGCTCTTTGCATCATTTATGTCTGTCTATTCATGTCTGCATCATTTATGTCTGTCTACATGCAGAGCCCAGGGTTAAGTGTTTCCAGTTTTGCTACCAAAGTTTCAAGGCCAAAGGTGGAAGGCAGGTGTGTGAACTGTGTGTGACACTATAAATAAGGCACAGGGATCTTTGCTAAAAGCAGAATTTTCTCACCTCTCACAGCATGGCAGTCTTGATGGGCAGAAAAGAACTGTCTGAAATTCATCAAAGGCCAAAAGGTCCTGCAGCAGGCTGGGGGCCAACCTGCTGGAAAGCAGCTCTGGAGAAGGACCTGGAGGTCTTGGTGGACAAAAATATCTGTCCCTGAACCTGAAGTGTGTCCTGCAAGCCAAGAAGGCCAATGGCATCCTGTGGGGCATTTTCCCTCCCACCACACCCAAACATTGCCAGCAGGTCAGGGAGGTGATTCTGCCCCTGAGCATGAGGAAAAAATTCTTTACTGTGCAGGGGACTGAGCACAAGAACAGGATGCCTAGAGAGAATCTTGTTATCAGACATCTGCTCTGATCTGTGTTTATTTCAAATACCTGTGTTCCATTTACAAAATATGCAACCTGTACTGGGATTGCACTGGTACTGGAATTTTAATTATTTAGGCACATTGCATGTAACACAACTCTGACTTAGAACTCTAACCCTTAACACTGTGCTGTAAAATAAAATACTGAGTGACTCCTGCCACTACTTTTCTGTCCCCACCACTTTTCAGGGCACTGACTGTCACTCTGGTGACAGCCAGCACCTGTAGATCTGACAAGTTGCAAAACATTCACATCAGCATTGCCTCACAGCTCAAAGCACTGCACTTAAAAGTGCACACAAGTTCTGCTTCTAGAAAATCTTTTGAGTTTATTCAAGGGAAGGATTGAAAAATGGAATTTACTCCAGAGTACACAGCAATCCCTTCGGGTACTGCTGAAGCCTGCTCAAGGCTGCATTAGTAGTGCAGTGGGATTTTCACCCCTTTTTAAGTGAATTTATTGATCCTGAATAACCTCCACAGCCCCTGCAGTCACCAATACTTTATCAACAGCACTGGTACAGGAGCTCTATTACTAGGGCTGTCCAGAATACCTCAAATCAGCCTAAATCCATGCCAAAAGTCCTCCTGCTGGAAGCCTGAGAGGATCTTTTTGGCCTGCTCTGAGCTCCACAGAAGCAATCAGCAGTGCCCTCACATTTTGCCTAGGGCTGGAGGAGGGTTGCCATATTTAATGGAGAGAAGCCAGGCTAAAGAAATAATTACCAACCACTATTAATGACAGGTCCCATCCTCAAATACAAACAAGCAAAATGGGGAGAAGGTGAACAACTATCCCCACCCACCAAAACCCCCAGAATCCTCAACAGCAGACATGCAGAGCATCAGCCACCCATGCACAACCACCTGAAGATGAATTTTCCCCTCATTTAATCACCAAAACCCTTCCGTTGTCAGTATCTGGCTTATTTCACTTACAGCCTTGAAGAAAATCCTCAAAAAGTTGAAAACTTTTAGGACAGTTGAAAACTTTTAGGACAGTTTCCTCTCTTCCTTTAACCAATGCCATTTCCAGAGTTTACTGCGCCCTTTCAAACACCCATTCTTGACCCAGATATAAAACCATTGGGTTGAGGTTTTTTGAGGAGGACGGGTGGGTTTTGGTTTGGGGATTTTTTATGCCTCCAACTATCCCTGGCCTTTATTTTACTCATTGCTACTCGATATATTTTGCATGTACCAAAACCCTCTCAATTGACTGGTGTCTGTGTTGGTTTTTTTGTTGTCGCATCGCGACTTTGAGGGATTTGTTCCTTTGTGCAGCAGTGACTACACCTGTACTTTGTCTGACTCCTCTAACCTGGCTCCATTTCCATGGGAAAACTGGGAAGATGCTGGTGTTATAAATAAGGAGCTTGACGAGGCCAATATTCAAGCAGCAATAAATTTATTAATTAATATGGTCAAGCATGAGCAATACAGCACAGGGTGCAGTGGAGGAAGTTTTCCCTCCAACTGCACACCCATACTTGAGGCTTACAGGTATTTATAGGGGTACTCATCAGATTTCTCAGCAGTTTCTATTCCAAATTTTTATGTCACAATTCTATACACTACTGTGGTTTAGTTTTTCTCAGGATGTATCCCAAAAGGAGTATTCCCAGATGATGGTGGTTGGTTTCCAAAAGAAGGAAGAAGTCTCCCATCTGGTGAGGTCCAGCTCCCCAGATGTGCGTCCACCTTTTAATTGCAAGGACTATAAATCTCATAACAGTGATGTCCAGCTTCCCTTGGTCGAAATTATAAATCCTTGAGTTAATGTTCATCTTCCTTTCTCAAGCTGCTTTTCTCTGTTTGGTTTCCGTTATATATATTCCAAAGCTATAGCTTCAAGGATACAAGCAATATTCTAAAATTATACTGCAAAAGGTTATTATTGCAGAACTCTTTAAGGCTTAACTACAAGCAAAGAGCAACATCCTTAATGCTTTAATTCAAATGCTCCTAAATTGTGAAAAATGCACGTATTTTATGATTGGCTTTTCGCAAATATTAAAATGAATATTATATGTGTTGTGTTAGAAAGTGATGCCGTATTAATTCTTAAGTACTGTGTTAAATATGATTTTAGGTTATAAAAAAATGTTAAAATAGAAACGATGCCATGTAGGATACTTTTCTTAAAGGAAGGACTTGCACTGAGATAGCAGCCACAGGACACCTGAATCTTTCAGAGAAAGAGAACTTATTGCTCCATTATCAGAAGAAATGAACTTCTTCCTGCCTTGAAGGTGCTGTTTTAGGATTCAGAGGAAGAAGTTGATGATGACCAGACAGAATCCTGTGTTTTAATGGAATTTATGCATCATGTAACAAGACAACCAGTATGAATATGCAACAGGCTGTTGCTTTTAAGGGTTGATCCTTTTGTCCTTTTTCGGGCTCGTGCTGCCCAGAAAAAGGCACCTGGACCTCCGTAACTCTTTATCTCTATTGTCTCATATTGTCCTAATTCAATTTGTCCAAATTGTTATTAGTCCTATTTTATTACTCTTTTTTATAACCATTTTATTACTACTAAACTTTTGAAATTTTAAAAAGAAGTGATTGGCGTTCTTCACATAAATCAACTAAGGCTAATTGCAAACAAAAGATAGGTTCAAAGGCCTTCTTCCATGCTTTACTTTCCTCAGTCATTATTAGAATTCGTCTTTAGAACTGTCTTTAGAGGTGGACAAAAGCCTCATCCAGGTGTGTTGCTGTTGTCAGATGTATCAGGGTGGCATCGCTGACTGTCTGGATAGATGCAATCGGCTGCTCCCGGCCGGGGTAGTCAAAAGACATGGTTTGGATTTCACAATATTTTTATACCATACATTAATAGCATGAATTATCTCTACCATATATTACATACCTGACATGAAACACGGCTTTGTGTTTCACACCAGGGAGCCTCGGGGACAACGGTGGAGACTGTCCCGGGGACACCCGCGGGGCTGTGCCGGGTGTGAAAAATGCATGTATTTTAGGATTGGCTTTTCGCAAATATTAAAATGAATATTATATGTGTTGTGTTAGAAAGCAATGCTGTATTCATTCTCTTAAGTACTGTGTTAAATATAGTTTTAGGTTATAAAAATTGTTAAAATAGAAACGATGCTATGTAGGATGCTTTGTTTAACAGAAAGGGCTTGCAGCGAGATAGCAGCCACAGGACACCTGAATCTTTCAGAGAAAGGAAATTTATTGCCTTCTTATCAGAAGAAACGAACTTCTTCCCGCCTTGGAGGCGCTGTTAGAATTAGAAGGAAGAAGCTGACGCTGACCAGACAGAATCTTGCGTTTGAATGGAATTTATGCATCATGGATGGGATGTATGAATATGCAACAGGTTATTGGTTTTAAGGGTTAATCCTTTGTTAACGGGTGTCCTTTTTCGGGCTTGTGCTGCCCAGAAAAAGGTACCCGGACGTCCATAACTCTTTGTATTTATTCTCTCATATTGTCCTAATTCAGTTTGTCCAAATTGTTATTACTCTAATTGTGCTACTATTTTTACAACCATTTTATTACTATTACACTTTTAAAATTTTAAAAACGAGTGATTGGCGTTTTTCACACGGGGATAACGGCGGGGACTGTCCCGGGGAGCCTCGGGGATACCCACGGGGCTGTCCCGGGGATAACGGCGGGGCTGTCCCGGGGAGCCTCGGGGACAACCGCCGGTCTCGCCGGGCGGTGCCGGGCGCCGCGGGGACAACGGCCGGCTGCAGCGGCAGTGCCTCGGCTGTGCCATGACCGTGCAGCGCCCGTCGTGGCCGCCGCTGTACTTCCCGCACTTCCACGGCACGGAGCCGGTGCCGCGGCCGGCGGGCGGCGCCTGGGCCCCGCTGGCCGCCCTGTGCTGGCCGTGGCAGCCGCTGCCGGCCGCGGCCGGGCCGCCCCGCTACGCCGCGCTGCCCGCGCCCGTGGTGCCGGAGCCGCCGCGCCTCTGCTGCCCGCCCGCAGCGCCGCGGGCCGGGGAGGTGGCGCGGCGGCCCCCGGAGCTGGCGCAGCTGCAGCTGCAGGAGGAGATGTGCGAGCTGGGCATCCGCCTCAAGGAGCTGGAGCTGGCGGCGCTCATCGGCGACGGCTTCGATGCCAGGCAGTGTGCGTGCGCCGCCCGCCGCGCCCGGGCTGCGCGGGGCGGTGCGGGAGGAGCTGCGGGCATCGGCACCGGCACCGCCCCGCACAGCCCGGGTACCCCGGCAGGGAGCCCGGAATAGGGCAGGATGGATGTGGGGCGGGTTTGGGGTATCTCCGCCCCGCAGCGCCCTAGCGCCAGCCCGGGGCAGCGCAGGTGCGTGCGGGAACAAAAGGCATTAATTGTCCCGGGTCAGCCCGGTCACCGCTCAGGGAAGCCGGCTGAGGGCACGGTTAGAAGAGTCACGCGAACTACGGGTGTAGTAGTCACTCGCGTAGTCACAAAACCCCCAAAGTCGTTAAATGACAGCAAACAAACCAACGCAGGCATCACTCAAGCGAGAGGGAGTTGGTACATGCAAAATGTATGGAGTAGCAGCGAGACCCTGCGGTTGTGCACCGGCACCGGCCCCGCAGTCCGGCCGCGGGTCCCCCTGGCAGGGAGCCCTAAAGCAGGATGAGAGTGTGAGGCAAGTTTAGGGTATCTCTGCTCTGCAGCGCCCTAGAGCCAGCCCGGGGACACTGCGAGGCGGCACTGCAGGGACAAATGGCATTGATTGTCCCGGGTCAGCCCGGTCACCACTCAGGGCACTCCCCCGCACACCACAAACCACGTAAAACAACGACGCATTAACCAGACAACTAGCATTGTAATTGCCATCTTAACCACCATGTCCGTCATCCTCCTTCCTATATCCCCTATCATCCTTACCATCGTCTGAGAAATTTAGGATTACCTAAGGAGTCACACGAAGTACAGGTGTAGTCACTGTCATAGTCACAAATCCCCCAAAGTTGTTAAACGACAACAAACAAACCAGTGCAGGCATCACTCAAGCGAGAGAGAGTTGGTACATGCAAAATGTATCAAGTAGCAATGAGACCCTGCAGTTGTCCATCAGCTTTGATGTCAAATATAGGCCAGGGATAGTTGGAGGCATAAAAAAATCCTCGAACCAAAACACAACTGGCTCCCCCAAAAACCTCAAAACAACCCACACCAAAAGAAACCACCAACCAAACAGAAACCCTCCTGTGAATTTGGCATTTTAATTTTGCAACCTGCTGGCCATGAAGAAAATGCAAGGAATAAAATAGTTCAGCAGATGATGGTGGTACTGAGAGTTCAGGTGGGGAGGCCAACAACTGTAAGGATTTCATGCTCATCTTTTCCTCCAAGGTCAAACAAACCAACGCAGACATCAGTCAAGCGAGAGGGAGTGGGTACATGCAAAATGTATAGAGTAGCAATGAGACCCTGCAGTTGTGCATCAGTTTTAATGTCAAATAAAGGCCAGGGATAGTTGGAGGCATAAAAAAATCTCCAAACCAAAACACACCTGCCCTCCAAAAAACTTCAACCCCTTGGTTTTATTTCTGGGTCAGGAATGGGTGTTTGAAAGGGTGCAGTAAACACTGGAAATGGCATTGGTTAAAGGAAGTGAGGAAGGAACTGTCTTAAAAGTTTTTAACTTTTTGAGGATTTGATGTAAAATAAAGGCCAGGGATAATTGGAGGCATAAAAAAATCCCCAAACCAAAACCCAGTTCCCCCAAAAAACGTCAAAACAACGCACACCAAAAGAAACCACCAATCAAACAGAAACCCTCCCATTAAATTATAAGTGAACTTGGCATTTTAATTTTGCAACCTGCTGGCCATGAAGAAAATGCAAGGAATAAAATAGTTCAGCAGATGATGGTGGTACTGAGAGCTCAGGTAGGGAGGCCAACAACTGTAAGGATTTCATGCTTATTTTTTCCTCCAAGATCACAGGAAACTTTCAGGAGTGCAAGAGTTACAGGAACACAGGGGAAATGCCCATCAGATACATGCATTCAAAGCAAAATCTCAAAAGAAATTCCACTTGGTAGTTTGCATGTATTTTCCCCTTCATTATAGCAGTACACACCACTTTCCATTTTTAATACCTAGTATTTTGAGAAACTCTAATTTTGAGGTATTTGCTAGCCAAGGCATTGTAAGGATTATTAGTTTGCTTAATACATTATTGGATTTACTTAAAAGTACTGTAAATTGTTAATGACATCATTAATGACAATTCGTGTTTCATTCCTGTTTAGATAAAATCCTGAAGGCACTGGAAGAAAAGAAGATACAAAGCATGAAAGCAATGCAGAACATGAAGTAATGTCCACCAACACACTGTGGATTATTTCAGCTGGATATTTTGCCACTATGACTGTGGATTGTTTTAATGAGTCTTTAATATTGGGTTTCTACTCACCATATGTTGTTCTCCTCCTCTTAAAAGTATAGCATATTGTTGACTTCTTTTGTGTATTATTTGTCTGGTACTAGTTACTGATAACACTACTGTGTATTTGAACCTTTTTCTTTTTATCCAATTACTTTATGCAGGAAGCATATAATATTTTCTTCAAAAACACTGAGAAATTAACACTGTTTTTGTCAGGATTCTCAGCGGTCCATATCTGCAGCTGGGAAATGCAGAAATGGCAAATATAAAATATGGTTGGGTTTTGTTTTTTTTTAATTCTAAGTATATTAAGTGCAATTTTGAGTAAACAGGTATGGCCAAAAGTCCTAAGCCTCTAAACCAGCTTAAAGAACTACTTTCACCTTAGCATAAAAAAAACTTTTTTATAATCACAGTGTATTCCTTTATAACCATAAAATTACAGAAGCTGTGACTTGAGTTGGTTTTTAACAGAGCAGGCACATGACATTTAGTGTTAACTGATATTTTACCATAATTTTAGGAATAACAGTGCTTGGGCCAAAGCCTGTGGCAGTTTTTGAAGTGACAACATCCTTATGTTTGGAAGGTACATCCTTTCATAAGTAAAAATGGACAGAGGCAGGGATGGCAGACTGAAGATCTGGACAGCATTCAGCATTCAAAAATAATGTCACCCATTAAGAACACCACAAAGGAGCAAATAGGCTCATCAGACTGATAAAAAAATACTGATTACTTTTTCCTATTCCATTTCCAAAGCAGTAGGTGGCAGCATGAAATAATAAAGTTACCGACCCTGAAGCTGCAATATTTTGGCAAAGAGCTTTATTTTTAGGAGGACTATTTTAACCTCTGTTTATTTAAACTGTGTTCAAATTACTCAGCTGTGAAATGTTTTAATACAATCCAATATCAAAAATTTATTTCCTCTTACTGTTTATTGCAACATTCATCCTTATAGGGCCTCAATCTTTCTAGCCAGATTTTGATCTACTGTACACAGAGTTTATATATTTTTTTTTAATCTAGTTTATAACTCCCATTTGTCAATCATCAAATTACAGCAATCACATTTTAATGTGATTACAAATGAACATTAGAAATCTGGGCTGCAGTGTTTCACTGCTCCCTCTGCAGAAAGAGGATAAAAAGTCTCTCAAAGGGTTTTGAGGCTTAAGTAGAAATGGTCAATTGCAGTGAAAATGTGAATGGTTAAGCTGAAATTGTTGGTTTCAATGAAAATGAGAACTGGTTTAGTATCCAAATTAAATATCAGAAAACAAATTTGGATTGGACAAAAAGGGCCATTATACAGAGGCCTTCAGAGGCTTTGTGGGCAAGTGAGGGCTTTAAAATCAAGGTAGGTAACAGAGGAACTATCTTGATTGTCCCAATCTCCAGATCAGTTTAGTTCCTAAACCACAATAAATTTTCCAAGGTTACTGCAAGGGCCTACAGAGGTTTCCATTACATGGAATTGCTGCTTCCTAACAATTACTTCTCAGCTTTTACCAAGTCTTTGACTTTACATCCAGCTCTCATCAGCCATTATTCACTTTTTTTCTTTATTCCTTTGTTTTCTTGGCTTAAACAGACCTGCTTCCCACGGCACACAGTTGAAATATTTTCCATCTGTTGTTCTGTTTTTCATATGGCCTTTATGTTGAAACAACACTTGGAGTTTAATTACTGGATGATAACACAAGGAATAGCATCAATTAATGTGTAATCTCAGAGCTGCCTGGGATCACACATCTCCTGAAAAAATCATCTGGACCATGGCATTTAGCAGAGTGATCACCCTTGTGTCACCCACAGCACTCCTCCATCAGGATGCTTTGGTCAAAACCTTTCCTTTGGGGAAAAAAATAAAAGGGGGGAGAAAAAGGCTATTGGTGCATAATGGCAATTAGGCTGATTTCCATTTGCCCCTAAACATTTAACTTACTTACCTTTACTTTTCTGCTCTGTTTCCACCTGATCTTCTTAAATCCAGTAATTTGCTCTCATCTGAGGGCTTATGGTTTCATCTCAAAGCTGGTCTGTTTATCATTCCCTTTGTAAAAATTAAGCCATGTATTAGACAAAATAGAACAGCATTCTTACCACATTTTCCTTTATTCACAAAGGACGTGCCATTCATTTTTTAATTGTTTCTGTTCTCTTAGATTGCTCAGGGGAGGCTAAACCTGGCATTCAGATGAAGGAACAATTCAGATCTCTCTCATGTAGCTGCCTTGTGACTCAACAAATCTATCCCTATTGCATTCAAGGCAGAAATTTAAGGCTACAAATTTGATTCCTAGGCAGAGATCTCCAAACATCAGTAGGTTGCTCCAATTTCTAATCCCAAATAAGGCAAGCCTCTCAAAAAGCAGAGTGTCACACCTTCCCAGCCTGAGCCTGCACCTGCAGTGACACCCAGGTGCTCCCCAAGGAGAGCTTCAGGTCTCACTTGTGAAACCTCAAATGGCCTTGGCTGCTTTATGGTGGGCAAAATGAGATACAAAGCTATTCAAGAACCAGAATGCATTTCAACTTTATTTTATATCAAACGGTTGGGTCCATTAAATTTCACACTGCTGTGTTTGAGTTTGCCACATTAAAATTCTCCAAATAGATATTCAGCCTTATTACAATGGATCATTAGAATTTAAATTAATCTTCAAGTCAAGCTGCCTTAATTAGTTCAGGGGCAGATTAGAAAGGAAATCCAAAAGCAGTAAGCCATCATGAAATGATTTTTCTGCTTTCAGCAGCGTCTTCTGCATTTTGGATTCACCTGATCTGAAAATTCAGAGCTAATATCTCAAGGGGAGGTAGGGAAATTGAGAAGCACCTAACTCTGGGAAAGTTGTCCTCATTTGTGAAAACTTGTCAACATTTGTGAAACAGCCTCAGATTTTGGTGTATCTTGAGAAAAGCCAGAACAACCCCCTGAGGCAGTTTAAGTACTCACAGTCACAGCATGTATATAAAATATATAAATACATATATACATTTAAAAAATTATATCATAATTAGGCCATCTGTCTAGAACCTTATTAGTGATACTTACACTAGGAATTTCATTTATCGTCTATTTTTGGAAGATCCTTTCCAGCCTCTTTCTTCCTCTGAAACTACAAAGTAGTAGTAAAGGAACTTTTTATTCCGAATTTCTTGCATGACAAATTATACAAAAGCAGCCCTGTCAAAAGCTGCATTTTCCTCTTCCTTCTGCTTCAGACTGACAGCACGAAACTTAGGCCTGCATAAATTATATTAAAAACCACAAAAACTGGATCTAAAGAGGAGGAGACAGCAGGAACAACCAATAAGTAGCAACACAGATTTTAAAACATATTTTATTTCATGTGCAAAGTTGCCAAGGAAAACACACGTACAACTTCAGCTAAGCTATAGCCACTAACATGAAAGGAACTATTCTATGTACTCATAAGCTTTATTTCTAGAATCACCCTATGGCTCAGAGTAAAAACATAAGGATTTGGTAATGATCCAGAACATTTTAAATCCCCCCTTTTCAGTCATATGTAAAATTCTACCATCAGCATGTAGTTTTAAGTAACAGGTCTTGGAGATTTTCCTTCTGATTGCATAGTATAAAATTTTAATTATTTCTTATTCTCTTGATTTAATCCCTAGACTCAGCTTTAAATTTGCTCTCAATGTTGCAGCTTCAGAAAATTAATTTTCCCACTTACAGCTGAAATACTCATAAATTTTGAGCAAGTTTCACAGACACAGCCGTTACAATTCAGTTGAATCAAGCTGTGAACACCAAAGATAACATGGATTTTTGTAATCATGCAGAGCTAGTCCTTTCCATAGTTCAAAGATGTAAGAAAAGTTCATTTCCTTGGAAAGTGAGATCTGTTGCCTGGGAAGTGAGACAGTTTATTGATATAAATTCTGTAAATCTCTGTAAAAAAGTGTAGAGGCTGTTATTGGAAAGGCTTCCTAGAACATACTGCAATATTTTCAAGAGGTTTTTTATTTTCCCTTGTAAATTCACATTTATTGAAATGCTACCATAGGAATAGGTACTTTATAGTCCTGAACAATTCCCAAAGCTCCATGAAGTAATAAAGTAGCCACTGCAGTCCAGGTCTGAGTTTCAGCAGAGCAGTGAGGAGAGGCAGTTCCTTCACCCTGCCCACACATGGGACACTGAGGCACAGACACATTTTGGACCAATCCAGAATCCTGAAGAGCAGCAAACTGACCTCCCATCTCCCAGTTTCCAGCCACCCATAACCAGACAGCATCCTTCCTCTCCTGGCACAGTTTTAAGACACTTGTGATGGCTAATTTATTGGGGGGGTTACTGCTCAGCCCTGTTCTCCTTGAAGGGAGCAGGTGTTTTGCCAGTAAACAAAAAAAAAACAAAAACAAAAACAACAAAACAAAACAAAACAAAAAAACAAAAAAAAAACAAAAAAAAATTGCCAGTAAACAAAATCTTGCAGCAGAAAATTTACCTGTAGCTGTGGTTTGCCTCAACACTAAAAGGAGAACACACAAAAGCACACTGTGGGCTGAAGCCATGCAGTGCCATGGCTGTTTAAAAATTCTGTCCTGTGTTGGTTCTTACTTCTGTCACACCAGCTGTCAGCAAGGTAAACAGTGCACTTCTTTGTGTACAACATGTCAAATTCATATTCAGAATGCACAGCAATGGCAGGGAAGACTTCAAATGAAAATAAAAAGTCAAAAAGCATAAGAATATCTGTGCTGGACAAACATGATTTCTGATGAATCCAAAGAACTGCCCTGTTGTTAGGCCTGAGCTGTTTCTGTTGGGTTGCTAAATCCTGCATCAAAATTTAAGCCTCAGCAAAATGGGTTCTATCATATTTTCCAAAATCCTTGGCTTCACTCTCATTTTTTTTCTATCAAGTATGACGTTGAATACAGCTTGCAGAAGTCAGCAGCAAGATGAAATGAAAAAGCCTTCCCAGTCAATTTGTCACAGAAGGAAATATTAAAATTTGTTTGTTGCAAAAAAAAGTGTTCAGGTTTTTCCTCATTGCAGCATGGAGAGTATGAGATAAAGACAGGGATAAAGAATAAATTTCAGTTTTACTTACATCCAGATCTCCTTGCCAGATACACAAGACCTTAACTGATGACCCAGTGTTTGGACTGGTTTACACAGCACAGAAATGCTCTGGCCTCCAGTGAAGAGAGAATACTCTGGAAGAGAAATTCACCTGCTCTCTAAATATTGTAATCAGTGGAATCACCTTTCCTTGTGATTTACAGTCCTTTGCACCCATTATTGCCCAGTGGCTAAATGTAAATTTCTAAAGTTACAAAATTGTTTACAGACCCCAATATAGTAACAACTTACTCCTTGGGTATGAATTGAGTGTGGAAAATTCATGAAGTCAAACTTCCTAAAACAAGAATTATTTTTAACAAATTCAAAAAAAGAAAAAGAAAATCAAACTCCTGAAACACCTCTTCATGACACTTGTAATTATTTTCAACACATCTATGATACATTTGACCACCTAACTATTTAAAGCCCATTTCTCCTCTTCCATGAGCTTCATAACAGAACAACTCTGAGATTTATCTCTTCATTACTACCTCTCTACCCCTTAAGGAACCTGAAATGGATGGGGACAAATTGATGGACAAATAGAACCAGTTTTGAAAAAATATTTAAATATTTTTTGACACACAGATATATAGATACGCATGAATATGATACAATATTCATCAGAATATGGTCTTAAAGCAATTTTAAAAGCATGAAATATTATATGATTTGGGGGCATTTCAACTATTTTTAAAATCAGCACCTAAACCACTTTGTGCAATGCAGTTATTTTCAGGAGAAATTCTGCAGTATTGACCAGCTGTGCCTTTATGACTTGGTCATCTTGAAAGATTTTTAAAGAGCAAGTCAGTATGCAATTTCTTTACTTATCTATATATAAATCTCATTTCCACAAGTTGAGTTTTGCATTATTTATTTCTGAGAGAAAGGCAAAAGTTCAAAAAAAGCATTCTCAGAGAGTATTCTTCTCCTTAAAAAATGAGAAGAAAAAAATAAAAAAAATTTGAATTCTTTTGATAAACAAAAAAGAAATCTGCTGCTCATTCCTGGAGTTAAAAATTAACCCATGAAGGGAAAGCTGCATTTTCTAGTATGTGTGAGCAACATGCAAGATCCCTGTCTCGCTGCCATTTCATGTCAGTGTGGGCTGGGAAGCCACTGGGATTTATTAGTGTATAAGAAATTCAAGAGCAGGACAATAACTGGTTGGACACAGAGTTTGGAACTCCTGGGACGTGCACAGGATGAACAGGGGCAGCAAAATGCAGTGAGCTCAGAAAACTTGCTGCTTTTAAGCTCCCTCTGACTTCCAGAGGCTGGCAGTCAGCTCTTACACTGGCAATGCAGGGCTAAAAAACATACATTAAATGTCATTAATTCCTTAGCAATCAGACATCTTGAAATGTAATGGAAACTGTGGTCAGCTTGGTACATATCAGCCCTTAAACAAAACAATTCTGTCACTCAACCTAATGTTGCATTTTCTACCTGCCTCTCATTTTTACCTCACACTTCTTATGTGTCTCTTTCAAAGAGAGTCTAAAAAAGAAATGATCACAGTTTAAGATAATACCCTCATTTCTATATATAGGGCTTGCATGCACCTTTATCAAGTTCTACTCACAGTATTATGACATAAAAATATTACTCATATTTCCAGACTGAGTGCTAGAGTTTCCAACACAGATTATATGTCAAGAAATGACTCTCAACAAGTCAAGAAATTACTGCCAACAAGTTCCCTTTTATCCTTTTACTGTTCTACTGATGCTAATAAATGTCACAAGTGTTTTTTCCAAGTGAAAGTGGTCAGGACACACAAACCAAGAAGGATTTTTTTTGTTGTTTCATTTGCAACTGTTTCTACTGATGATTTACAACTCTGAAGACAGACAGTGGTCAGAACATCAAGATTTTGTGTGCACAGTAAACAGTACTTTCACCTTAACATTTAACATATCTTTAAAGAAAATTGGGGCATTGAATAGAAAAAACTAAATTACTACTTTTTTCTCAGTAAAAGTGGTATGGATATATCTGGACAAGGTTATCACTTTAAACACAAATACTTTCTTCTTTGAAATCAGTATTGAAAAACTATATTGTACTCGTAGCCATACAAAATGTTTATTATATTACAAATAATTTGTACACTATATTTTCACTTTATCATTGCTTTGTGCTCAGACAGTATAAATATTACAGCATGATTTTTCTTTCCCAGCAATGTCCTAACTGTCCTGATATAATCTGACTTGATACTTAAAAAAAAATTACAGAAACATATTACAAACAGGATAAAAAGGCATCATGAATGAAGAATGTAAGATGGTTTTCTGAATAAAGTGCACGACAATGGTTTCAGTGATGATTCAGGAAATATTCAGTAGACTGCACATCATCCATAATAATACCAAACAAAATAAATTTTGAATCTCTAACAGGTCTTCATCAGAAGTATGAAGAGTACTTTGTTTAACTATACTGAAATGGTTTTTCTTTCTAGAAGGCCATTTAAATGCTTTTGCTCAGGGGTTTTCCATTTTCTACAGACATCCAAACCCTGGACATCTCTATATTTTCCAAAATTTTTAGTTTCCAGTATGGCAAGATACAAGATCCATTGTGTAAGATGTATGAGACTTTACCCTCACACATTTTTAATAGAACTATTAAATTGCCACAATTTAAGAATGGGAACAGACTTACAAACAGAGTTAAGTGTCCAAAAGATGCTGTTTAAAACTGGAATGCCCTGTTTCCTGTGACTTTTTTGGGAATACACTGTTACATCTCCCTTCCCACCTCTATGGCTTCAGCGTGCTCATCCATGGGATCCTGGCTGCTTGCACAATTTCAGCTTCAGGAGAACTCTGCAAAACTGGCTAGAGAAATGTATTACACAGCACATTTCACCCCCATTGCTTAGAAGGACCCATTTACTTGCAAAATTTCACTGGGCTACATAGAAGAATCATTCAAAAACTGATAATA
Organism: Ammospiza caudacuta; assembly: GCF_027887145.1. Lineage (NCBI taxonomy): Eukaryota > Metazoa > Chordata > Aves > Passeriformes > Passerellidae > Ammospiza > Ammospiza caudacuta. The sequence goes on from NC_080598.1 coordinate 208,080, forward strand.
AAGCTGATGCAGAATGTGGCTGGCACAACCTGGTGTAGGTTTACTTTCCAGGTTAGCCCAAGGCAGCTGTGAACTAGCTGAGGCTAAATAAAATCAGCTGCTCTTCCATTATATCTGCACTCATGTTACAGTGATCCAACTGACTGAAAAATAAACAAAATTCTGTTTGAGGGATCTAGTGAAATTTGCTTTTATAGACAAAGCCCAATAGAGAAAATAAACCCTGCTGTCAGTGAGTGAAATTCCCACTGAAGCCAACCAGAACCTGTCTTTCTGTGGTACACTGAGTTCGGCCCAGTATTTTTCAGCTGTTATTCTTAAAGTGTGATGCTCTTAGCCAGCTATTCATTTAACCAAATTTGGCTGTGTTGTATCACACTGATAATATCAGCATTACCTGGCTGACAGGTAACTGAGACAGCAGTCAGCCTTTACTAGACTTGCATTTATATGAAAAATTGAGTTTCTTTGGTTGTTTAGTATCCAAGTCACCCAATTGTATATTTGTGTACTCCAGACATAGCACGATTATACTGATCAGTAAAATTATCAGGGTTTGTTCTTTCTTTTTCCACTTAGTTTATGGAAATTTTCTGACTATAGCAGACTAGTCACTTATATAAATATACAGCACATATATACATAGAAATTACAAAAATACATTTTTTTATATCTGATTTTAAATAATAAAAATGAAATTTCACATTTATCGAAAGATTAGCTAGCATTCCAAATGCTTCTGCAATATTCAAGGTATTGGAGCAGAGGATGTCTGTATATTCTAGGATAATTACGCATCACAGTCTCAGGGTTTATAGTATAATTATTAAAGGGAAAAATAGCTCTGCTTTAAAAGTTTGTGCTTCATCAATTTCTTCCTCTATCCCCTATTCTAGTCTTCTTTCTCCTTCTCTCAATTTACTGATGGCCAAAAAAGCTAAACCAAGTTCCCTTTCTCACATCAGTTAAGACCAAAGAAACTCAGAGAAATGAAATGATCAGACAAAATAGTAATTGAGGATAACTAAATAACCCACTGAAATGAAGGACATTACCTTTAACTCCAGTTGACATCAAACACCCAACACAACAAACTTTGCAAAAACTTCAGATCCTGAAGCTAATTGCTGAAGGAACTGAAAACAACTGTTCATGTCTCCAACTAGTTTGTACAACTGCAAAATATTAACTACTGTCCCATCCCAAGTGGTTTGATTTTCTTTTGGGATTGGATTCCTACCACAACGCAGTGTAACAATCAGTGACCTTTATCTTGCACAATATGAAGTCAACATCATTTCTGGCAATGCTCTCTTTTTCACAGAACATTCATATTTTTGTTAATCCATGTAGCTGTTAACTTATTTACAAGTTAATATAGTAATTAGGTCCTCTACATTCAGAACTTCCTGGGTGCGCATTCACCGTGCCAGCACAATCAAAATCAACTGCAGCTTCAGGTAGCACTTTCTGGCATCACTTTAGTAGATAGCATTGCTAAAGAAAGAGGGAAAAAAGCACTGTGTTGAACAGAGGTTTCCCTGTCCAAGCAGGTGTATTCATTTTTCCAGGTTGGAAGGATTTAAAGGTCTCAGGTTTACCAGCTTCACATGCTTTCAGAGTGAAAAGCCCGATTATAAAGCAAACAGGAAAAACCTTTTTTCATTTATCTGGGAAGCTTTTAGCACCAATATCCTTTGCTGGCTCTTCATGCATTGTATTCTTTCACGCTGAAAAAAAAAATCTCCTCCATAATTCATCAGTGTCACTGAATGACAAGGTAGCCACCAATCACGGAAATGTTATTCACCTTCTCTACAGTCCTCTCTTCTTTCACTTCTTTGCACTGTTAATAGGATGAAGAGACTCTGAGCTATTTACAGGACTTTTATTTGTATTACTTAATTGTGTTGAATTCTTTTGGTTTGAATATAGTGTCTGGGATGAAAAGGCCAAAATGACTCTGCATTGCTGAAATCAGCACCCCTTATACAATGTCCCACAGCAGACAATTAACACGGCCACTGCCACACCAGCCATGGCCTCCAGCAAACCCTGTTATGCAGATTTTTTCTTCTCTTATCAAAGTTTTGGCATGCAGAAGTTATTTTCAGCAGCTCTGCCTCTGGGCCTGTAAATGGAACTTCTTGTGGCACAGACATGTTCAGCAGCATCTTTAGTGAGGATGGGTCATAATACGAGAGCAAAGTGACAAACAATTGCATATGGTTGATCTCATCAGTATGAAACAGTTTCCTGGCAGCTTTTCCTCAGCTGGAAAGCAGAATTTCATTTCTTCAGAGCCCTGTTGCTCTGCTTTAAGTCATTTCATAGTGTTGACTTTTCATACAGATTAAAACGCCATCGCTTTGGCACAATTCACAGAAAGTTAGTGGCTGAAAATTAAAGGAGCTGCTTTCTTGGCTTCCCCAGGTCACAAGACACAAACACCGTGCACAGAAGATACATTAGACCTGGAACTCAAACATATCTGTCTGCTTCTTGGCCAGCTTGGCCACTTCTTCCCTTATTGCCTTGACGAGGGCAGCCGTGGAGATGTTGGTGAGCGGCGCGTCCGAGGGGTCGTTATCGGCCAGGCTGTGCTGCGAGGCGGCAGCGGAGGCCAGCGGGGCCTGCTCCAGGCTGGGGTGCAGGCTGCCCTGCTGGCTGTACTGCCTGGGCAGCCTGGAGGGGGAGTTGTGCTGGTAGCGGGGCCTCGGGTAAGCCTCGATGTAGCCAGGCAGGGGCACCTGCAGGAATTATATTGCACAGGGTTATGCGGAACAATCGATCCGCCAGCGACCACAAACCTCCCTGGGGCAGAGGTGAGAGAGAGAGCACCAAAGGAAGGGAATGCAAACCTCAGAATTAATTCCCAGCTTCAGGGTGACCCCAACTTCTGGGAATGATTGGCATCTGACTCCATGATTCAGAAGAGTGAAATATTGCCTTATTAAAACTATATTCTATCACATTATACTATTCTAAAGAGATACTATGCTGAAGAGATACTAAAGAAAAACCCATGACTGTCTCCAGACAGTCAGGACACAACTTGGACCTAATAGGCCAATTAACATAAACAACCATCACCAGAATCCAATTAAGAACTCACTCTCAGTAAGCAATCTCCATAACACATTCCACATGTGCAAAAACAACAGGAGCAGTGAATAGAGATAAGAATTGTTTTCTCTTCTTCTCTCTGTGCTTCTCCAGGAAAAATCCTGGGACAGAGAATTATATCTCCCTCTGTTCAGAGAATGTGAATGCCACAAGCTTCTGCCTACACATGCCTGTCCTGGCATGTACCATTTATGTACGTCCCAGCTGTGGCAGCAGAAACATCTGCTTGTCCTCATTTATCATCACCTCCAAAAGTCCAAGGGAAAAGGTTTTTCTGGAAGTGAGCTCTCTGCTTAGCAAACACTTAGGTTTTAAACAAACAGCATGATTTTAGTACACCAAAAACCTGTAACAGAAAAGCAGTTTTCTGATTTCTAGCTAATCCAAGCTAGCCAAGTGTCTGGCCTCACTGGTCCTAACAGAAACTCACTAGATCCAGACACCAGGGATAAGCTCAGGTGTGCCAGTTTGGAAATTCAAGGCTCAAAGGGATGTTTGACTGCTCAGAAGTGTCAGGATTTCTGGCCATGTCTAACAGAATAACATGAGGGATTAATAATTTTTGTAACTCCACAGATTTACAAGCCCCATGTTAGCTAAAACTAAAACAATAACATAGGCCCTTAAGTCACAATGAGAGATTAAATTTCTTTCACCAGTCTTTTTGGCACTCAGAAGATTTTAATGCATCAAATAAAAATCAATATTTATGATTTCCAAAAGTCTATAAAATGGGAATCTACAGGCCTTAATTTTGAAGAAGGCTTTATGCCTGAAGCTTGACCTCTACACAGCCTTGGGTATCCATCAAATGCTGAAGAGAATGTCAAACATGTTCACTATGGTGTGATGAGACAAATGTAGGAAGCAGGTATGGTACGAAAGTGATCATTAGATGTAGGCACCTCTGTTTAGTTTACAACAGGCTCTTCAAAAGGTGATTGTACTACAACAATATGTGATCACACCACTAGAGGCCACCAAGTTACTCTTTTCACTAAGCATCCAGCAGCTGGGAAAATAATTGCTTTGTGGATACAGTTTCATTGTCCCACAGAACTTAGTGTTTCAACGCTTACCATTTGTCTCAGAGAATAATATATTACAGTAATTGTGCTTATAAAATAGTTCCTTGTTGTAAAATCTCCTGTTTCCTCCCTTGTTTACAGTCTAGGCTAGCAGAAATGTGTGGAAAATGAAGAATCTTATAGATATTTAGCCTCTGTTCTCAATAATTTTAAGAAAATCTTGGAATTGTGATCAAGCTATAATAAAAAGGCTCAAAACCTAAGACATGTCCAGGAATTCAAGCCCTGAGTATTAGTGAGAAAATCTGAGCATTACTTCAGATCTTTATGCTATTCACTTTTATTCAGGCTTTCTGACTGTGCTATATTGCTAATGCTATTACTAGCTCCTCTAGTAACGATTTTCAAATAAAGACAATTTCCTGACACATTTGCAAAATCATTATAGAAACTGCAGTAGTTTCTACATTTTTAACCCTTCTGCAAAGCCACTGGAGGGTTGAAATTTTGACTAACAAGGAATTGTTAAAGCTCTGCCATGGGTAAGTGAAAAGGGACATTTTTTTCCTCTGAATTCTATATTGCCATGGTTATTTTTCTGACAGTTTTTTACATCCCTCTTCATTCCTCTTTCCCTGAAGGAAACCCACAACAGGTTTATACTCTTCACTTTCCAGAGGAAGGAGCTGGGGGCTGGAGACTTGGTTTGCAGTTTTGACCCATTTGTTTCAGTCTCCACTTTTGACAAGTGATACCTGACTCTATTTCCACAGGACTGCAATCAAGAGTAGGGATACAGGAGAGAGAATGAATGGGAAACAAGTAAAATTTCCTTATTTGTTTCATGGCTTTTTCCCTTCTTAGAGAAAAAGTTCAAAATCGTTGCTAAGATACAATGGGCCTCCTGGATTTAAGATGTAAGGGTTAAAAACACACATAAAACAAATAAATAAAAAAAACCCCCACCAAAACAACAAAGGAAAATAAAGCTTTTCATGCTTTAAAAGGCAGCTCTGAGAAGGAAATTTATACCAGAGCATCACAAGCCTCCAGGAGTCAGGGGCACATCAGCAGGTGTGCTCAGCTTACAAATGAACAGCTTTTCTTTTTTTTTTTCCTGACAGTTCAGCCTTCAAATTCAGACTTGCACCTCAAAGTCATACTGAATTGTTTTCCTCACAGGCATTGGGAGCAGTAATGAAGAGTGAAAACAAAAAAAGCTGCCCCCAGGAACATTTATATGACTGTGTTGTCTCCTGCTTATCTGCTCAAAGCCAACTTAGATTTCAACTGCAATTCATTAAAATGTTCTGTGGACGATTTGCACAAGGAAATTGAATCTGTCTCCCAGGTTTTTTAGTCAGAGTGGTTCTGCATAGATACCAGATATGAGCTCAAGTAGAAGAATTTATCTTTTTTTTCCCTTGTGTAAAAAAAGCCCTACATTTGAGAAATTGTTTCAAACATGATAAACTACTGCAATTCATTTTAGGATGTTTCAACTTCAATTCTTTGAAATGTAGGTTTACTTTGGGCTAAAAATTACATCTGTTCCAGTCTGGGATTGTGCAATTAATTATTTAATTTATGATATGTCACTGCAGCCTTTGGGAGGATTTGAAACACTGCACAGCAGGGCTGCAGCAGTGCTGGGAGGTAAGATTTGGGAGCCAGGCTGTCTTGAGAAAAGCCTCCATGAGGGTAAGATGCTTCCCCAACTTTCAGACAGCTCAGGACTGTCTTGAGAGGCAGCATCACCTTTTCCTGACACGTGTCTATCTCAAAATTTAACCTTTCTCAGGAAAGGAAAATGACATCTAACCCACCAACTTTAAACAGGTGCCAGGCCCTAACCTAGTGAAGGATTCCACCCTCTAAAGATCTTGCCCACAGTTCCTGCTTGAACAGCTGAAGTATCTATGTCTAAGCCATCTCTTATGGCTTTTCACTGCTAGAGATTATTCCCATTCAAGGAAAAATTATCCTTTTCTGCTTCTTTGACGACCAGTGAAGAATTGCTGAAAATCCCTCCTGTGCAAAACACATAAAAAACAGGTGGTTAGAAAAGCAAGGATGCTTACAGAGTCTGCCCACTGCCCTGGCAACTCATTCTCTCCAGCATAGGGCATCCAGGCTTGGTTCCTGTAGGCAGTGGGAGGAGTTGGGATGAAGTAGCCCGTGAAGCCAGGTCGGTTTGCTGGAATGGCAAACACTGCTGGTACCGTATTTCCTGGCAAAGACAAAAACAGTAGGCACCATTAATAGCTGAGATTTTCACTTGTAAATCAGATGATAGTGCTTATGAAATAGGGACTTCATGCTTGTTTGTTGAGGTTTTTTTTTGTCTGGGGCTTTGGGTTTGGTTTGTTTTGTTGTTTTGGTATTTTTTGTCCTACCATCTGACTACTGCAACTTCATAATGCTGGGAAATACTGGAGAAGGCAAAATTTGCAGTTGTCCTCATAACCAGGTACAGCCTTCAGGTAAAGAGTCCCTAGGATTTGATCCTTGTAACAAATGATCTTTGTCAAAACTTTGACTCATTAGAGAAAAGGATTTTTTCCCTTAAGTTTGCCTCCTTGTATTCAATTTTCAGCTGTTGTTACGATGGGTTTCAGTGTAATGCACCTCTCTTTTCACTGTTTATCCAGTCTTTCATGATATCTATATTATTAATATTATGATTAATACCTATATTGTATTATATGCAGGTAAAAAACCCACAAAAATGAGTGACTGATATGTTTAACAGTCTGTACTCTCAACAATTCCATCATAAAACTTCAATGCTTCTGTAAAAAATACCAAGGTTCTACCTGTTCAGTTCCTTTCCCAAGAACAGTCTATGGCTGCCATAAATGACACAGCAACAACTCAAAGAAATATTTCTTGATTATTTCCAAATCTGGTTTATCACCTCCTGATTAAGATGCATGCCATAGGAATATCCAGGAAGCCTCCTGGATTAAAATCCCACTTTCACATTCCAATTTGTGTGGAAGGAGCCAGAGTTTCAGCCAAATCTCTGGGTAGGGTCACATCTGCTTTCAGGGAAGGTTGATTCCTGTGGCCCACAGAGATGCAGAGAACAATTTGTTACAGAAATAATCCACTGGACTGTCTGGAAGACCAGCATCCTAATGTGCATATTTCCCTTGAGATATTCTTCATATATTCCCTTTGCTATCATAACTCTGTGTATTTTCCTAGTTAAAAATAGACTACAAACAACTTTCTTGCCCAGTCAAGTCTTCCTTCCTCTAGTGTCTATTTACATGCAAAGACAGACTCCAGCAGTGAATCACCAACATCACACTGAGGGCATGAAATCTTCACCCCTAAATCCTGGATGGGACAGCTGCATATCCTCTTCATCAGTTATTACATTTTCAGTTTATTCAGTTATATTACATGGACATGTATCTTACTTTTCAGACAGCAAATATAACATCATTTACATGAAAGCAGAAGGGCAGGAAACCCTTTAAAACCACAGCAAAGTACAACTCCAGCATTTTCACTGAGGAACAGAAGCACAGCAGCATTACACAGCTGGGCAGATTCAATGTAGTAGAATTAATGCAGAGAAAATAAAATTTCTCCCCCTTCCAACTGCACATCATTTGAATATTGCTGCTAATTGCTCTCAGTAGCTATGATACCACTATGCTGACAAAATCACAAAGACATGGGAAGGCCCATGGAATTCATACAGAGTATAATTGAATTAGCATCAATTACTGGCTGCTTCAAATATCCATTCCCCAGAATCTCATTTACAGCCCTGGCATATTTTTTGTTCCTGAACAACCTACCAGAGGGCTATCCTGGTAGGCTATCCAACCTACTCTGACAGATGCTGGGACATTGCATGGGCAGGTGCACAGAGACAGAAAGACTCCACCAGTGACATCCATCCCCAAAGCAGTCTCCATAAACCCAGATATTTACGGTTTCTCAATGACCTCCCATGCAGTCCCAGGCCAGAATTGCTATGGATGCAATCAGGAGTAACAGAAGAGGAGTAAAATATGGTTTTTAGCACATTTTTCTCCAGAGCAGAAACACACCACCTCTATCCCAATTCCTCCAGCCCCATGGTTTGGAAGAGGGTGGGCTAAGAGAAGAGGTGTGTCAATCATTTGTCCTTCCAGGCAAGAAAGAGCACAAGGGTTGCTATTTTAAATGAGTTAGCAAGGCTGAAAAGGAGCATTCTTCATACATGTACAGAGAAGAAAATGCTGCTCCTGTACATGGCAAAGGGCTCCTACACTAAAACACTCTTTCTATTTAACCACAGCAAAAGGAGCTACTACTCAAAATGAATATTCAATTGGCTGATATTATACCTTATCCTAAACCATTATTGCAACATCCTTATCTTAGAGCTGATGCTGGGCTGCATGAAGGTCATTTTGTCTCTTCTGAACTGCAGCCACCCTTCAGCAACACACAATAATAAAATCTCCCCATCTCTGGACCCAATCAAAAAGTGTATCCCAGAGATCCCATTACTGCACACATAAAGAAGAGGTCTTGGTAGTGTGGCACATTTCATAGCTTGAAATGTTTTGAAATGGGAGGGTGAGCATCTGCTCCTTTCAGGTACTGCACCATGTGCAGAAGGTATGACAACAAGTGGGAGCAGAATGGATCCTGCAAACCTACTCTATTTAATTAATTGACAACTCATTTGCTTAGCCACATCATGATTCTCAGTCAGTGATGTCAAAGACAATGCAGATAACTCTCTATTACTTCTGAGGAAGCTAAGAAAGAATTTTTTTCTGGGAGATTAACGCAGCAATATCTAACAAACCACTAATTTCAAAGCTTTGAACTAATGGAAAATTCTTTTGAATATTGGAAGCTCTTTTCCATAACTCTTCAAGAAAACACATTTTGCCAATAAAAAGCCATTTGAAGTATTTTTTCCAGCTAAATATTTTCCAGACACCATCAAAACAGTCTATCAGCTTCATCTCATGATTAAATCAATTCATTTATAAATACCTATCAAAAGGACCAGGAACTGACTAGACATTTAAAACTGGGACTTTTACACCCAAAACAAGTTCTGGGCAGAAACTATATTCTCCAGAATAGGAAGGGTGAAGAGCTAACAGATTACCTTTGACTGTGCAATAGCACCACCGTTTTGTGTTTTGAAGGGAAGGGGCCATGTACCTTCAATTTGCCTTCCTCAGTAGCCCACTGTTGTGACAAGAGTAGGGATAAAGTTTCTCAAGAGGCCATCAGGAGCCTTTAAAAAGTTTTCAAGCACTTGGATCAGTATTCTTGACTGACAAAATATTGCAAGGATCTAACTCATTTCTCCCCCATCGCCTGTCTCTCCCATTTTGCTTGGTTGGTACAAAGTGCAACACAAACAAGTCACACAGCTGTCCCAATACTGCATCTTATTTTGCTACCAACACCTTCTAGATCCTCCCTAAAAATTCTACTGGGTTTTGCTGTACAAATGAGCAGTTTTACTGGGTTTTATCAATTCAGAGTTCTTGAACACAGAACATCTGGGACATTACTGCTGCATCCTACCTTCAGAAAAGGCCATTTCCTGGTGCTACTGCAGGATGAGTATTTTAGGATGCAGCTGGTGCTGCACTTACAAAGGGACAGGCCATCTTCTGCAGGGCTCCTTCAGCTGCACCAGGAAAAACCCCACCTAATACAGTCTTTCTCCAAATAATCATCCTTATTTGCTATATCCCATACTTTCATTTCTGTCCAAAATAACTTATAAGGTTCTCAAAGCTGAATCGTGTCACCTGAGTGAAAAGCAGATTGATCGAGTGGACCGACAGACATGGGAGCTCTGGAACCCGGTGCAAAAGGTGTCTGATCATGGTGCTGGGCCTGATCTGCTCCACTGGACTCAGGTATTCTCACTTTGCTGCCAATATCTGATGTAGACCTGTGTGTTAAAAAGAAAAATAATACAAATTTTTTGTTATTCTGACCTACAGATGTGATTTGTAGGTACATACATGCCTATCAGCTCCAGCAGGACAAACCAGTGAGGAGCGATCTGCCCAACTTTGCTCTGGCATGACAGAAGCCTGGAGAACAACTGCACAACAGAATTTTGGAGAAGTCTGGAGAAGTTTGCAAACAACCCTTTTAGTTTTTGGTTGCTCTTTTTACCAAAGCATCGTATAGGGCCTCTGCTTTCTGCTTCAAACAAATGCTTGAGAAACACACCACTAAAACCAGAGATTTACCATAAATTCACCAGAGCTTTACCATACTTGATTCACCACCACAGACTACAGACAGTCACAACAGTGTACATGACATGGTATCATACAGTTGGAGACCACTGTGGTAAATAACATTACTGTACTTGGGAAGTGCTGAGGTCTTTGGAAATGTTGCAATTTCAGGAAAGCAGGAGAATGATGGTGTGAATTATCTGCCTCAATCCAGCACATCATTATGAGAGCTGAGGCAAAGAATGCTTTAAAACAAACAAGAGCCTGCAGATCCTAATTTTATTGACGCAGACTGGCTAACAGAAAACTCATTGTTATTTAATTTTGTGTTAAAATGAAACAAAACCAACATGTTTCTAATTTTAGGAATGGATCTTTTTAAGTGCTCCTTCAGGGTTTGGCCCAGTTATTATGACAGTGGGCTTTAGAGACCATGCCTAAAATAAAACAAGAGATAAATACCTCCTGAGAGAGGCAACAGCCACAGGACCAGTTCTGGGAGGGACAGGAGGGGGAGGAGAACCCATTACCATCTCAGGAAGCTGAGAAAATCTATAAGCCTGTAAGAGAGAAAAATACATATTTTTTGAAACACCAGTAGATCTCAGTCAAATTGAAAAACAAAACAAAATCAGAACTTAAATACTTGCTCTGTGTGCCAGTCAACTGGAAGCTAACTTTTTGTGGCCTCAACAATAATTGCATGTATTTGGGAATTTCCACTGCTTTGGTAATTTTTGAATGTGGAAGAAAACCTGAAAATTAGCTCAGAGACAAGATGAAGTCTAATCAAAATATAACATATTAAACACTGTCTCTGTGGCATTTGTAGCTTGCTGGCAAAGCAGATCTGTTGTGATTATGTGAGATTCAACAACTGCTCAGGATCATGGGGAAAAGACATGAGTATTTTCACTTTCTCAAGGAAAAAAGTATTTCAAAGATTCAGAAAGAACCCTCAGACCAGTGTGTACTGCAGTGAAGCTGCCTGTGAGCAACCCATATTTCAACCTCTTCCTTTCAGCCTTCAAGAGATGAAAAGAAAATTTTCCACAAAACCCCCCAAATTCTGTAACTTTCCAAAACAGCAACAAGGACCTCAAACAGTTCTGAAAAGGCAGACTGATCCAGAGGAACACCAGGCCCACCCACAAAATCACAAAATTAAGCAGCTTGCCTGCAGTAATTCTGAATTTCATCACCAATACACGTGAAGGAGGACTAATTATGTGCATGAAACTCAGGGCACCCCAGAAATGACATGAAGGACAAAATTTTCCTCCAAAATCCTTTGCACTGCTATAGATTAGAGGCTGTAATTTTTCAAATACACATAGAGGAATGATATCTCACTAGATGCTTCACTACATCATGGGTGAGGGTTTTGTTTTCCTATTGCTTTTTGTTTTATTATTTAGTTGTGATTCTTTTTTAGTTGTGGTTTGCATGACGATGATTCAAAGCAGTGCATGGGAATAAAGATAAAATCAGAGGAATAACAAATAAAAAATACGGGAAGGTTGACCATTATTAAGACACTGGCATTTTGAAAAATAAAAAAGGGATCCAGTGGTGGGACTTTGGCCCTCTAAACAAGAGGAATCTGGTTTACCCAGAGAAACTCCTCCACAAACAGCAGTGAAAGTTAAAAGCACATTAAAACACATGGGATGAGTCACACTCTGTCTCCTGCCCAGAGAAAGAGCATACAGGATTTACGTGATTATTTCAGACTTACCACCTACATTTAGATTGGAATTTGGCAATATAAATCCCACACTATATATCAGAAAAAGCCTTCTGTAATCATCTTGTAAAATTACACATTTAGACCATATTCCAAATGCCTTCATTCTCAAATACCTGCAAAACTAGGTCAACAAAAAGAAAAGGTAACTTATCAAATTGATTTTTGATGTGTCTCCAAGGGAAAAGCAGTACAGACCCAGCATCTTTCTCTGTCCTCTCACTGCTACCCCTTCTAAAACATGTTAAAAACCCTCAAAGGCATGTCTTTGAAAATAATTTTTTCTTGCATGCCACCTACAAATTCTCCTAATATTTACTTTCACCATGCTACCATGATATTTAAAGCATTTCTACATTTAAGTGGGAGGAAAAAAAGAAGTCTAAAAAGACACTGCTACATTTCTTAGCCAGGGGTCAGAAACACTTGATTTTTAATGAAAGAACTGTAAGGGAAAAACAAATGTTATTTGCATCAAAGAAAACCTCAATTATATTTCTCCTGATAGTGCTGGATGTGGAATGGTCTGCAGTGCCTCTTCTGCATCTCAAAGGCTGGCAGTGCCCTCACAGGCTGCCTGAACTCTCCCTTCTGCCTCCACGAGCCTTTCATCCCACATCTTGCTCGCAGCATGCATTTCATAAAAAGCATGAAATCCTTTTTATTCCCCCTGTTTTAAAGGAACAGCACATGGGATAATGTTTGGTAGTGGAAAGCGAGTCCAGACAGTTTAGCAGGGTAGGCAGAGACTCAGATTTGGGTTTTCTCTTGTGTGTTGTGCTTTGGAAGAGGGACATCAAAGGAGGTATTAGGTATTTTAAGGAATCACAGTTCACAAATATGCTGTGACTTGCACTGGAAATTTTGAGGAAAAAAGTAAAATAGAAAATCTAAGCCTTTATTTTGCTGCTTACACAGAAGATGAGCAATTTTGAGTGAGTGGCAATATTTTGCTAATGGCTGGGCAGAGAGAATTCTGTTAAAGTGAAAAATCTTGTAAAAAGATCTGCTCCACCACGCTGAGGAACTGTTTGTCCAGCAGGGACAGGAGTCAGCCCTCATTGCCCTGAGATGCCACACACCAACATGGTTGTGGGAGGGAATTCCAGTGAAATTTCTAGAGTTTCTCTAACCTGTTGGGGCGTTAGTGTTTTCCTGCAGGCAACATATAAATGGGAAAGAAGTGTTCAGAAGCTAAATGAAGCCAGGGTTTTACCACAGATGCCTGTTAAAGATTTGTATGAGCCCTTAGGCTCTTGGCCAATGGGCCTGATTGTAGAATTAAAGTCACTTCACCACTGTGAAACGAGTCAAAGAGGAAAACAACAAACAGAAAACACAACCCAGCTGATTTCACAGATTTGCCTAATTTTACTCTTCAAATATTTATCTTTTTTAAATGATCTCTTGGTTTTTAGCAAAAGAAAAATCCAACCAGACAAAAACAAACAAACAAACCAAAAGCCCAAAAACGAACAAAAGAAAACAATCTTAAGAAGGAAAACATTCTGCATGGGTTCCAAACTCTATTTTATGAAAAATTAGAGAGTCTGTAACACAAAGGCTATAACAACCAGGCAGAGGCAACCCCACTTGAGACCCAGGACAGACTGCACAGGTAGCAGAGAGCAGACCCTGTGTCTCCCTTTCAGTAAGAAATGCCAGTGAAGGAGTCTGCTATGGCTAGAACACTGACAATTTAAAAAGCAAACCAATAAATAACTTTTAAAAGTAGGAAGTGCAGTTTAGCAGCCATTGGGCCAAGTACAATAAATCATCTGGAGGATAAAGTCCAGCCACCAGCAGAGACCATTGTCTCCTACAACCCACGGGAGCCCAAGGTACCACTTGTCGGGATGGAGAAAAGAAAAGAAAACTCACAGACTGGCTTGGAAGGCACCTTAAAGATTATCTAGGCCCAAGCCCTTTGCAACAGACAGGGACTCCTTCCACTAGACCGGGTTGTTCAAAGCCCCAACCAGCCTGGCCATGGATGGGCCACACACAACTTTTTGGGCAGCCTAGTCCAGTGCCTCAGCACCCTCACAGTACAGAATTCCTTACCCATATCTAATCTAACCCTGCCCTCTCTCAGTTCAGAGTCATTCCCACTTTACTTGCCCTTGTAAAAAGCCCCTCTCCAGCTCTCTTGTAGCTCTTTTAGGTACTGGAAGGTGCTCTAAAGTCTCCCTGGAGCTGTCTCTTCTCCAGGCTGAACAAACCCAAGCCTGTGTTCATAGGTCAGCACAAAATAACTAATGTCCAAAGCAGAAACTTTGCAGTTAGTTTTAAGGCTACATTTTCCTAGCTCAAATATTTAAATATTTTTACCACTTTCCACTTACAGATTTGTCCTGAGTGAAAGTATTCTATGTTGCCTTCTAATTACAGAAATATCCATCTCCTTACATCTCACCATAGGAATTAAAAGGCCAGTGTCCTTGCTAACTCATGGAATGATTTAACTTATTTGTTTATTACATTGCAATCCAGGAATAATGCAAATTTATTGATTTGGCTTTGCCTTTATAGCTGTCCTGCTTCGTACTAAGCAGCTGTTACTGAAAGTGGCTGAATTTGGGTAAAATACTCCTGCTTTACCCCTGTTAAATGAAGGGGAGCTCTGAGAACAAGGATGCTTTATCAGTCTCTCAGGCTGTAAGTTCTGGTCATCAGTGCCTGTTTGTGGTGCTGGCTCTCACCTTGGGACCCAGAGCTCTGTTTCTCTCACTCCTCTTTCCAGAGCACTAAAGAGGAAAGATGGAAACTGGTCCAGCCTTGTAATGGGGGAGGGTTTTCTTCTCTGCTCTTAGCTCTCACTTGACTCAGCTGAGCATATTTCCAAAGCAAATTTCCAAACAAGATCGACCAAGGCACGGAGCTGGCGGTTGGTGTCACACGTTCAACACTTTAACTCCATCCTCCAGTCACAGCACACCAGCTGGGTGCCAAGGACTCAACCAAGTGTTACTCATCATGTTTTGGAAGCTCCAGAACAACAATTTGCATTCCACTGGCTTTCCTCTGCATGAGCCCTGTGTGGAGGAATCCTCTTTTCACAGGTCACCCAACAGGCAGGTTGGCAAACAGGCATTCCCTCACAAGAGCTACAGATAATTTCAGTATTAATGGCAGCACATCCAGAAAAACATAAACAAACAAATAAAAAATACGCAGAATGCCTCAAAATGGAGAAGAAAAAGGAGAAGGAAAAAAAAATGTGTGCACACTCTGGAGAGATACACAAACGATTGATGGTGGGACTAGCCAAGAAGTTGATAACAAAAAAATAAAGATCCACAATTTGGAGGACACCAGAAGCGACACAGAACTAAAGAGTGGCTCTGGACCCCTCAGCACTTGCTCCATCTAAGCAGACAAAATGCCCTTGAATTTTCAAAGATGAAATTTTCATTTTCAAAATTCTCAGCGTTTTGAATTGTAACAGCATTGTTGATGTTGACTTCTAATTGCCACTCAGAACTGAATTTTAAGAAAGGGAAAAATTACTAATTATTGGTTTACAGAGGTAACAAACACCCCAGTGCACAGGTACCTCTCATCCCCAAAGATGGGGATATTTTCAATTCCAACCCTCCATGCCCATGAGAACAAACCAGGAAATGGGGTGGTTGAAGCACAGTGCATATACATGAAACTGATATGCAGAAAACTATGAATTACTAGCCCTTATCCATAGCCCAGCAGTCTGTGCCTATACTCATCTGTGGCAATCAACTATCTGCAGGGAATTCAACTCTTTAACTCTGTCTTCAGAATGCCAGAAAGATAAGCAAAAGGTTCCAAACATGCAGATGATTTAGGAGAGTAATAAGTCTTAGAAAGACAACAGTGAATCATTCACCATGAGAAGAGCGGCTATTATATTTTTTTAAAAACCTCTCACCATATAATATTTTGAATTTCATTTAAAAAGGATTCTTTTAAGTGTCAAGGTAATTTGACTCCCTATTAGCTGTCTCTTAAGCTTTTAATCGAATTCTAACCATAAAAAATGATTATACGCTGTACGAATTTCATCGGACCAATTTCAAAGTGTCAGAAATAACCTAAGCATGATTTAAATAGCACCAACCTGAACCTTTGCACTGGCTTTCAGCTGTGTTCAGAATAGTTCAGAAGCAGCATCCCTTAATGTATTTTTTTATTGTCAAGGAAGTCATGGTAAGGGTGATTTTGAACTGAGGACATTTTTCTGCATTATCCTCTTATTCTAGCCAGAGTGTTAGGAACTCAATTTGAAATATATTCTTAAAAAAATATTCTGACCAAAAAAAAGGCCTTAAAATGAACAATTTATCACATTGGCATTGTTAGATGGGCTATTTCTTATCTGAAAGCAATCACCTCTTGGTTTAGATTTGTATCTGACACAAAAGAAAATATATTGTTGAGTTTCACATTACCATATGTGGGAATTCAGGGGCAGTTTCTCATGTGAGGGTGTGCACAGTGCTAGTGTCACTGCTGTCCAGACCCCTACAAAATTCCATTATCAATTTCCACCCTCGGGTTTAAGTTCCTAATTCACGTATTACTCTGCAAGGTGAGCTGCTTGAGGCTAGAAAATGAAGGATAAAGTCAGTTATAAGGTCAGCTGAGACCTGTGGAATTCAATCTTCTCTAGATTTCTTCTCTAGAGACCCAAGCTAATAGCTGTAAGTGCAAGATTACCAATTACAGCCCACATTTCATGTTGCTCTTCAGTGCTCAACCTCCCCAGTGATGCAGAAGAGTTGGTGTTCCCTACCCAGAAGTCACCATAGTTAATCCATAAAACCACATTGCTTCCTAATATCCATTGCCTGAGCAGAAGGAAATGGGCAAACAAGTTTGGTGTGAGTTGTACAGCACTTCACTCTAACAACTAAAAATTGAGTCATATTTCTCTCTCTACAAGGCTTTTTAAGGAAAAACTGTTTAAATAAGAAATTATACGTCAAATATTTTTACTTTTACCTTAATAACTAAGTACCCATGGTTCATAATGTGGACTTTTTAATCTAATTACATAATATTACTTAAGCCCATGAACAAGAAGGTGAAAAAGAAGGACTAGCTTCTAAAGGTCTATCTAGTCTTAAGGACCAGCTTTAAAACACCTATCTTGTTTTAAATATATTATTATATTCTAAAACTCTCAGTTTTCCACTATGTGATATTACGCACTTCTATTCAAACAATACACTTATAATCTTAGCTCTATCATTTAATTTTGGAAGCTTTCTCTACAGCTTCAGGTGAAACACAGTGTTCTCTTGGGGATCAGTGTCTATCAGTACAGAAAGTCTAAAATTCTCAGCAGCAGGGTTCCAAGAGTTTGGGGTCTGTTGGACAGCCTATTTTAAATCTTCAGCCTATTCTGCAGCCTATTCTTTTAAATCTTAGTACAACTTAGAAAAGACCACCTTGCTGCTAAAATAAATACTGATAAAATAGAGTCATTCATGGTGTACATGTGTGGCTCATGGTGTATGTGTGTAGCCCAACTGCAAAGTCTAGGTTGGTGTTTAGGCAAGCACACATGTAGATGTATATATATATACACATCACCCTACACACACTTATTTTTTGGTTTTAAGCACCTAAATGGGACTACTTAAAAAAAAAAAAACACCGCTCAGAGCAGAAGCACCCTTCTGACATTACAGTGTGGCAAAGAGAAGCTCCACTTACGGGCCTTGGCAAGCTGTACTGGTACATTTCTGGCCTGTAGGTGGGCACCCACTGCACGCCCGCCCGCGGCCGGCTCATGGTGCCAGGGGCACTGGTCACCACCTCGGAGTAGGGCAGGTGTGGGGCCGAGCCGTAGGCGTCCTGCCGGGGCTGGCCCCCGTGGCCAGCAGAGGCCAGGCTGAAGGCCTCCTCCAGCAGCATGTGCATCTGCTGCCGCACCTCGTCGATGGACGGCTGCGAGCTCAGCGTCGACGTCTCCGAGTGGCCCTTGGCCTGACGGGCCCTGCCGTAATTCCGTGGCTCGTTGACCCGGTCAACGTTGGTTTCTTCTATGATTTCAGGCTCGGTCTGGTGGGGGGAATAGAAGTGGATGTCACAGGCTTTACATGTGCTTTGATAGCATTTACAAATCGCATTTGTGCCGCGTCAGCATTCTCAAACGCAGACATAACACACACAGATGTAACACACACAGACATAACACAGACATAATACACACAGACATAACACACAGAGGTAAGACAGACGTAACTCACAGAGACATAACGCACACAGACGTAACACACACAGATGTAACGCACACAGACATAACACACACGTAATGCACCCAGACATAACGCACATGTAACACACACAGACGTAACGCACACAGACGTAACACACACGTAACACAGATGTAACGCACACAGACGTACCGCACAGACGTTATACAGACATAATACAGACATAACACAGACGTAACACACACAGACGTAACACGGACATGACGCACACGGACGTAACGCACATGTAACACACACGAAACACACCCAGACGTAACATACATGTAACACACAGAGACGTAACACACACAGACGTAACACACCCGGATGTAACACACCCGGATGTAACGCACTCATAACGCAGGCAGACGTAACGCACACAGACATAACGCACACAGACATAACGCACACAGACATAACGCACACAGACATAACGCACACAGACATAACGCACACGTAACACACACGTAACGCACACGTAACGCACACAGACATAACACACGGAGACGTAACGCACACAGACGTAATGCAGACGTAACTCACACAGACATAACGCACACACAATCAGGAATTGTAATAATGTAGACACATGGAAAATGGAAAAATAGAAACTCCCACAGACACAGGAGGGTTTGATGTGCAGTCTTGGGAGAATGTTGATGTAAAAATAAAATATACAGACATTAAGCAGAAAAATCATAAATGTGTGTTTCTGTAGTTGTAAGTAAGAATATGTCTTAAGTAAGTAAAAAAATGTATTAATAAGATGGTGAAGGGTTTATAATGTAGGGGTGTAACTGTATAGAGTAAGCTAAGAGTTTAGATTTCTAATAGAAGCATAGGTGTGTATGTGTAATAGTAGCCCATTGGATAAAAGTATCTGCATTGCAGTAGAAGTAAAGGTAATAGGTTAGGAAAGCAAAATAAACCCTATGGCAACTGTTCATTGGATTAAAAAGTTAATATATTGTCTTGTAACAAAAAACCTGTGACTACTTTGTGCTATGGCCAACTGCTTGCTCTCATAAATCTCACAGCCTCTGATACTGATGTTTATCTGAGCAATAAATCATTTTCAGCCCAACTGTGGTCCCATCCCTTTACTTAAAGCAGCAATAATGATATAGACACACAACAAATATTGGAAAGAAATAATACAATGCAGGGGAGTATAATAGCCCTTTATATTCTACATTCTTTGCTGGGAAAAGTAGCAGGGACACTCTGTAGCAGATTAAACTGTCAATGGCTCACTTAAAACCAATTAGAATTAACATTTGAATTCTTGTCTTAGTTGTATCAATGGCAGTGCAACTGTGCCAGGAAGAGAACGGTTCCCCAAATAGTACCATCACTGTGAAGGACCCCTTACAAGGGACAGATTATTATAGCTAGAGACACTGAAATTCCTTTGTTCAGGCTCTCACATTAAGATTTCTGAAGAACTAAACTTCAGGAGTTCTTCTGAACTTCCACAATGACATCACAAATTCAGCCCTGCCCCTTGCAGAGAACACCGTGGCCCAGCTCACGTGTCTTACACAGCCCCCATGCAGGAGTCACAGGTATTTACTCAAAGTTAACCTGGGAACAGGGAATCAAGCACATTCTCCCACAACCAGACAGTGCTTGGGCAGCTTAGCTTGAAGGGCTACTCCTAGGGTGATTCCTTCTCTACAGATAAGTACAAACAGAAATCACCTCCCTTTTTTTTTGGCTCTAACTCCATGACAGAAATCAATCACATTGCAAGAAGCTGAAAGTAGAATACCACACTTCATCTGCATTTTTTAAGATCAATTTTACAGCCCAGAGTTTTAAAAACATATGTTTTTAACCAGCAACTATAATTATATTTATAAAATATATAAATATATAATAATAAATATATAATTATAATTATAATTTAAAATTCTTTAAATACCTGTAAAATGCATTGACTGTGAAGGATAAATGGGATGAGCAATAGGATCTGTGCCTCCTTCTATATATAGCATGTGCTTAGAAACTGTGCTAGTGTTTAAAATAGCCCTAAATAAAAGAATACAACAGGATGTTCTTGCTAAAAATTCCAGCACTATCCTGATCATTTCAGTGTTCTGTAGCTCCTAGTGTGGTATATCTTTTTCCCCTGTAATAGTGATTTTCTACACCTGAACAGATAAGTGACTGTGCCCCCAAACTTTTGGGACAAAAGCTGTGGGACAATCATAAAATATATTTATTCCTTTTCAGAGGGAAATACCAAACTGGTGTTCTTTTTCTGTTATCAGCCACTCATAAAAGAGTTATACTGGTAGTGAAAACTGATAATAAATCTAAGTAAAATACTAATTTGCTTTCCCTGTTTTAAGCATACCTATTTTGTATTGAATGAAATTATGGCAGTAAAAAAGAAAGAAAAATTAAGATAAAAATTAAACATTTGCACATTAGAATTTAGCCATAATTTACATAGTCATAGTTACACAGTATATTATCTAAATTCAAAGCCAGAAACTCAAATTCAGGCTTCCCAAGTGGTACACACATCAGATTGGGTGAAGGGGAATGCAACTGCACCAAATTATCTTAAATGGAAAAACTTCGTAGGAAATCTTCAACTAAAACCTCTCCTATAATTTCATTCCTTCATTTTAATTCCATTGGTGCTTGTGTTGCTACAATAAATAAAAATCAGACACATTTTAGAAAGCTGACTATAAAATGCAATGGTAGTTTGTGTAAGTGCAGCCAAAGAGCCTCTGAAATCATAATATCCTGACTGGATGATTAACAACCATGGTTCTTCCATTTGCTCATGCCTGCAAAAATGTAAGTGGAATCCCACATAGACCTATTAGTACCCAAAGCTGAAATAAATCAGTTTTTTTTACTACAACTCACTGCTGAAGCCATTAGACCCCCACAGAATGTTTAAAATATATCACATGTATACAAGATTTATATTAGCAGCCAACATTAAGGCAGCTTTGAATCATCAATATAAAAGCTGACATGTAGATTTTGCAGAAAAATAATAATAATTTCTTTTCCTCCTATTTTAAAATCTATTTCAATTCATCCTATCACTTTCTGAGTGTTATTTGTTATTTTGTTTGTTATCCTTTCAACAGAAACACTTAGCTATCCTAAATAGAGGCCACCATTACACAAAATCATACACAGGTACTGCACAATAGAAGGGACTAGAGGTACTTGAAGAAAGCAAACAAAACCCTGCAGTGAGAGACAGACTCTCTATATCTCTTGAATAATTCTGCTGCTGCAACATTTTCAGTAAAATTCTTTATGTGAACGTTAATCTATAACCTTTGGGGTGCATTGCATTAATTTAGCTATATCAACTAAATTATGCCCATGAATTCTTTTGTATACTGATTATTTAGATATGTATAATAAGGTCATTTTCTTCCTTTGATAGCAAAACCAGCCTAAATATTTTCTGCTCTGGTATAAGTCTAGAGGTTCTAGAATCTTTTGTTATGGCATGTACTCTACACAGAGTTGTTCATGAACTTGTTGAAAATAATAAACATGTTAATAAAGTCTTCTGAATCTAATTCCTACTTGAAGGTGATGGTAGTGAAACCTGTTGGGACTCCTTAAAATGGAAAGCTAGATACTGGTCAATAATAATTCATTTATAAAGGCACTATGAAGGCAAGTAATATACTGAGAACATCAAACAGTAGAACGTATACTCAAAAATAATATTAAAAGCTACATATTCCATATGGACAAATGTAAAATATTGGATCTTTATCCTCATATCTTCACCAGTTTTTAGCTCTGAGAAACAGAACCACAATTCAAAGAAATATCACAAAAATTAATTATAGAGAATGAAGTATTTTCAGAAAAGTATAAATGAAGTATTTTAGCAAATCATTTAGAAATTTGTTATTGAAAGGAAACTTTGTGGTTGTGCACATGAATGAGGAATTCTTAAAAAGTTTTTTTAAAGAATCTGGGAGATCTCAATCTCTTTTCTTTAAAAATAAAAGCATTATTGTTGCTGGGAACGAAAACCTCAACACATAACCTGGGTGTACTGGTAACAGCTCAAATTCCCTCCACAAATTTTTATGCTGTAAAAAAAGTCTCCCGACTTTTTTTAGGCAATACAAACTATTTGATTCATAAATTGAATGATTTGGCACTGCTTATAAAATGCAGATTTCACTATTCTTTGGAAGCACCTGCTGCTAAATAACATGCTGGGAGGAAGAGTTTAGCAGCACTCTGAGAAGGCTGGAACATTTAATATGACAAATTGGATGTCAAAAATGGGTGCCAAGTGTTGCTGTATGAAACAGAAAGGGCACATGAGTCAGCACTCAGAGCAGCCCTTCCTCACCCATTTTCAGAGGTCAGATTTGCAGAGGTGTTTAGCTGGTGGGATCCATGAATTCAGCCATCAGTGGGTATCCTGGGAGACAGAGCCTGTCAGACACAGCTCCCAGGAGCCTCAAACAGGAGAGGGGGACCAGCCCACGCTGCAGGCTTAGGCTTGGCAGCTAAATTTCAATATCCTGTCCCATTTCCCAGCAGCATTTCTGTGCTTTCAGATGAGAAATGCATTCAGAGCTGGAAGAGGTGCACTGCAGTGAATCTGCAGTGCATCGGGCAGAGGGATTTTATGTAACTTATCAGTGAAGCACTGTGCCAGGGACAGGTTGCCCGACTGCAGCACCAAAGGCAAGGCAAAAGCAATGTTTTCTGTGATGTGCACACATCTCACAGCTTAAAATTACTCTGAGGACACTTCAGAATCTGCATAAGCTCATTAATCTACTTCCAAGGTTTTTAATATATTTTCTTTTTTAAATGGTTTTTATATAGCATACACAATATATTGAAATATATTTTTAAAATCTGCTGCCGTGCCTGCTCCCCGAATGTTTTCAACACTGATTTCCTGGGAAATATCCCCTGTGAAAAACTAGCTTTTATTAGCATAGTATTGGCATCCTAATTCCTCAGAAAGCAGTGTACCAGTCAGCCCACTCACACAGCTCCAGATGACTTCTGCAGTCTGATGGGAAGTGTCCAAATGCAGGGAATCATTTCAGAAATCTGACAACTACAACTTACCCTGAAGAATTCCGTAAAAGGTTTAAACTTTCCTGAACACATCCCCCCAACTTTGGTACTTTCTTTCTCCTTGCTAAAATCACATTCCTGGCAGAGAGAGGGTTGACAATGAAACATCCCCCCACAAAAAATGTTTTTCACCTACAATGTTTAGAGGATGGGCAACCACAGGTGAACTTCCTTGTTTTCCAGAATGGTTTAGACCCTCTCTAGGACTGATCTTCAGGGCTGGCTGAGCAACAGTAGTTTGCACATGTGACAAAGGATTGAAAAACTCAACATTTCCCCAGTGTGGGGGGATATTTTTAATCCTCCTTCTGGGTTCACACAGCATCAACTTGCACCCAGTGTTTGTTCAGACTGCACAAGACAACTCCTCTGCCTTGTGCTGCCTGCATGAACTCCTTGGACCACAAAGCAGCATCACCTCTAGCTGAGTTTGACATTTACCTACACAAAACTCCCCCAGTTCTGATGGGAGCAAGAGGACAATCCCTGTCCCCAGGGGATTTCCAAAAACACTGCCATTGGGACTTAGTTCTTAGGATGAACTCCTAAGTTCATCCTCTGTTTATTCTTCTGAACCAAGAGAGCAGCTCCAGGCTGTTCTTCAGAACAGAGAATTTTAATTGCAATGAAGAAAGCTCACTGTCAAGTAGCCACACACTTAGAAGAACTATCTAAATTCAAGATTTAATACTTTGGCAAATAATGGGGTTTGGGCAAAGGTTTTCTTTGCATTTCAGACTGTAAAATGATGTAGAATGATAAAGTACACGAAAGAGTCTGAGCTTTCTTCAGGATGCTGAGTGTGGGATCTCAGCACCTCAGGATGGAGGTGCAGAGAGGCCGAGACCACCCTTGGGGGGCTCGGGAATCCTGGAATGTTGCCAGAAGTGTCTGGTGGCAGGATTTTGATCCTACACAGGAGATGAGACCTGTATGAGGACTGGGAGGATTCCACTGGGTGAATGGTGAAGGGATAAGTTAGTTAAAGTGTAAAACACAGGGTTTAGGATTTTGGTACAGGGGGGTCTAAAGAAGTAAGATGGAGGAATTGGGGCGTGTCCTGTCCTTCTTCTTCTTCTTCTTGGCCTCCATCTTCTGTGGTGGTGGTGGCACTTGGGGATTGGTTGTTACTAGAAGTGCACAGGTTAATAAGAGTAGAAAGTATTGGAGAAAAATGATAAATATTGTACACGTAACTTAGGGTATAAAGATAAGTGACCGCCCGGGGGCTTGGGAGTGTGCCCATGGCTGACTTGCTGCGCAGACCTCTGTCGGGCTGAAAGAAAATCTTTTAGATAAACAATTAATAAACACCGAGACCGAGACAAGATCAGAAGTCTCTCCTCGTTCTTTGAAGCGTCGGCTCTCCAAGGCCATCCCTGGGCCTTTCCAGGCCACCTAAACAGCAACAGCCAGAAAACCCTACAGCTGAGTGCACATAAACTCCTGTAACACTAAATATCTCATGGCAATCTGTCTTGTGGCTTATGAATTGTTGCCTGGAGCAAGTTAAGGCTTTGCTGAGCAGATTTCTGTGCCTATACCCAACAAACTTACATCATATCCACTGTTCCGGATGCCACGCCTCGGCCTTTCTCGAGTCACCAGCAGATCCATCTCCGTTTCCCCTGGGCTGGGACTGTTCAGGGACTGCCTGCTTCTGTACACTGAGTTCTTCAGGGGCTGCCTAGAAAACATGAAACAAGAAAATGGTAAAATGAGAAAGAAGAAATTATGACAGACAGTAATTGCCAATACTCACCTTTATTCTAAAATTATGACGTTCATAAAAACGCCACTTTGTTACAGGATATTCTTTCTACATACATGAAGTGCTAGAAATCTGTAACCTTATTAAGAGATGATTAATTGCTTGTTACAGTTTAAGGAAAATAAAAGTTACGTAAAAGGCATGGACATTGTATGTGGGAGCTTGCCAGATGAAATATGTCCCAAGAAGATATCAGGACCCTTTTAACTTCAGCTGATATGATTCAAACTAATTTTAAAAAACATATTAAAAAATAACAGGCTCTCCCACACACACAGATGGGGAGCAGAGCTTTTGGTTGCTGATCCTGAGCGCTGAGAGAGAAGCAGGAAAAAGCTCCAATGAAACAAACCCCCAGCACAGGGAAAGGGAAGAGATGCAGCAGTGGGAGGAAACTGTTGCAAGATGCTGGTTTTAAATAGCCAGTTTGGTAACTGGCCACAGCTTTCTCTGAGAGCTGTCCTTCCTGGCATTCAGCTGCTTCACTGGGACAAAGTGCTGCTCATCCCTGGGCACTGAGCTCCCACTGCTGGGTGCTCCAAGCCAAGAGGAAGGAAATGCAATAGAAAGGCAGAATAAAAGTGAATATCCAAAATACCTGGTAATCTCTCCAGCAAAACAATTTCTGCTCTTGTTGCTGGTTATACAAAAACAAATGCAGCATCCCTCTGTGAAATACAAAGCATATCTGTACATATCTGTAGGAGGGTTTGCCAAATGGTGCTACAGGAACTTTATGCTTCATCAAGCTGCATCTTTTAGGAAGGCTACTTCTACACCAGCAGAGTTTGTGAGTTGTTCTCATGCTTTGTCTGGTCATTACTCATTTTGTTGCACAGTCCAGAGGAGCATTGCTCCTGAAGTAGATCAGCAACAGATGAAATCATGGCATGCCAGCTTCATTTATTAACACAGCAATTACTCTGCTAGAGCCTGATACAAAGTTATCTTTGCCTAGCCATGCTATTTTTCTGCCTTGTGCAATTACTCCATTCAGAATATTAAAATTAGATCAGGTCATCTAACATCTCTGTGCTGCTTATTTCACACAGAGGACCTGCCAGTGCTCATAGTGAACTAAGACAAGTTGCACTATTATGTCTGAAGTCACATTTTCAAGTCACTCCATGGTTTAACATCTCAAGAACCATCAATGAAATGAACAGACAAGACAGTCCAAATTAATTCACTGATAAATAATTCTTCAGTTATTCCAGATCTTGTTAACAGCACTTTTTGCCTTGACAGATTAGAGCAGCAGAAACTGGTTTGCAGAAATCCAGAAAGTAGGACATTTACATGATCAGACAGGATAAAAGGTAGGACAAAAAAACCCAATTTCACGCTTCTGATTAAATAAATTACTCAGGCATGTACTTAGTTCTAAGACAACTTTCCAAAACTTCTGTGTGACCTTTGATCACAAATCACCGTGCTTGTGTTTCAAAATCCCAAATGCACTTCCAAAGCAGAAGGCAAGCAGAGCTTTTGGAATAAGTTTCTCCTAGAAAAATAATATTGAGTAAATTCTTTCTTGCTATATAGTCTTTCTCTGACTATATCGTTGGTATTAACAGAAAACAGGGTTATGCACAGGGTAACCAGATCTGACAACCTCCATCTTCTTACATCAAAAGTCTCCAAAATTTCATATGTTTTACAATAGGTCCATAAATACTTAGTTGAGGCAATCGTGATATATTTTATAAGGGATTCAAATATTCAGCTCTGTGAAACGTGCAGATTCTTGACCTGATTGCAAACTATTAAAGAAAACCCAAGAATAGTGCATCTCATCATTAGGCTCTTAAAAATTACCTTGAGATTGCCAATTACCTCATTTAAGAGAGTTTTACTAATGAGAAAGGAGGTATGAACAGGAACAACTGGCATCAAATGGGTTAGGAAGTGCCTTCTGGGAACACAGCTGGAATGTTTTAAAACATGGGGATTATGGTACTGATGACTGAAACGTACCTAGAGCACAAAGCTCTGTTCTGGAAAACAAACCAAATCATTTAGCAGTAATGCTTTGTAAATCACTTTTAAATACAATTTTAAATTAATTCAAAATATTAAGGTAACCTTAAGTAATCAACTGCATCCCTATTTTCTGATATGTTTTAGAAGTACTGTAACAATGCAACTTAAGTTAGAGGAATATATAAAAAACAGAAAATATGCTTACCCAGATTGCTTTTAAAGCAATTTTATCTCATTACAGAAATGCAATTGTTTTGATTAATTTATCAATAACCAAACCTCACACTACCTTGTTGTATTTTTCAAGGTTTTCCTTCAGCAGTGTAATATTTTAGCCATCTTAGAAAACTAAGGGCAATAATTTTCATACCAAATTTAGTTCCAGTGTGGAAATTTTAGCACAGAATTCAGAACTGGTTTGTTTGTAAACACTGCAGCATCTGTAAAGTTCATTAAGGGTTCTGTATCTTCACAGAAATGCATCAGAAGCAATTCTCTCTCCTCATGTGGGGATACAGGTCATATATTTAACAAGTCCAGCAGCCAGCCTTTCACGGTGCAGCTGGAATCATTCCTCCACAGGAGTTTCTGTCATTCCAGGGATCCCTGGCTGAAATAGACTGTGGCAAATTTACACAACACACAGGAAAAAATGTATGGGATCCTCCCACACACTGGCACGTGAACAAACATCAGTGTGTTTAACAAAAGGCACGTGGCTGTGTTAAAGCTTGAGTTTAAAACTTTAAACACTTCCTGTGAGCTATGTGACACATAATAAGCATCCAAATTAATGTGTCACAGCCACACCAATGTGTTGAGGGACTCTGGACTAAATGCATTCCTCAACACAAGTTCCCAGTGCTCTGTCTGTACCTCCTGGACACAGAGTGTGCAGAGCAGTGCTCCCATGTAAGGACAGGCTCCATTTTTTACCTTCTCAGTGTACAATAAATTGGAAAACTCCACAAGGAAATGGTGCCCCAGGACATCCAACATAACATACAGCTGAGTCAGTCTTTTCTCCTCAGTGACCTCTGCAGCCCTGGCAAACAGCTCTTCCAGGGCAGTATCCCTCAGCCACTGAACTCTAGACCTACAGAAACACATCTGATCTCAACTTTTGCCCATAATCTGAGGCAACAGTGCTCTTGTAATTCCCATTACAGTCTTTTTCATGCCTGTGCCCAGAGGGTAATTGCTGCAGCTGCACTGTGTGCAGTGCCTGTGTCACCAGCAGTACTCTGATTGCAGTCCACTCATGCTCATGGGAAAATTCTGGTCTGAGCTTTCCAGGAGATGGGATGCAAGATTGCACCTGCAGGCATGAGGGCCATTTCCAGGGGAAAGGTGCTTCAGTATCCCTTTTTCTCTCATGGATCAACTGATGTTAGTCCCTGATTACAGTACGAACCAGAGCCCTCCTGTGTAAGGTGCAATGGCAAACACATTCTCTTACCATCACTCATCCTCCAGAGCTCCCAAGGAAGAGGAATCTGCACACTGTGCCATTCCTGGGGTAGGACTGGTGTGATCTCCTCTTTCCAACGTGCCAGTTTGTGTTTCAGAGAGCACCAGCAACAGAGCACCCACCCACAGCTCAGGCACAATCAGCACCTGCTCTCCCTCCTCATTTCTAAAATGGGGTTTTGAATGCTACTGCTATGCCATCCTCAGGAGACAGTGAAGTGTTAATCAAACATTGGCAATGTTATACAACATGCCAGCTTCACGTGACAGATGAGCAAATTATGAATTTCTCTGTTAAAGGCACTGGAAGATCACCAATAACAGGCACACAGATACTATCACTGCAGGACTTACAGGGACAATGCACTGGTTCTGCTATCTCATGCCCTCTGCAATAGTTATATTCAGATTAAAATAGTGACAAAATAGTAACACCACTGTATTTTGAAAAAGAATCAATGCTAACTTCCTGCCTAAAGTCTGCTCTGAGTATCACCAATAACATTAATACCACTTTTTCTGTTTACCTTTGAGAATGACTCACAAGAACTTGCAACAGTCCCTTCCCTTATTTTTTCTCTTTCCATTTGTTTGTTTTTATCCACACTGCAGTTTTACCAGAGAACACGTTTTCCATGGGCTGTATGAATTTTCTTCATAAAGCAGAAGGGGCAGTGACCAGATACAACAAACACCTGGCTCATTAAAATGGCCCCCCTGACTCCCAGGACATCAACTCTCTTCCCAGATGAAGAACTGCAAATAAAAAGTCTCACCTGTTCTTAGGCTCAGCAAATGGAGATGAGACATCTGCATCTGGATCCAAAATATGGTCAAGTTCTTTCTGGTTTTTCTCATACATCCTTTTTCTGTCTGTCAGTGCCTTGCTGCTATCAACCTGTGGGAAATCATAGTACCCTTTCCTCTTGGCTTTCAGGCGCAGCTTGTTGCGGTAGTGCTCTATATCAGACTTCTGCTTCAAAGCCTTGTTCACCTAAAAGGCAAGAAGATGTTTCAGGGCTGCTGGTGGGCTGGCTACCTCCAAAGGATCTCGTCAGCGCGTGTTTGATGCGCCGCGTGTGTCATCTCTCTGTAGCACACTGTGCCATCTGCAAGCAGCGAGGAACTGCAAGTGAACAGAGCCGCTGCATTTTTATGGCTTGGCAGATGGTTAAATAATTTTAGCCTAAAAAAACTGTGTACCATTACAACAGTGACTCAGAGACACCCACTGAGGAAAAACACGAGTGGTGTCAGCCAGCCGCCATGACCCAGCGCTGCATGTGCTTCAGGGCACAGCATGAAAACTCTGAAACCATGAAAACTCTGCTGGGGTACAGAGACATCCCCCCTGACTGCACAAAACCTGAAATAAGTCACCACTGATGGCTGGGGAAGAAGTCCAGTGAAATGTCATCAAATGTCTATTTTGTTTATATGCTTTCTGATGGGCTCCTGTGTGGTGGTGTTCACAGGGGTCTTAGGATGAGGGAAGAGACGACAATGTTGACTCTGTTTCAGAAGGCTTGATTTGTTATTTTATTATATATATATTATATTAAAACTATACTAATAGAATAGAAGAAAGGATTTTATTAGAAGGCTAGCTAAGAATAGAAAAGGAATGATAACAAAGGCTTGTGACTGACCAAGACAGTCCGGACAGCTGGACTGTGATTGGCCATTAATTAGAAACCACTAACACAAACCAATCACAGATCCACTTGTTGCATTCCACAACAGCAGATAATTATTGTTTACATTTTGTTCTTGAGGCTTCTCAGCTTCTCAAGAGAAAAAAAATCTTAAAGAAAAGATTTTTCATAAAACATGTCTGTGACACTCCTGTCAGAGAGGAACCTTTAAAAAATGGGTGTTTGCTCCATCCTGATACAGCTTAGTCCCATGGTTTCTCTAAAGTACTGAAAAAACTTCCCTCCTGCTTCAAACTGCAAGTTACCTGGAAATCAGGGATGTACTTCATCTTCCATAGTCAAATTCCACAATCTCCTCAAACTACAGGAAGTGTGTGTGTAAGGGTGCACACAGCACCAGCAGTGTCATCCTGCTGCCTTACAGAAAAGAGATGTTGAATGCTAAATAAGCCTGTCTCCAAGTTTGGAAGCTACATGGCACATCAGGACTTAAAATGCCAGTATGAAATGGAGCACAACAGGCTGCAATAATCCAGGCCCACATGGGACCTCTGTCTTTTACAGTGTCCCTGGCAGCAGCCCTCCCTGCTGCTTTTAAACTGTTTTTAGCTGTTTAAATGACTGTTGCAATGCGAGTTTGTAAACAAGGCACCTCTGTGGCTTGTTCCCATCATGTTCAACAACTTCATGAAAGCCTCAGTCCTTTGTAAATGGACTGGTCTTGATTAAATCTACATCAAAATATGAGTATAAAATAAGTATTGCAGTCAAAGCATGCTTTTTGGCCAGCATCTGGAGCAGACATTCGTGCCATCCCATTTTTTCCTTCAAAACAAGTGCACCCTCTGTGCAGGGAAGAGGCTGGAGTGCAGAGCAAGGCCAGGGTCCCACTGCCCCCCTTCTCACTCTGATTGAGATATAGTGCTCAGTACAGAAAGATCAGCCTGGCACCCAGATGATCTATACACATTTTCATAACCAGCTACAGAATTCACATAGGAAAAGATGTTATTCTGCTGCCTTCATTAATTATTTTTTTCAAATAGGAGAGAGGGACACTGGGAGGGTAGGAATATAGAAAATCACCTCTTCCAAGGTCACAGGCACTCACAGGTGCATTGTGAAAGAGCAGATCTTAAATTCTCAGGTCTGTGCACCCACAGTGCTAATGGAACTTTATGTAGCATAAAGGTGACAAGCTCCTAGCAGCCCTCAGCTTTAATAGGCTTAAGATCCTTCCACTTGTGGCTGTAGCCAAGGAAACACCTGGAGACACTTCTCAGGCAGTCCTTACCTCCCCATTGGTGATGGCAGACTCCTGGCTCCTCTCTGAAGCAGCATGGACAGCAGGGAGGGCCACAGGTTTGATGGCGATGAGCTGCACTGAGCCCGAGGAGGTGTCGAAGGGGTCCACAGCAGATTTGGCCACATTGTCAAAGAGAATCCCTCCTTCCTCTTCATCACTCACAGCCACTAGAGCACATCAAACTCACTCAGCACAAAGACACAGACATTTCTGCGGCCTGCTCGAGGGGAAATTCAGCAAGCACACGCTTTGGATTAATGATGTGCTCAGTGCACTCGAGGTGCAGGCCTGGGAGACCTTTACACCAGGGAAAAACATCCCATTAGAGCACAGGAAATATTATGGATTCAAAGGATTGTCTGTCCCTTCCCCAAAGAAGGTTCCAATCCGTGCTAATAAGATGGGAAAAAGGAGAAGAAGGACACGGGAAATGGTATGAAAATGACAGTGAAAGTTAAGGTAGATGTTTTTCTAGGTTTCACATGGAAACACACACACAGGTGCCCACGTGCCAAGGCATCAGTAGCTACACCTGATCAAACCCAAGAGTGCAGCTTTTTTTCTGTCTTATGCTGCAAGAGCAAGGGCATACTCAAAATATGCTAAAATAAGTTTTGAAAAAGAAACCTGTTTATTAATGCTAAAAACACCACTTATTAAAATAAAAGCATTTTCTGCTGTGTGTTAAAAATGCTTAAGAAACTGATGGTATCTAATCTTATGTTAATTTTTTGCTTTGTAAGCAGTACCTCAGGTCTCTGTGAAGTTAAACTTTACAATTTCTTAAGAACCAGAAGAAGGTTTCTGTAAATCTTTAAAATTAAATGGCATGGCAAAGTATTTTTAGTTTTAGATTTCTATATAAATAAATAAATCTCCCACATGCAATTGGGCTCTTTCTCCTCCAAATTTTCTTTGCAAACCTGCATCACTTTGTCAGCTGTTGAATCTGAAAAATCTTACCCACATTTTGAAATAAAAGAATGACAGTAAAGCATAAGCACAAATTCTACAAAGAGATCCTTCCAAATATTTTTGAATAATTATGCTATTAGAGGGAAGAATGCTTGCTCCATCTCCTAGCTGACAGGAGCAGAGATCCTCTGCTAAAGAACAAAGTGGTCTGCTCTAAATTTATTTCCTCTGAAAATAAACTCTAGTTTAATATTTAATCACTGCACGAATTACAATGGACTTGTATAAACTCAGCAGTTTAGACAGCCAATGATTTTGGTAAGAAAATATTTGACAGCAGTAACATAAAACATGAACCCACTGAGTAAGCTCATTATCTCTGTCTGTGCTCAGTGTGACTGCACTTGGCACCACTTGAGCTTTTGAGCAATGGATGGGTTAAATCACTGTGTCATTAAATACTGTCCCTGCAGCACCACACAAGTGTCCAAACATTGAGGCTTCAGTGGGTGTTGAGTGGCCCTGTCCCTCCTGGGGGTCCTTAAACACCCCAGATGTGTGTGCCCTGTCCCTCCTGGGGGTCCTCAAACACTCCAGATGTGTGTGCCCTGTCCCTGCTGGGGGTCCTCAAACACTCCAGATATGTGTGCCCTGTCCCTCCTGGGGGTCCTCAAACACCCCAGATGTGTGTGCCCTGTCCCTCCTGGGGGTCCTCAAACACTCCAGATGTGTGTGCCCTGTCCCTCCTGGGGGTCCTCAAACACCCCAGATGTGTGTGCCCTGTCCCTCCTGGGGGTCCTCAAACACTCCAGATGTGTGTGCCCTGTCCCTGCTGGGGTTACTCAAACACTCCAGATGTGTGTGCCCTGTCCCTGCTGGGGTTACTCAAACACTCCAGATGTGTGTGCCCTGTCCCTGCTGGGGTTACTCAAACACCCCAGATGTGTGTGCCCTGTCCCCAGATGTGTGTGCCCTGGGGCTGCTCAAGCCCTCCAGATGTGTGTGCTCAGTGGAATGAGCAGCTCACAAGCCCAGCTCAGTGACAGTGCCCCAGACTGCCAGGGACCACCAGGACACCACAGCAGCAGAAGCAGGGAATTAGGGGGTCCTCTCCTGGCACTGACCACATGTTTCACATTTCAGTGAGTTCAAAGGCATGTCTTTATACTCACTGTAAGCATGGGTGCTCTTCCCTGGGGGCATTTTGAAACCTGGTAGCCACAGAGAGCTCAGCTACCTGCAGATGCATGGGGTGTCCCCTCAGACCTGGTTTCAGGAGCAGAAACCAAGAGTTTTTCTTAATGAAAGATAATTCCTCTAGGACTCATTAAAGGAAAGGAAAATTAAGGGTGAAAAGAATCAGAAACCACAGATAACAGCTAATTCTGATGGGGAGCACTCTCAGTATCAGCCCTCTCAAAGGTAAGCACAACTCCTGCACCTACTGCAGTGCTACCAGCATAGAAATGAGAGCCAAATGGGGCTAGAAACTGGAGTTTTATTCCATCCCACCTTAGCATTTGTTCATTTATAGTGTAAAAGTAGGGTTTTTTCCCCACTGCCCCTTTTCCACTGGAAGATGATAAAGAGAGCCTGTGATCTGCAGCCACTGGCACACTGCTATAACAGGGCAGGGAACTGTAGCAAGCACTGGGAAATTCATCCTTTGCTCCTATCCATCTCCTCCCAAGAGAATTTACAGCAACCATTTATGACATGACTGAACCATAACAACCTCCAAGCTTTGAAAAACAACCCAAAGGAAGTCCAGAGAAATGTTGGAGAAATCCTGGTGTGTTTGTTTTTGCTGTGTATCCCTGCCCTGGGTCAGTCCATCCATGGGTGAATAACTAGCCAGCATGGGAAACTTCAGGAAACTGCCCACACATTCTTTATAGTCACTCACAATAATCACCTTTGCTTGTTATAGCTGGCAACATGGTTTAAAAGTGATCTTTTACATTTCTGTTTCCAAACAGATGCATTCCATCACTATTGTGGAGTTCTACTCCTGCCTCCACTGTGTGAGCACAGAGACTCAGAAGCCCAGTGGCAGAAAAGGGCAAACCACAACTTAATCAACTACTTAACAGCACTTTCCCACCTCTGAAATACCTCGTGCCACCTATCTCATGCCACATGATCCACTGAGATGGAATTACTCTTTCTAATCTTTCTGTGGCTGCAGCACATGATGATCTACCCAGAGCAATCATTGATGCAGGTCGAGTGCCAGGTGCAGTGAAGAGCAGGGTGGCACTGGGTCCCTGAGTGTGGCCTTGTGAGCTCCCCAGGACAAGGTGAGAGAGGAGAATTTGACCCCATGCCAGAAGACTGATTTATTATTTCATGACATTATATTATATTAAAGAATGCTATACTAAAACTATACTAAAGAAAGAGAAAGGATACATCAGAAGGCTAGAAAACAATGATAATGAAAGCTCATGATGGACTCCTCAGAGTCCAACACAGCTGGCTGTGACTGTTTATCCAAACATGTGAATTGTTTTTAATTAATGGCCAATCTCCAGTCCACATTCCAGAGCAGCAAAAACATGGAGGATCTTAGGCTTCTCATCTTCCCAGGAGAAGAAATCCTGGCGAAGGGATTTTTCAGACAATGTCACAGTGACACCTGAGGAGCAGCAGCATCCCTGAAGTTCTGTCTCCACACCTCTGCAGCCACCAGAACACGAGGTCTGCCTCAGGGATGCTGTGCTCCCATTTTCAGGCAGCTCTGAGCTATTCCAGCCAGCAATGCCAGCAGGTGGTGCTGCCCACTCGTGACCAGCTGGTCCCATGGAAAAGGGGCTCTGGGACTGCAGCTCTGAGCAGTTAAAAAACAATTAGGCAGGTAAAGTAGTCTGGTTTTATCTAGTTAATTATTTAGAGTTTTTAAAAAAAGTGATGCTTTTGTCAGCCAAAGATTTCAATGAGGCCACGGAAGATTCCTTGTCTCCTCTCTCTTTCCCTCTACCTTGTCTTTCTTCCCCTCTCCCTCATCAAAATAAGCCAGAATGAAGCAAAACAAGGATTGAAATACTTGCACTTAAAAAAAAAAATTAAGGACATTTAAATTGCCTGTGAATCAGGTAACCTTCCAGCCAAACACCTGAAACAAAGATTTGTGCTGTCCTGCTCAGAAAGATTTTGGAAGCCCTCAGAAAAAGAATGACATCAATAGAGAAAAACACATAAAGCCATAACTTGGGATTCACCTGCAAGAAGGTGGACATGCTCTGACTTTTCTTACATCACTTAATGAAATATTTATGAAGATTTATTTTAGATGAAGGGAGGGCAAACATTGTAAGCATACCTAGAGTACATTTATACCTGCAGTTTGACAAAGAGCAAGCACTGTCACCTATCTAAAAAAGCTCCTTAGGAAAAAGCCCAGGTATCAGTATTTCAAACAGAAATCCTGACACCTGAATATGATTTAATAATAAGGAACTAATTTTCATATTAGAGAAAATCTCTATATAAAGAAAAAAATATATACTTTTTTTCTATATCATCCAAGTTATTCCATTGGTAAGATGACTATCTCCAGAAAGATACAAAGAGATGCTTTAAACAATAAAAAAAAATCTGTTTCTGAAGGAGTTTATAGGTCTATAAGTAAAATATAACTTTCCCCACATTAGCATCTGAACCTATCTGGACAGAAATACCTGTCTGTAAGATATTGCAGTGTAATAGAAAACACATTTGTGTACACACACCCTTCCACAATTACACCCAGCTCTGAAACACTCTGCAATGCTAAACCTCCCTCAAACAGCACAAATATTGTATTTTCAGAAGCAGGCAGCTTACAGACTAATGGAAGCAGCTCATGATTCCTCCTGGACAGTATTTCCTTGGGTGTAAATTCTGCTAAATGCTTGGTGATGTGCCTCAAGTGTTGCAGTCCTGGCTTTGCCTGGGATCCTGAAGCAGGAGCCACCTGAGCAGGTCATTGGAGATCTCCAAAGTGGTATTTGCAGTTTTCCAATGAAACTGTGTACACAGGGTGAGTATTTGTCCCTTAGCTGCTTGTTTGGTTCCCTTTTTGTGAAGGTTTCCTGTTCTTATAAGCAGGGATCTCTCTCTCTCTCTCTGGTTATGTCTTCTTCTCCAACCACATCTGCCTCATCTTTCTAAACATCAAAGTCTTTCAAAAAAAAGACCATAAATTTCATAATGCTTCCAGTGAATCCACCAGCCCCTTTTCTTGGCTGACACTTCTGTAATAAGCAGGTATGTTCACTAATTAAAAGAAAATTATTTAACTGACAAGGATGATGAACACACAAAGACAGGGAAGACATGAGAGCCTACAACAGAAGCTTCTTCAAGGAAATGGTGCTGCAGGAGTTTTAAAAACCTTTGCAAAAATAGTTTTCTGTTTGCACAATAAAACTGTGCATTTGTCTTCTTCAGTGCTGACATGTAAGTGAAAAATCCCAGCCATCCAGACTGCCACTGGGTCTGATAGCGTGAACATCTACATGCTCTTTACACTGCTGCTTGGATGAAAACTCCTGTCAGACTCCATTAGTGGTAGAGCCAAAGTCATCTAGAGGGGGAGGCAAACGTGAATGAAGAAATATTTAACTGTGTGACCAAGTGCAGATCCCAGATCCCTCAGAGATCTGCTGCAACAGGCACCATAGAAACAGCATGCAGTATTTTCTTGCCATGAAAACAGCAACCAAAAAGGGTCAAAAAAAAAAAAAAAAGAAAAGAAAAGAAATTCTATTGACTAAGTCTGAAGAAAAAAATATTCACAGTCACGAGCAGGATGCTAGCAGGGTCACAGTGCTCTCACTATTTAAAGCAAATAAACAACAAAAACAAGGGCAGTAGAAGAAATAGAAACACTAAGGGGAATAATTAGTCTGTGTCACACAAGCTGAAATCTTGGGAGAAAAGGGAATCAGTGTGTAAAGCTTCTGGGAGGTTCAATAGCAACTTGTGCCAACACACAGGATTGCAGCTGAACAGGTGGATTTTGTTTGTTCTTTGGGATTTTTACCCCCCTCCAGTTAAATGTAGTAAGTTACTCCAAAAAGCCTAGGAGTTTGCTGTGAGGAGGTGAAGAGGCAGATGAAATTCCAAATTAACACCCATCTGGGGGCAAATGAAAATAATGCCTCAGGATGAGGGAATGGAGGATGAAAAGAGTAGGCTCCTTTCTCCACACCACAAATTCTTCCCAGCACTCTGATTTCTCAGCCTTTCCAAGACACAGGCATCATGAAGAGGAATCATCTCACTCCAAATCTGCACAGCTGCTCCTTTCTGACTGGATCTTACCTCCAGAGATCCCAGCTGGCCATGACCCTCTGGAAGCAGTCCTTTCCATTCTGATTTGTATTTCACTCAGCACAAAAAAGGCAGAAGAAGGGTGCTGGGTGTCTGTTGGGATCCACCAGCTCCCCCAGCTAACTCTGTGTCCAAGATGCCACCAGACAACGTTGCTGTTGCCATATTTCCCTTTATTTTGAATCACCATAGACAACTGCTCAGAAATTCAGAAAAACAGACTCTGATGCTGAGCTGCCACATCAGACAGAGTGAAAACTAGTGGCTCACGCTTCTGTAGAATAAAGGAGGCAATGTATCATAGCTAGGCTGAGTTACATCCAAAAATCCCTTTGATTTTAGCTAAACCAATAACACAGATGATTTTTCTTTTTTCCCTGCTACTTTGCTCCTGTAGACAGCTCTTGCCTTGACAAAAGAAATTATAGTCTTAGAGACTGGTATTTTAAAAAGGAGTGAGGCCCTTGACTGAATGATTTCTGAAAAGTACTGTTTTCAAAGACATTGTCCAAATGATTGGAAAATGAGAAATTGGTCCAGCTGGGGAAGGTTTCTTACACAAAGAAGTTTGACGCTTGGGGAATGCTGCTTGTACATCTCCACCTGTGGTGATGAGGTTTAAGTATAAACCTGAGCTCAACTACACAAGTTCTTAACTCAACTTCACAAGTTCCCCACAAGTTGGGGAGTCATATGCTTCATTAAGAATTGATAACAAATCAAAACTTTTGGTTTTCCCTAAAAAAAGAAACAAACACTCACACTCTTCCAAAGGTGTTAATGGGAAGACTGCAAGATCAAGCAC
This sequence comes from Ammospiza caudacuta, assembly GCF_027887145.1. Taxonomy (NCBI): domain Eukaryota; kingdom Metazoa; phylum Chordata; class Aves; order Passeriformes; family Passerellidae; genus Ammospiza; species Ammospiza caudacuta. The sequence goes on from NC_080598.1 coordinate 246,780, forward strand.
TTAAACGTTGAAAAACAACCTACATCAATTTCATTGGCTCCATTTAGTGAGGAGCTGCTGAAAGGAAAGGTTGCACTGTGGGCTGCTTTAGCTCTCTAGGTCTGAGTGGGTTCAGCTTTTTGCTTCTCCCTGAATGATGTTTGGCCTGATAAATGATGGGCAGAACTGCTAATATCCTGTTCTTCTCTTCCACATTCTCTCACAAACCCATCTCAGAAACTGCCAGTACCTCTGTTGGCTGATTCATCCATATTACAGTCCTCTAACATACATAACTAGGCACTTTTAAAAAGTGTTTAGGGTTTTTTTAATTACCTAAAGTAAATGAATGTAGAACTCATTAACTTTTAGAAAGAAAACTTCCTATTAATATAATAATAAATGTTATTCAAGAAAAAAAACATGCCATTATCTTACAAAATCTTATCACTGTTTGATTCAAGTAGTTATTTTATGTTTTCTGTAGAAATAATGCTCAGCTGAAGAGTTCTCCTGATCCTCCAAAGCATCAAGTCCTGAAGCAAAGCCTGTCAGTCCGTGCTGGTTTCACATTGTTCACTCACAGCCCTGACACACTCCATGTGGAGTCAATTTTGATACAAGCCATATAGAATTTAAATACTGAGGTAACATCCAGTGCTGTCATTCCTCCCTGCAACTAAATGTCAGCAAGAAATAGAATCTAAAATTGGTCTGTAACTATGGCAACTAATGAGCCATTCTGACTTGGAGTCCCCAAATCCAACATGTGACCATCAAGGGATTCATTCCAGTTTGAAGATGCTGCTTCTCAGAGAAGAAAATCTGCTGCTGCTTGTGCCAACATTTGTGTGAGAGCCACCAGCCAGGCTGGAGAGCTGGAGCAGGCTCAGGCAAATAACTGGGAGAAAAGCAGCTTCTTTCTGAAACTGGAAGGAAGAACAGACACCACCTTCTGTGGATGTTAAACACTCTGGGTCAAGGTAAAACCCTGCAGAAAGCACAAACTGTCCAAGCTGACAATGATGGTCATAATCACAGTACAGGGGAACCAAGGGCTGGCTCTGTGATGAGAACTAATGGGTGCCTTGAGGCTTTGGATTTTAATTTCAATTTCAATAGGCATTTGGGATCACACAGCTCCAAACTGAACTCCATTAATTCTGACAAGGGGAGGTCATTTCATCTGCCATGATCACGTCCTCCTTCTCAGAAGCTGTTCTGAAAGAGTTGTTTAAGGAAACTCTCTTAAATATAAATTAAAAGATATCCCTATAGCTAAAAAGTTCTCCTGTCTTTACTAGGGAGCAAGGTATTTATTCCCTTTCATATCTCTGCAAGGAGACCCTTTTTAGTGCCACGGCAGTCAAGTGAAGAGAGTTCTACCAGAAGCAGCTGAAGTCTCTACCAGGAGGGCAGATGTGGTGTCTCATGCACAGGTTTCTCCTAAATTTTTTCTCCTAAGTTTTTTCTCCTAAATTTTAATGAAGTTAAGATTTAAAATGAAGGGTCACTATTTCCTTCCATTACCTTCAGAGGTTTATTTAGGTAGCATGTGTATGTTCTAGAAATGCACTACAGCCCAGATCAGAAGAAAGGATGTTAGTTGCTAGTCAATTCTTTAAAACAAACAAACAAAACTGAGTTCTTACCAATTTTCTTTGAAGATGTAAAACCTAACAAAACACAAAATACTTTAACTGAAATATTTTGTCTACCCATGTAAGCAGCACTTAGCATTGGTTTGAATATTGGCTTTCCTGGGTGGGTAAGAAAAAAGACATCATAAATTACAGCTTTTAATTCTGGGAAACACAAATGTTGTTGTCTTGTAAAATGAGCCACATTTCTTACTGTGACAAAATAATTAACCCCTTTGAAACTTAGAACCTGTTAGCCAATTTTCTATTCATAAGGAAAACATAGCTATGGGAACAATGGTATAACTCAGGAAAAATAAGCAAAGAGAAGAAAAACAAGAAAGAAACAGGATTGGGTACTTCTCTCATCCATCATGGATCATCACTGATCCCTCTCGAGGCACAAGGTCACCACCATCAACTAAGGTCTTAGTAAGAAACATCCAGTGTGACATCCCAGGTGCATTCAGGAAAAGCTGCCAGTAAATGTTAATGACAAACAGGTGGGCCATGGATGTGAGGAAAGACAAAGCACTGGATGTTTCACACTTTCTCAAATTAATTTCTATCTAATTAATTCATCTTCATCAGATCTGGGCCAGCTTAGCAGGAGTAGCAGAGAAAATTAATATCTTAGGGAACTACAAAACAAAAAAAAAAGGTGTAAACCCTACTAGGAAGCATCATGTCTTCATTAGTTTACTGGTATTCCAAGGAAAAAAAAAGGGGGCAGGGAATAAACAAAAAGCAAGAAAACTTGCAAAGAGCAAGCACCACGATGTTTCATGGGATCTGGAGAAACAGTTAAAGCAGTAAAGGCGAAGGAGAAAACCCAACAAATGAGCCACACACAGAATGCCCAGGGATTGCTGAGGGTACAAGACATTGTTTCCAGCTGGTGCCTGCGTGGATGTGGCAGTGGGGGTGAGCACAACGAACCCTTCTCACCGTTCCTTTTCCTGCCCTCGTCTTTTGCCGCTTTCTGCGGTGCCATCACTTTCTGCAGGGAGCTCCGGCCGGAGCTGGGCTTTCCCGACCCATTACTGAGGATGGAGCCGTTCTGGCTCGGGGAGCGGCTGCAAGAAACCATAGCAACAAGGCAGGATGTGAGTTCTCCCTCCTCAACCTCGTTTCAAGGTTATTTCACTCGCGCGGTTTGCATCACTGAGTTTTCAACTCTGATTTGGTACCGAAAGGAGACAGAATAGAAACAGCACACGGCAACACGGTAAAGGTAGGAGCACAGTGATGGGAGGGGAGCACGACTTTCCCAATTAGTTCAGGGCTGATGGGCATCTTGGTGCCTTGGAATGCTCCTCGTGCATAAGCCCCACAATGATAAAAGTGCCACCACCGAGGACAAAAAGTCCCGTTGTCAATTCAGGGTCGTTAACCCAGACAAAATAAAGTAGACCTTTGTTTTAGGATGCATGGCTAAATCGATTCCTTTATTATTCAGCCTGCATTTACAGTCAGCTGTTGTCAGCCACAATGCAAAGAACACTCACTCACTTTGCACTTATGCACACACAATAAGAAATTTCTCCTTTTGGCACATACCCTGGTTTAAGCAGCGCCCTCATTGGCTGAAACCCCTAAGAAAATGCTTGTTTTAATCAGCCATTGCACATCCTTGTCCTGAAACTGGTCCCTGCCCAGGGTGAGGAGGGAGGGCAGGGCAGAACCACTGAGCATCCAGTCCCAGCAAGGAGCAGGGACAGAAATGAGCAGCAAGTGAGTGAGCTCCCACCACAGCTCCTCTGCTTTTTGGGGTGTACAAGTCACTCAAATCCTAATGCACAAGTTGACAAAAGCAGACCACTAGTAGATAATAGCACATTTAGTGCTAGTCAGCACCCAGACACAGTCACTTTTTTTTACATGTGAAACTGCCACAAAGGGAATGAAAACACTCCACAGGACCTGTGTAGTTATTCACAAATCTGCAATGTACCACTGGGTTTTCATGGGCAGTGACAGGGTGATGTGAAGAGGTTACACTAGAGGAAAATAAATGGGCCTAGGCACAGAGGCTTCCATTTACAGAGGAAAAGAATCAAATCAAATTCTATTGCTGTCACAATGGTTTTATAACCAGAAAATGGTACTAAAACAAAACAAATGTCAAAACCATCCTGTAAATCACTGCCAATACTGTATCATCAGCTTGAAACATTCATTTTCAGGCCAGGTCTGGCCACCCTACCCGGTGTAAGTAGAAAGCATTCACTGTGGTCAGAAGAGCAAGGGACAAATATGAGAAAAGCAATTCTTGGGGATTCCCTTTTGAAGATAGCCTAAGTGGAAATATGTATAATTTGAGACTGGCTCTTTCCAGCAACAGGACTCCAGGAGAATTCAGCATGCAACCCCACTCAGTCCAGCCTGAGGGTTTCCTTTGGAAATTCTATTAAAAATAAGTATTCTTGAGAAGCAAGATTCCTCCCTATAAACCTGTCTGTCACTGCTAAATGGATAATCCCAGCCCAGTATAAAAGATCCATCCAGGGACAGACCAACACCTGAAGAAAATCTGCTCAACTTGGGAGCATAGAAAAGAAGCGAACATGGATAGCTTGCACAATGATTTCTGTGGTGACACTAATCCAAATATTCATCCTTTTTAAGTGGTCCTCATATTATTAACTGAGAAGTTTCTTTCAGTGGTGATAGCAAAGATACTTTGATCAGTTACCAGCCACTTCATGGCTGTCTGGTTTGAATTGACATTTCCAGGCTATAAAGTACCCTGAATGAAAGAGCAAATACATAAAGGGCAAGAAAGATTTCTTCATCTTCAGCAACCATTAAATTCCATTTCCAGACACAGCTCCTGGGAATCAAAAAAACTGAACTTCTACATGTTCTTACTTACTCCAGTAATCACCCTGAAGGAGGGAAAACTAACTCTTAGTTATTTGCTTAGAAGGGCACCAAGGTTCAGCACATTTTGTTATGAGAATAACTTTCTTGGATCGAGTTTGCTTATCAGCATTTGTTTAAAATGGTGCAGATTAAGTGGGGGATTTCTGCACTCACTCAAAGGACTGAGTGAAGTGTTTAATCACTTTGGGTAGAGGATTAATTAACAGGGCTGATTTACTTTTTTTTTTTTTTTTTGTGTGTGTGTGTGTATTTACACATGGCTTTGGAGAGGTTTCAAAACATTTTAAAGTACAATTCCTGCAAAGACTTGACCTGCCCAGCACCAGCAACCACTGAGGGTGTCACAGTCATCTTCCAGTTGTCATTTCTTCAGTGGATGGAAGGCTTTGGAAAGGACAAGTGCTGTTTGGTTCACATAGACCTAACCCTCATATTGCAGTGACTTGGAGCCTGAACAGCACCTCACTGGCATTAAATGACAGAATAACAGTTTCCATCCAATTGCAGCTGGCTCACTCCTCTCTGCTGGTACACCCTGCAGACAGCCCTTCCCACATTCCAGGTGATTTACTGCCCAGCCAATGGAATATGATAAACCAGGATCCTTCTGTCTGTTTTTCTGCAAGGAAAACCTCAACTGATGACCACTGGGGATAATCTACCCACCCCTGCTATCCTCCAGCCCCACACCATGCTGGCTGACATCTTCCCCTTCCAGCATGTCCCTGACACAGTGTGCAGCAACACTGTGCTGAGTATTCCAAGATTTCCCATTATTCCAGAGGGGGACATATCAGACAAGATGAGATGACTCAGCTAGGAAGGCTTGGTTTTCTCTAGAATTTCTCTGCATTAGTCAGCTGCTTTTCTTGTATGTTATCAAATCCCTTCAAGAGGCCAGGCCCGTGGAATGCCTGTGAGCCACACAACAACAGTTACCTCTATTCAGGCTGTTTGTCTAACAGGTTTGTTTTCCTCTCTTCCCTTCAGTATCCATCCTCAGCTCCACTCTCATTTAATGCCAAGGAGAGTGGATCAAGGAAAAACTGGCTTCAAAGCATGCAAAACAGCTGGGATAAAGGGATAATCTGTTTTCCTCGCCTGCAAGGACCAAGACAAGGAATATTCAGCTATTCTGTTGATGGGTGAGGGCAGACATGAGGTAAAACTTCCTAACAGGAAAGGCAGGAGAGAACAGATTGCTGGAGGAGGTTGTGATCATCCCACCAGTGGAAGACTTTAAAATAAGGTAGATAAAGTTGAGTTAGGGGGGCTGTTGGACCCTGCAGCAGAGAAGAGGAGCCATATAGCTCCCTGGGGATCTTGTATCCATGATCCTACAAGCCTAGAGACTTCATATGAAGAGAGTGCAAACCTGGGACACTTCACCCTAGACACTGACATCATCTAGTCTATTCTTACACTTCTAAAGTTTGGTCCTGCTGTAGATGCTTTGGATCTAGAAGTCTTCCACATTTAGTGGATATTTGGGGTTTCCCCCTCTGCTGGTGAAGGCATTGGGTTCAATTCTGAAGTGGCAGAGCCTGCCAGTGGAGTGACTGAGTGGAGCAATTTACAGTGGCTGAGGACCTGTCTTTTCGTTGCTTGAGAAATTACCAGTGCTCATGTTACATGTGACATTTGGGCTCATCTTTATGGAGCACCAACATGCACACAAAAGCCACTTCACCTCCTCAGTAAGACTTCACTTGGTTTTATCTCAAATTTTGCAGCAACGTTACCCAGCACAGACCAGCGTCATGCCAAGGACACATCATGGAGGGGAACTAGATTACACTGAGTGCCAAACCTTTCAGCAACCAGCTGCAAATATCCTCTTTAACCCCTGTGTGGAAAGGCAGCAGCTGCCAGCCCATACCTTTTCCTTGTTTCGTTGGATTTGGCAGTTTTGATGGTGCTCCCATCCTGGGTTGTTTCCCTCTCCTGGGAGGCAGGAGCATCTCTGACTGGAAGTGGAAGGATGACAGTCTCCTGAGTCACAGGTAAAACCTCATCCTCTGCTCCCTGCTGGCCCAAGTGTTGCTTGGCATAGTCAAAGCCTTGGACTGGCTGCAAAAAACAGGAGAAATAACAGAAATTTCTGGCGTGTATTAGATTTAATAGAAATTTTCAAATTCAATGTAAAATTTTTCACTACTCCTTAACTTGTTTAATTACATAAGTGACAGGTTAAAATACATAGATACAATGTGAATACCCAACAGGAAACCAATTTTCTCATGAGATCTCCATTCCACACATTTTAAACATGATTAGTTAGTATAAAATTGACCTTGGCTAACCTTTCTTACCCTGCTGTAACACCCCCAGAAATTACTTTGACAGACAGTGGGAGAACAAGGATGTGGAAGAAAAAATTGGGAGTAAAAAAAATAAAACCCTACAGAAAACTTTCTTTGACAAAACCCTTGTGCTTCCAAAGAGGGTGGGAGTAATTTATTCCCAGTCAAGCCAAAGTAAAAAAGGCACACATCAGAAAGTTTAATGGGCAACATTTTCCAGAAAGTAATCTTTTTCAGATCAGTAAAATTAGATTTCCCCTGGCTTGCCAGTTGCCTACTGGGAAGGATATTACTGACTTCACTTGTTTCTCTTGGGAAGTGGCATTTCACCAGAGCCTTGCAGCAAGGCAGTTCCTGCCCAGCAGAACTAACACATGCCTTCTGGGCAAAGCAGCCAAGGAAAGGTGGATTCTCTCAATGGAAAAATTAAACATTTAGACAAAACATGACTTTCCAAACTGCATTTTCAGCTGGAAGGAAAAGAGAATGGGAAAAAAAATAAAAAAGGAAAAAAACCCAACAACAACAAAACCAACCTGCATTATCTGTTGGGAAAAAAAATATGAAAAGTAAATTACTCAAAGAAATTCATAACCACCTCCAGAAAACGTGTTCTTGTTACACTAAATAAAACTACCTTACCAAAAATGGGAAGGTTGCTCTTCCTGAAGTAAAAAGACAATTGACAAAATGCTAAGAAAGGACCACAAAACACTTCAAAGCTGAGAAAGTGCAGGTTTTAAACCTCACACATACTTTGGAATTAGTTCATGACTGATTACTCCACGTTCCTGTCATGTCATCATTGAATATTTTAGTTCCAAAAGAAAGTAAGCATGAGAAAAAAAAATACTGTTGGCACAGAAGAAGGACAAGCTCTGAAAAGCATTTGCTCTTGTTGTGTCCCTTAGTAAATCTGGGCTGCAGCTCTAAATTCTGATACATTTCACAGGTGATCTCAGTCTGAAAATAATGGTGCTGTTTTTCACTTTTTGAAACATAAAAAATGCTTTTACTTTGTGTGGACCTGCATGGCATTCCCAAGCTCCTGCTCAGACTGAGGCTAATGGTTCCTAATGTGTTTCCATCCTTCAGCATTCCTCTGATAAGAAGCTTCAATGCATTAAGGAGCAGGCTAATGCTGATAAGGGAGAGCAGACAACTCCACAAATCACCCCCATGGAACTCGCAATATATCAGAGAAATGCTAATTCACCATCACCCCTCCATGGCAAGCAGGGTATCACAAAACAGCCAACAGCAAATGAAGGAAGGGAAGCAGAAGCTGTGTGAAGAACAGTTAGGAAGAAATTCTGCACAACATCCTACATAATAATATTGTTAATTAAAATATTGCTTTTCAACCTCATTAAAAATATTGAGACAGTTAAGACACCCCTAGATATTCTGAAAAAAGGTAACAAGAGAGAAGAGGTGATTAAATCAGTTATTTCTCCCTCCATGCCTTTGAAAGAGTCAAATAATTTCAACTTAATCTCTTAATTAAAAAAAAAAAACAAACAAAAAAATCACCTCTCCAAACAAAAAAACAAACCAAACCAGAATCTGCAGGACATGAGAATTACTGAAGAATTCTGCAGTGTCCCAGCTCAGATCTGCCCACAGGAAGAAAATGAAGGATTATTTTAATAATCAGAGTTCTACTTACCACCATGTCCAGTAACAAAGTGCAATAAAAGGAGAGCTGAGAAAGTCATCCTCATCAGCAGACATATTGCGTTAAATAAAATTTGTTCTTGGATCCCTGCTCTGTAAAAGCCCACAGGAGCAGATGGTTCTGCCACCCCTGGAGGGAACTGGCAAGGCTAAATCACAACCAGGTACAGCTGAAGCACTGCAAATGTACATGTCCAATACATCCAAAATACTGACAAAGACTGTAGGACTGAGATTCTAATATCGCTTTTGAAATAATAAATGGAGAGAGAGAGACCACTAGATTACCTTGCCTGGCAAAGGGCAGACTGAATACAGTTGTTTCTGGGACTCTTTTTCCTTGTAATGATTGTGAAAAAGACTCTAAAGATGTTAAAAAAATATGTCAAAAAAGGAAGTAAAGGAGGAAGGAAGGAAGGAAGGAAGGAAGGAAGGAAGGAAGGAAGGAAGGAAGGAAGGAAGGAAGGAAGGAAGGAAGGAAGGAAGGAAGGAAGGAAGGAAGGAAGGAAGGAAGGAAGGAAGGAAGGAAGGAAGGAAGGAAGGAAGGAAGGAAGGAAGGAAGGAAGGAAGGAAGGAAGGAAGGAAGGAAGGAAGGAAGGAAGGAAGGAAGGAAGGAAGGAAGGAAGGAAGGAAGGGAAAAAGAGAGGGAGGGAGGGAAGAAGGAAGAGAAATAAGGAAGAGAGAAATAAAAGAAATAAAGAAAGAGAAAATAGAAAGGAGAGAGAAAATAGAAAGGAGAGAAAATGGAGAGAAAAGGGAGAGAAAAGGGAGAGAAAAGGGAGAGAAAAGGGAGAGAAAAGGGAGAGAAAAGGGAGAGAAAAGGGAGAGAAACAGAGAGAGAGAAAAAGAGAGAGAAATAAATAGAAGGAAGAGAAAAGACAGGACAGGGGAAAGAAAAGGAAAAGGAAAAGGAAAAGGAAAAGGAAAAGGAATCAGCCCCTCCCCTCTGTTGGTATACTCAGGTACAGTCTGACTTTTTTTCTGTGCCCTTTATCAAACTGATAAGGCTTGTTTTCCCAAGGCATGCAGCACTTACTTGCTTTTGCTTGTGGGTCTTAGACTACAGATCTTATCTCTCCTTACCTGCAAACTTATTCTTTCATGGTCAAAAAAAAAAAAAAAAAAACTTAGTTGAGAGGACAAATGAGATTCTAGACTTTAAAAAAGCATGCTGTGAATTAGAAAGTAAGGAAGGCAACAGTTAACATTCATCCAAAACCTCAAAGGAAAAACAGTTCCTTAAGATAAAAACAGCATTGAAATAAAAACATTAAAATAAAATCCCATCAGAATTTCACCAATTTGAATTTATACTTCTTTCACCTTACAGCTAGAGAGAAAATTGGAAAAAATGGTATTTTCCAATCTTCCTTTTCCCTGCAGCTGCATCCAGATGTCCCTAACTGCTGAGGCAATTCACAACAGCACCACAATTCCCAGGAGAGCTCCTACAAACTACGCTGCGTACGAGAGCTCATTCTGCAAACTTCATTTCTTTACCCTTCAGTGTGCCACGACACAGAAGTCACGCCTTCATCGCCAGGCTCCGGCAGCAGCCCCGCCGCTCTGCTCCGTGCCCTGGTGCCCTCCCGCTGCCGCACACGGTGTTTGATGGTGGATGCGTGGTTCCCCTGGGCGCTGTCCCGCCGCAGGATGCGGGGATGTGGCAGCTGCGCTCCGGCAGGACCCGCAGCCTCCCTCCCTCCCTCCCGCAGGACTGCAGCACCGAGCAGCTCTGCCCTGCCCGTCCCCTTGGAGCTGGGCTACTGGAGCCAGCACACGCACCTGGCATCCCAGCAGGCAGGTGGCACATGGGATCCTTGCTGGCTGCTCGAAAGGGGTCACAAAAGTGCTCCGGGCATTCTACAGCCCATCTCGGATGCACGGAGGCAAAATACTAAAGCGGCTGCTTAAACTACAAATCACTCCACGGTGACTCCACTTCGAGCAGAGTCAGCATTAATCAGCAGTCTCGGGCACTTTGCTCAGCCATGAAATACAACAGACTCGTTTTAAATGTGACATGAATATGTGTTCATTTGTAATCCCAAACTGCATGAAATATGGCAATTACAGTTCAAGCAATTATCACTAGCCCTAACACTGGAATTAAAAATAAAACAAAAAATCTTCTTTTCAAAATTACCTTCTTTCCTTATCTTCTCAAAATATGTTTCTTAGCCTTATTTTAATTAAAGATGCTGAAATTAGGAATGACCAAACCAGTCCATTCCCAGTCCCACTGCAGGATTCATTTTCCACAGTCCATATACCAGCATAAACTCTAAACTAGACCTGGCAGAACCTTTCTCATGGAGGCATCATTGTGAAACTAAATGGAAAGCAATTTAGTTTTCATTTAGAAATGCACCACTTTTCAGATAATGAATTAAATTAAATTTTATGGAGTCTCAAAATAAACCGGAAAGGGGAAATGCTCTGGGGAAGGGAACCTTCTGCACTCCAGCTGCAACGAGAACAAACCTGCAGGGAAAGCTGGAAAACAAACCTGCCGGAAAAGGACTGTGGTGTGGGTGCTGGGAGCTCAGCACCAATTGTTTCATTCCAGCAACTGCAGATCCAGCTCCCATCTGATGCTTTGAAGGCTGATGCAAATGTAACCAGCCTGAACAGGCTTCAACCTGAGTGTGTATCTTACAGCCTGATTAAATCTGAGGAACAGTAAAAATCCAATTTTGTATTTCTTTTTGGAATGAAAACAATGGATTAAAATATGAAAATACTTTCAAGTTTTTCCTGTGCTATAATTTCAACCAGCAGTAGGTTGTTTTGGTTTTTTTTACATAGCAACTTGCTTCAGCTGGTAAGCATCCCATATTGATGGGCAGTTCAAAACAATGTACAAGGTTTACCTCATTTTTTTTTCCCTTTAGCTGGGACCAAGATTACATATAAAACCAATCAAATGGTGCATAGCATTGGAAACAACCCCTAATAAAGCATAATTTGCATTTTTAGGGGCTTCAATGGGGCATCTAATAGCACTGCAGTGATATTAATTCCTGTCTGTGTTTGTGATATTGTGTGTTACACTTTTGCAGATCTAGTCTTAAAACTGGATGGATAATAGTGGATAAACAGATGAGCACACTGGAACCAAAATGGAAATGTCTTTTCTGAATCATTTTTGATACAAATGTCTGGTTTCCAACTGGCACCAGCTGCACCCATCTGCAACGAACCTAAGATAAGGAGAAAAGAGCTGTCAAATGCCTCATGCCTTCCTTCAACTCTCCTTCCAATCTACATTTTTCAGCAGAAGCAACAGAGCTGAAATCTCAATAATCATGCTGTCTGTAGCATTAAGAAACCAAAGAAAAAATTAATCATCTCAATCCCATGCCAGCAGAGAAGAGCAAAGCCAGCTAAAAGGGCAAAGGAACAGCCTGACTTACACAGAGCCTCATAGGCTAAAAACTCCTATCTTTGGTTGGACCTGATCAAGAGCCATTTAATACCAACATTGAGAGGACAGACTTTTTCACTATGGAGATAAAAGAGTATTGTGTGACTTTTTTTTTTCTATCAGAGGATTAAACTGGAAGTGCATTTGATTTGGGAAAAGAAAATATTGTAATTGATATGGATTAGTAACTTTAAGAAAACCATAATTCCTTGAACCTGACCAGCAATATACATAAATTAGAAAGTCCAAAACACCTAAAAGAAAAATAGCAGTAGGAGAAAAAAAAAAAATCAAAGAATGTCTATTCTGGATTTTATGGGGGAATCAGAAAGGGGAAATGTTCTGGAAGAGGATCTTCCAGCAATTTGGGAGGAGAACTTTGGTTAGGGCCAGATCTGAATTGCTACCAAACTTCAGACATTCCCACCTTCAGCAGGCAGGAACAGCTCAGGCTACAGATCCTACAGGAGATGTGCCAATCCAGGCTGTGAGTACCAATCCTTTCAGTTCCAAACATCCTTCAACTGCGCCTATCCAAGAGCCACAGCCTCAGCAGGCAAATGGACCTTTGGATGTGGGGCTGGGTCACTGACCTTGGCTCTCTGAGGCAGGTTCATCATGGTGTCTGGTTTGAAGTCGTTCTTGTTCTTCCTGCAGAGCACCGCGGTGATGATGATGATGATGACGGTGACCACCGCGATGGGAGCCAGCACAGCTGCAATGATCCACAGGTTGTTTGGGGGGTTCTTCACCACAGCTGCAGAAAAAGGCAAACCACCAGTGGTGACTTGACTGGGAAAGGCTCCTGCTGCTTCCAGCCTTCAACTGCCTCCATGTAGAAATTAGTATAAAAAGTACTGCTAAGTAATCTAGCTTTCTGTACAAGGGAATACCTCTTTTATTACTTTAATAAGAATAAAAAGGGGAAAATCAACAACACTTTTTGTTGAATTTGATTTGATTTGATTTGTTGAATTTACAAATCCCTAGACTCTCTTTTCTTAATTTTATGTTACCTGGTTATATGCAAAAGCAGACATCCACTCCAAAGTCAAGATAGATCCCATCTGAGATATCACTCCAATGATACACTCACACAATAAACAAACAAATAAAAGGTGCAAATAATGCATCCTTAACTATTTTTCAAACACAAGGCCAGCTTAGAGCAAAGTAGCATAGCATGTGTGTTAAAAGAACACACGTGGAGTCCATACACGGTGTCAAAGACTGACTGGCTCAACAGGAGCAAACCGGCAGAGCTTTTTAAAAAACAATGAAACTAGCTGGAATAGTTACTATCAATATCAATAAGGCAATAAGAAGATGCTTCTCTTCTTAAGTGCTCTAGAAATAATTTATCATAGTTAAGGTCAAGAAGAATTCATTATTTCTGAAGGACTAGAAATAATGAGGCTGAAAAGAGCTACTTGCAGACATATTAATGATGGCATCAGGAAAAGGGTACATTTCTGAAATGCAGCAAGGCAAAACCATTTTAGACTCCATTTCATCAGAATAATCTCTCTTAGTTATGAACCTTCAACTTGTTCACACATCCTCCTGTGACACATTCCCAGTTCTCTCATTTCATTTTGTTCTGGCAAAACAATCAGACAACCTCTTTATGGTGCTGAACTTTGCTGTAGTGGAATATTTAGTGGACTTCCCCGTGCTATCCCTGTTTATTTTGCTGTGGCACTGGTTGCTGGTGTGGGCAGGCAATTGTGAGAACACCAGCACAAAGCAGCCGTTCCCATTTCCTGGGGGACCGGCGCTTTCAAATGTCATTGAGCTTATGAGCTGTCGGGGGCACTCAGCATCTCTCAGGATCAGACTTCAAATACAAACCAGCTTCTTCTGCAGCAGGCACTGGGAACTTTACAGTTCTCCAGCTGAAAGCCTGGCTGGAGCCTGAGCCTGTTCTCTTTGTAGATTTGCAGTGTTTTGCAAAGCCAGTGAAGTTTTTGGGGGGATGTAGGAACAGCATCATTAGGCTCAGAGCTTGAGCACAAGACTGCAAAAAGGCCAGGTTGGAAACTTTCAAGGTTTACTTTTCAACAGACTTGCAGAATTCTTAATTATTGACTTTGACATTTAGTTTGGGGATGAGAGGGCTGTGGGGAAGGAAACGGAATCTGAATTTTAACAAATAACAGAAACTTTAATTATAGTCTGCTGCTGTGGAAGCAGCAAACAATGGTTGAAAAATTATACTTATGCCTTCTAAGGGATGCAGAGGAAATGATGACCTTATGGCTAATAGGATAGTCATTTAGGAGTCCTAATTTACATCTTTAATTCAGTTACCAGACCCCAATGTGACCTAAAGTCAACCCATGGTTCATTGAACTCAGTAAGACTTCAGTGGAATTTGAAACAAGCCTTTCATTCTGTTGTAACTCAGTCTCTGGCTTATAACACAGGAACATCCATTTTTTGTGTTATTATTCGTCTGTCTCATTTAATCCAGCTATGAGGTCCCGAGGGTACATGTCTTTTCTCACAGTATTTTGGGACAGAACTTTTCATTCTGCTAGAACAGAAATTATAATGAGCAAAAATGAAATCCACACAAAGTATTTTATGCGGCAATGCAGACTACAAATAACCATGTCCAAAAGGAAAGAAATTGTGTTTTTTCCATAATAAGGTATAAAGATGGAATTACTTCCTACATTTCTAATACTCTACCTTCAGAATCTCACGTACCTCAGGTCACAATTTCAGTTCCTGTCTATTCTATTTTTACAGTGTTCTATGCATACGTGGCTGGTATGAAAATCTACAGATGAATGAGGTTGCCTTATCAGACCATGGAAATACAAAGTTAGATGATGAGCGGTAGCTTCCATAATTGCCTAAATCCCCACATAAATATAAATCACATCATTGCACAAAGAGCTAAGAAATTGCCATATCTATCTCTTCTATAGTAAAGAATGCATTAAAGAAATATTCTCATGGAAAACAAAATTACTTGGAATGTAAATGCTGGAATTTATGGAATGGAGATCCTTGGGTTCAGCTGAATTAAAGTCAGAAGCAGACCATGATCAGATCAAATATCAGATACAGTACATGGTGCATTCTGTGAAAATTGTATCATATTTCAGTCTTCTTACTCAATCCTATGTTTATGGATGATACACAAATTACTTATTATAGTGGTCTCTTCTTTTCCTGTCACAATTTTACGTAATTATTTCAGTACCACCACTCCTCCAGGCAGATATAATTGCACCAGGGATAATTTTATGTTCTGTTTCACCAGTAAGGAGATCCAGTGCAGAAGTCTACTACATAATTTTGATTCCTTCTTAAGAAATACTTTGGTAAGGTGGAGAAATCCAGTTAGCAAAAGGCATGGGTTTATACATTGCATGAAGCATAATTATACATTATGTTAACTGCATGAAAAAACACTCCAAGCTTCACCACAGGTTTATGACTATGACAAGTATATAGGAATATCTGAAAAACCATTTAAAGAAACCTGTGTCTACAATCACTCAGTAACTGATGAAGGTTTTGAAAGAGAAATTTGAAAACATTTTACTTTTCAAGAATGGAGTAATTTTGACCACATTTTTCTGAATGATACTATCCTATCTTGAATCTGAAAACTGCCCATATGCACAAGTAGCTCTTTTCTACTTCACTTTTCTGATTTGTATCTAAATATTTTTAACAACCATGTAGTTTTCTTGGTGAAAATTGTTATTCAAGGGAATAATAATCCCTTTGAGACAGAAAGAATCTATACTATTTTGATGAAGTCAAAAATAAGGGACATCTTAACAGCCACCACATTTTACATTTTTTGGCCAAGTTACATGAATAGCAACTTTGCCCCAGTCATCATTAGTGTGTGCTGTCATGGTTTTGTCAGTATCAGAATTAATTGTGGCTTTCCATAGTGCTCAGTTCATGGAATAAAGCAATGGTTAAGTATGGAATTTTTGAAAGGACTCTTACGATCAGCTTGAACTTGGATGACATAGCCCAGGGTCAAGGCCATCCTCTGCGAGTCAACTGTACTCAGAATTTTGGCAGCTGCAGTGCCCAGCAAAGGCTTCCCATTGTATAAAGTGTAATATGTCAGTTCAGCTGGCTCCTTGGGTCCTGGAATACGCTGAATTTTGACCATCTTTAAGGGAAATAAATAAATTGAGGAGAGAAAGAGAAATAAACTGTGTTTGTGTTACACCACTGCAAAACTTGCCAGAAGCTATTTGGAGGCAGTGTCCACAGGGAGCACCTTCAAGACCGCCCACAAGCATAAGCTCCATGCAAATATCCTCATAGGATCAGAGTTTCTCCCCTTCAGAGCCCAGGCTATTAAATCAGTCAGAAAAACAACTAAAATTCTTCTTGAAAAAAAAATTAAACATAATCCTAAGGTAAAACCCTACACTAAGAAAAGCATGCAGCAAAGAGGAAAGGATCAAATTTTTAGACATTACAGTCCTCTGTAAAGGGGGAATTCTTATAATCTGCTCTAATACTGAAAACTCTACTTTATTGGCATATTGCAGTTGAAAATCAGCCTCCCATTTTCCTTCTATACTTATTATTTTTTGTCCCAGGTTGATAACAAAGGAATCATGCTTTTCCCATTTTATTCTGCAGAACACTGGCAGAATTTTTCCATTGTACATCTACCTTTTCTGAGAGTGGAGAAAATGTCAGATATTTCTAATGATGAGAAGAAAAAGGAGTTTTATGATTCTTCTCCATTATGCTATGGACAAAAATTTTACAAAGGTTCACACTTCTGGCAAGTAAAATGTGTTCCTTCTTTTAAATTCTTTCAGTGGAACAACACAAAGAATTGTGTGGGCAAATGGGAAATGCAATTACTTGGGTTTATACCTTACAATAAACAATTCTTGGAAAACAATTTAATTATTTTTTTAAAAATAACTAATTTTTGAAGATTGAAGAAGAAATCTTTTAATTGCCCACAGCATCATTTGGCTTAATGGTGAGAAAACAAAACATGATCAGTTCAAAATACTGAATGAAAAATGCTGTAAAGAAGAGAAAGATGATTAATAAATTACTCAGTCTCAAGTCTCTACTTCATAGCATGATCTGGGGCCACATGATTTGATGACTAACCCTGTATAAATAAAGGCTGCCTCTTACATTTTTTTCCAACAAAAAGAGAAAAAAAAAAGAAATTCTAGCTTTGAGTTACCTAGGAAACTTTTATCAAGAAGAAAGAACTTGGAACTCTTCATTATGCTGAATACGCTAAAATATGTACTTTGTACCAATCCTCATAGCAACCAGAGAGAAAATATTTATGAACACTGATTAACTAATGATGATTTCTGGAGGATGACAGGCATGCCAACATGGCTGGCTGCAAAAAAAGGCACCATCAGCAGTGCCAGGCATTCTGCATTGATACCCATGAGAAATACAGGAAATTTCAGCCTAGAAATTCAGTTAGGCATGTCTTTTACAGGAACTGAAGCAGGACCGATGCAAGCCAAGCACGTTTTTTCCACACACTGAGCACCTGCACAGTGTAGCTGCCCACGGTGGTGGCACGTCTGAAGCGCCTTCCCTGCTGGTGGGACATCATGAACAGCGGGGCCAAGCGCTGCTCCATCAGCCTGGCAAAGCTCTGGTTGTTGAGCCCCAGCAAAGCAATATCCACCCCTTGGATCACTGTGGGAACACAGAAAAAACACAGATCAGCACTTCATGCACCCACAGGAGAAGTAACACGTGGTCTGTGGGACAGTTTGGGACAGGGAAGTGCAGACTAACTTGGAAATGAAACACCTGGACACTGTTATCCCCTCTCAGTAATTCCCTGTGAGGATATAATACACTTCTGTTTCAGCCGCTGCACAGCTCATCTCAGATAATAGCAAAATACCATTTCTAGGCCTTCAGTTTACTACTCTGTGATCTTCAATGTAAAAATTAGGTTCAAGCCTATTTGAGAGCTGCTAGATTTATGCTTACTGCCAGATGCTCCTGTTAACTAGTTTCTATCCTGAGGATTTGAGCTCTGAAGTTTCAATTTTGTACAGTCTCAAACAAGATATCCTGTCTAAAAGCACTGAAACCTCAATAAACATTTCTGAAGTATAAATGAAGGCATCTGAAGTATAAATCAATGCAAGATTTAAAAGACACTGGATTCTAAAGTTCAAAAAAAGTGATATGACATGCAGATTCGTTTCATACATATGTATGGGTTTTTTAGCATTATTTCAAAAAAGTCTTCTGGGACCAACAGGATCTTTTTGAAAACAGAGTTTCTATTGTAATATCAATAATAATCCATCACAGCAAGTGCACAGAGGCAAGAAATGGAGTATCAGGTTCACAGGCTCCATACTGGGAAGAGCTGCACTACTCCCTTCAGAAGATCATCATCTCTGCATAAACTTATGTTTTATTTTAAATTTATGAAAAGATGGAACTGGTACCAAGCCTATTTCATGTCAGAGCCCTTTGCTCTTGCTCTCCTGAGCATTAAACAATTCCAGGTACAGACACACCAGCTAGAAAGGCTTTGGTATCACTCAAAGATGTCTGAGGGAAAGGGTCTCTTTCTTGCCCAGTTATCATTTCTGAAGTCAAAATGATTGTGCATGAGAAGGTGGCACCTGTGAAATAACTTGATAAAAGAAGTGGTTTGAAGCCTAAGAGCTTCAAGTGAAAGATGCAAAAAATCTCTACACCCAGATAGTCAGCAAATCATAACAAAGTTCCTTGGTGTAACGCCTCACCTCTGCTGCTGGGTTATGTCTCTGTGTCCTTTTTGATTTCAGATTTAAATCCATGTCCAAGGATATTAAATAAATAAATAAATAAATAAATAAATAAATAAATAAATAAATAAATAGTCTGTTTGTGTCTCAAAACTCTTGGAAAATAATGCTGCTCTCGGAACTGTTTCAACCAAAGTGCTATAAATTCTGAGCTGGGTGTTGCTTGCTGGAGATGTCACTGCTCAAGATGATCTATCACTTATGCCACAGAGTGACTGTAAGTGCATCTGCCCAGCTGAAGGCGGGTTCAGTGGGCAGCCACTTATTCTGTGTAAAATTACTGCACTGCTGAGTTGATATAAATGAGCACTAAAAATTATTACCTGGAGTGCCTGGAGGAGGGAAGGACATTAGAAAGTACCTGTTATCACCCAGTAGTCTCTAGTTGATTCCGAGACATCGAGGTTTGGATACTCCAAAGCTTTAAAAATAGAAGAGTAAATTATGTCATAATATTCCAACATCCTACACATTATGCATAACAAAACTGGCTACCCTGACAACAGTAAACAAAATTGAACCATGGCCCAAGAGGAGATCTAGAGCGTAATTTTCAGGGTTACAATTTCTCTTCTGTCTGACAAAGAACACCAAGTGTAAACAAAAGAAGCCCTGCCATACAAAGTAGAACATATATCTCCTGTTGCCAAAATACGGCTGGGACAGAGTCTGGGATGAAGCCCAGGAATGCCCAGAACCAAGAAAGACAGGTAATAGGTGTTGTATTCATCTCTGCTGCTTTCTGCCCTGCAGAAAACCAGATGAGATTGCATGATGATTCTGTGATTGATCCTTATGTAGCCTAGAATATAGTTTCAGCTTAAAATAACATGAAAATATGCCAGGGTCAGACTCCACATGGACTGCAAACAAGACTAACAAAACTGTGAGCACACCTTGGAGTGTGGTGCTCTCTCACTGTGCACCATTTAAGGTATTACAACCATATGTATCTGCATCTGTGAGAAACGGATATTTGCTGTTGTGATGCTTTTTGTTAGCTCCTCCATCTCCAAAGTGCATGAGGCTGTAAAGCTCAATATGCTGCTAATTCATTCCACAGCTCAGCGTTTGTTCAATTGATGAATACCAGGAACTTAATTCAGAAAACAACCATGCTCTGCACGTTGATAGGCTGCTACTGAGTCACCTTGATTTTTAAACCCCAAAGTGGCTCAGAATAGTAAACATTGTAAGGGAATTGATTACACACAGTAGCTGCTTTTGAGGAGGATTTCACAGCGTGCCCTGAGCTCTGCATTTCCAGGACAGACTGCAAAGGCTCTGGAGGAGCCTACTGGGAAATAACATGCTTGGAGAACAACCTCAATATTTGTTTGATAAACTGAGACAACTACACTGCCACATGAATAAGCATCAAACACTCTTCAAAGGAAACATTTTCCAGACACGCTCTCAGTCTGGAGCCGTAAACACTGCGCGTGCATTAAGTTCATAAGTTTGCAGTGCAGCTGCTACACTGGGAATAAAACCAAGAGCTCCAAAATGAAATATAAGCCATTAGTTGGTAAAGAAACACTAGCTAAAGACTTCATCAGGTCTGTTCATCATGTGTGGGGATCAGCAGACAACTGCAGTACCACATAAGACTTGCTGTGTGACGAATGGCTTGCACAGCTCCTGACTACCAAGCATGTGCTTGTACTGCCTGAGAAGCACCACAATCCTCCTCCTATGCAACAGGCCTATTTTGGAGGCCAAACACTTGAACTGAGCACGGCCAGCACCAAAACTTCCTCCTGAAAGCTCCTGGATGGCCCATGAAGACATGTCCTGCACACCAGCCATCAAAAAGGAGCCTCTCTATTGAGGAATGGGGGACATCCCTTCTAGGTCCATGACCACATCCTTTACCAACAGCCTCCCTCCCTCTGCCTCCCCTCGCCTGTGGAAAGACTTTATGAAAACACAAGCCCACTGTCAGAACTCTGGATGCTGAGAATTTTAGACTTACTGTGCAGACAGAATCTGACCCCCAGGAGATCACTGTATTTGACCTGAGGCTGTGGAGAAGGCTTCCAAATTCAAATGATAGAACTGGGATTATGGGTGTGTAGTTTGACTGGAAGTGTGCAATATCATGTGGTGAAAAACTTAGAGTTTAGGGTTTTAGAAGATGGTATGTATCTCTTACCCTGTGATGCAAACTCAGATTCAGAAGTGTACCAACACAGTGCAAGAACTTACAGGGCAGTTTCACCTATTTGTTTCCAAATATTGTAATTTGATAGGTAACGCCTCAAGAAGGACATCCAAACCTCCTTTCCCAAAGATTTGCACAGCCACCTAAGCTAGGTGTGATTCCTGACTGCCTCACAGCAAAGAGACCACTTATCCCACAGAAAGCTCATTCTGCAAGTCACTGGTGAACTGCACCATGTAATTTCCCTGCTGTTGGGCTGTTTGCAAAAAAAATGGATTGACAAAAAAAAAAAAAAAGGTAATTTGTGTTTTCCTCAGTGCTCACTTTCCAACAGTGTGCTTCTGCATGTACCCAGCATGTCTCTTCTCACTCCCAGAAAATACAGAATCCAGTCTGCAGCAAGCTTAATATCACACATCTCATTAACAAGCAGATTAAACAGAACTCCCCATAATCAAGTGTCTTGTCCCTTTAATCATTTTAAAGAAATCAACAGGCAGTCAGAGAGCACATGCACACACGGGCTGCCCACACAATTGTCTCCAGCTCTTTGTACCTCAGAGCCTTCATAGGAACTGGAACTCAGGAAAACCATTGATGCCAAAGTGCTCAGACCACGTGTAAACTGAGGATGCAGGTCTCAGCAAATGCACCAACAGCTTTTTAAAATAGAAGCACAGGTGGAGCTCACCCCACTACCCAAATACACAGTCACAGCCTGATCCCAGCCCTGGAGCAACCACCAGGGCTGAGGAATCCCCTGAAGCAAAGGGCTTTGCTGAAGCTAAAGCTCATTCAGCGCTGTGCTAAGCACTCCTGAAATGAAGACTTTGGGACCTTTTGTGCTTTGCTTTTCACAAAACTACAATTTTATTTTGTTTGTAACCTAGCACAGGAATTTTTTTTGTTAGTGACAGAGTATATATGTTTTTTCCTTTGCTTTTTGCCAGTGTTGCTAAAAGCCAAAATAAACACTGAACCCAGGGGAAAAAAATAATCTAATTCTCCCTCTCCCCCTTTCTTTTGTAACAAAATACAGTTTAAAAAGTTAGCTGAAAAAGCTACCTACAATCCCTGAGCTTGACAACAAAGCCAAATTCTGGTGCTGGCTAATCTTGATGGTGGGAAGCACATACTTACATTCAGCAATGGTGAGAGGTGGGTAGGTGAGGTAGAAACCCACCAGCTCAGCTGACAGCTGATTAAGAAGGTTGCTGGAAATAGTGCCATTTAGAGTTGTGCTTTGATTTTTCACTACATAAAACAGAGTGACAGCTTGGGAGACATTGGAGGTGTTCAAAATCTGAAACAGAGGCAAAACATAATGTGTTGCTGTGGTTTAGCTCATTATTAAAAAAAAAAAAAAAAACAAAACAAAAAACAAACAAACAAACAAAAAAAAAAACAGAAAAAAAAAAAAAAAACACAAACCACCAAGGCAATGCAAAGAAACTGGGGAAATGTTAACCTGAAGAATGGATTAGCTACATCTCATCCAACTTGACTTGTGTGATACTTTAATCCCTGCTTTAGCACTTGCAGGGTTCCTGGAGGACAGCAGCAGGCAGAAAAGGTGCAGCCAGGACTGAAAATGTTTTCCCCTGTTTTTACCAGGGAATGTGGGATGAGGGAGAGGAGGCTTATCAGAAAAACCATTCAGTGCTTGATGCAGACAAATTGTGTTGTTTATCTTGCTGTCTTTGCTGCCTTCCTACTGCTGGTTTATAGACCCACACATTTTTCATATGAAATTAAGGGATATCATATCTTTGTGTTCCTAACATCATATGAATCTCTGTGCTCCTCCCCACTCTAGCTCAGTGCCAGTCTCTTGCTGAGCCCCAATCTGATTACTATGTTTTGAGGACCAATTCCATTCAGCAAGTACTGGATGAGATTCTCCAACACCAGGAACAAAACCCACATGTTTTCTTGAAAAACTTATGCCCAAGGGCAAGAGGGGTGGGGTTATTTGGCTACTGATAGGTAGGCCTGACAGCATTCATAAATGTTATTTAAATGCCCCATTTTTATGGTATGGATCACCAAGTTAAAAGAAAAACCATGATACAAAATGAAGCATCAGAAGAGCCCAAGGTCAGACCAAAAGTCTGCCTAGCCAAAGTCCACCTACAAATGGCTGGAGCAGAGGGTTGGAGAATTAGCACGGGACAAGAGAAATAATGGCTCTCAACATGGTAAGATTATCCCATAGCTGTGTCAGAGCCATAAATCATATGCCTGGGTTTAAAAAGGGTTGATAACTTTTTATTCTATATCTTTGGCCAAATGTTTTTTGTAATTTCCTTTTTTTTTCTCCAGTTACATCTGGACATCTTTATACACATTGTGTGAAAGGATGCTTCTTTTTATTTAAATTTGAGTAGTTTTGTTATGGGAAACTCCAAGTGGCAACTCCTGATTCACTACTGGCTGGAAAGCCATGGCCAATTTAATTTCTCCTTGCATGGAAGATGCTTCATGCCTTTTATCCACCTTCCCTCTATTCTCCTAAGGCAGCAATACCTTTTCTGAACTGGCTCTGTCTGCTCCAGAACTGTTCCCCAGTTTTCAATTAATCTAAAACTCTCATAGAGTATTTTGTTGCATGGACTTAGTCTTTAGCATGATACTGGAATAACTTCAAAAAAATGTATCATGAAGATCACACCCTTGAGCCTCTTACTTCCCAGCCTATATGTTGCCTCCAGGACCTCCATCCTATCTCTCCTTAAATTGGCAATATCCACAAAAACAGCCACTACCTTCTCCTAGGACTCTTTCCAAAATTGCTTAGGTGCTTTTTGAGATCTTCATAAAACTACTTCCACCACAAGCAAATCAGGTACCATGAAGTTCCCCTGAGAAACTTGATAATCCCTGGCAGGCCCTCTCTTGCCCTGTGCTTTGCTGCCTCTCTGAGCTCCACCACTTTGAGCTCAAGCTCACAAGAAACAGCACAAAAATAATTAGCAGAGCCCTGACAGCAAAATTTTCTCCTTCTGAGGAGCACAATCCATACACAGAGTTTTATCAAAAATCAAAAAAGATATCATTATATTGCCCAGAAGATCATTTCTCTAGTTCCAAAGTGTGGCATAGAATGTAGGAGTGTTGGCCCACTAT
The DNA here is from genome assembly GCF_027887145.1 of Ammospiza caudacuta. NCBI lineage: Eukaryota > Metazoa > Chordata > Aves > Passeriformes > Passerellidae > Ammospiza > Ammospiza caudacuta. The sequence continues at coordinate 270,782 of NC_080598.1, forward strand.
ACATATAAAGGTGTGTAAAAATTTGTAGTGAATTTGTGCCCATGGGTATGAAACTGAAGTGCATACCATGAGAAAGAAATCTATTCCATTACTTCAGATCTCAAAAACAACTGTGCCTAGCACCATTTCCATACCTGAATAGCTTCACTGAAAGCAACTAATGTGTCAGAATAACATGTTCAGTAAAAACATAAATTTGGAAGACTGTGTTTTTATAGTTGGAATTTCATTTATATGGCTGAAGTGCAAGCAGTAAAACTCCAATTCATGAAAAGCCTTCTATAAATCATGCATCTGTAAGTTTTCCTGCAATGCATAAACGATCTTATTGCAGATGAAAACATAAACTTCCTTCCACAGTGGTTAGCAAAGGCACTGTGCTGGAATAAAACATACACCTGGCAAAGAATAACCAGGAGGGATTGGCAACAAGCAAAGTACACAACACTGTACCTGAACAGTTAAGTTGTTGCTGGTGTTTAAGACCTTTCTTTCAGCATCCTGGAATGCTCTCTGGAGCCGCTGCTCCATGGTCTGAACAAATTTGCACGACTGAATGTTGTCTGTTTGACCCACAAACTGCAGCTCTGGAAAAAAGGAAGGCATTAGCATTTGGACAAAGTATTCTCGTTGCAGCACCAAGAACAAAATGATCAATTTACACATTAAGCAGGTGAAGATTATGCCACTTCAGGAACTGCACTAAATTAGCCTTAATTAAGACAAAATGTAAGAATTAAATTGCATTATTAGAGCTAATACTCTCCACAAACAAATGGAGATTGCTTCAGCAATGATATATAAGATGGTAAGGCCTGTTCACTGTGCATATACTAGCTCAGAGCCAGGCAATAATCAAAGTCATTCTAAAAACAAGTTATAATCTTAAATCTTGCAGGTCATCTGGTCCTGCAAAATATAATCAATCATAATATTGATTCTCATTCTGGTTTATTTTCACTCTAGAAAAAATGTACTTGTAACTGCCGTAAGTATGTGTATACAAATATTGTAAGCACACATGTAGGAAATATTTTTTTATCATTTAAGGTATCATTTCAGAGCACTCTGCCCTCTTCTAATCTTACAGTGCCCCACAATTACTCTGCACTGGCATATCCCCTTGACGCTTTTTTGGGACTACCTAAAACCAGACAAAATTAAGGGAAAAAAATTGAAGGCCCTTCAGGTACATTTCAGGCAGACAAAGCCCCCCTCAGGGGCTACACCCGAAAACATGGATGACAAGTCTTGGGTTTCATACTTTTGTAAGTTTTGTCCATTTGCATATTGGGGGTTAATCTTCCAAATACAGCTTCAGGTAATGAAACCATTTACCCCAGGTTTGCTGCCCCCAACTCACTCTTGGGATCTGAGACAGTGAGATGTCCTTGATTCCCAGGCCTGGAGAGGAATTGCTCTGCCTGACCAATCTGGGAGAACAGTAGTAACACTCTATATAGAGTTTAGAGTTACACACTAAAGAATTACAGGGTCACAAATATATGAAAAATATAAAAGCTAATACCCTAAGGCATCACCCTCACAGCAGCGTCCACAGCCCTGGCAGCAGAGCCAAGCTCGGAGGTGCCCACAGGGATGTCCCTGATTCCCAGGCCTGAGAGGAATTGTTTTGCCCAACCAAACTGGGAGGTAGTTAACACTTTATATAGAGTTACACACTAAAGAATTGCAGGGTTACAAATATACAAAAAATACAAAAGCTAAAACCCTAAGGCATCACCCTCACAGCAGCTCCCTAGCAGCAGAGCCAAGCACAGGGGTGCCCACAGGGGTGTCCTTGATTCCCAGGCCTGAGAGGAATTGTTTTGCCCAACCAAACTGGGAGGTAGTTAACACTTTATATAGAGTTACACACTAAAGAATTGCAGGGTTACAAATATACAAAAAATACAAAAGCTAAAACCCTAAGGCATCACCCTCACAGCAGCTCCCTAGCAGCAGAGCTGAGCACAGGGGTGCCCACAGGGGTGTCCTTGATTCCCAGGCCTGGACAGGAATTGTTTTGCCTGACCAAACTGGGAGAACAGTAGCTAACACTCTGTATGGAGTTCAGAGTTGTACACTAAGGAATTGCAGGGTTAAAAATATACAAAAAATACAAAAGCTAATACCCTAAGGCATCACCCTCACAGCAGTGCTCTGGCAGCAGAGCTGAGCCCAGGGGTGCCCACAGGACACCTGACCCCACAGCAGAGCCTGTCCTGCTGCCACCCCCCTGCCCAGAGAGGGCACCACGGGCACACACCCAGCCCAGGCAGGTTTCCCTCACTCACCTGTCTTCAGCTGGAAGTGGTAGGCGGGCAGGGGCTGCCAGGGCAGGGCCAGGGCCACCAGGGCCTGCAGGTGTGGCACGTGCTGCTTCATGTCAGCCGAGGCGTTGGCCAGGCCGTAGGCCAGCAGCTTCTCGGCGACGGCAGCCGGCGTGAAAACCAGCCTGCCTTGTGTGACATAGTAACCCACGGTCAAGTTACTCGACTGCTCCAGGATTTCAACCTAAAACACACAGGGCAGCATGGTTTTTAATTTTTTTTTATTATTTTGCTCGCAGTTTGCGGAAAGCCAGGGCGCCAAGAATATTTCTGGGGTGTGCTGACCCCCAGGGGAGCACTGACTGACACTTATTCATGGAGAAAGTTTCCTAGACTTCAAGACAGACTAGAATCCACAAAAGTGTGAAATAGATTACAGAGAGAAGTGTAGGTGTATCACTTGGTGAGAAATTGAGGTTTTGGGATTTTTGGTATATTGTCGATGGAAGCAAGATGGAGGGCACAGGGTGTCATCCTGGGTTTCTTCTTCATGCTTCTTGTTCTTCATGGGTTTGGGTGGCTTTTTGTAATTGGGCAGAAAAGTCCATTGCAGCTCTTTAGGATTAGTTATTGGGTTAAAAGGGAAAATAATCTAGGTGTCAGTTCTTAATTGGATAGTTTAGTCTTAAAAGACCTTGTAACAAGAGACAGCCATTTTGTGCTTTGCTAATGAAAAAGCTGCCAAACTCATGGTTGTGAGACTGTTTTACTGATAAGAAATAATAAACCCCTTCATGAGTATGAACATGAACTGTTGTCTTAAGTGCCTTCAATCCAGACCCAGAGAAACCAGCAGTTCAGATGCTGTTTGTGGATGTGACAGCCTGGTCAGAGAGTGAGAAAACTAGATAAGTTTCCCCAGAATCAGCCTGGGAGACTTTAGGGAGTTGAAGAAAAACAATGATATCCAATTATTAAAAACAACCTGCAGGTGTTGTTTTCCTAATGTCTGTTTTCTTGTTATTCTCATAAGATTGTTTATAAATGGGGGTGTCTTGTTAATTAGCCAATCAGGTGAAATGTATTGATTGGTTGAATGACCAATCAGGTCCACCTGTATCAGAACAGTGTATAAAACAGCATATAAAAGAAGTAAAGACGACTCTGTGTCATTTCTTACTAAACAATGACAGCGGTTTATGGGGTTTCTCACCCTGAATATCTGTCCCTGGCAAGGTTTTTATCCTGCAATCCTCTAGAAACCCTGTGGGATCAGTTAGTGTCATATCAGACATGGTGTGGATGTCGAGAACTAGTCAGAGAAGAAAGTCAGATAATCTTACCCAGGAATTGCTCTTTGAAGTTTTGGGAAAGTTCAGAGAAGGAATTAAAACAGTTCTTCATTTTGCAGCTGGTGTTGTTTTCACATAAGATATTTACAAGATAGTGGTGTGCCTAATTAGCCAATGGTGTGAGGGATGTTGATTGAGGACCAGTCAGGTCCACCTGTATCGTAACTGTCTACAAAAAGTGTGTGGTTTTTAATAAAATAGCATTTTGCCTTCTGAGACTTTGGAGTCCATGTGTCACCTTATTCATCCATCCTCAATACAATAACGACAGACACGGTATTAGCAGAGCTGCTCAGAGAGTTTTAGGCTCAGCCCATGCAGCATAGACTCCAAATTAAAGGAGTGCAGAACTGCTACCACAGCTGCAAAGCTCCAGGTCAGGCTGGCCCTTCACCCATGCACAGATACAGGGACATTTTACACATATGTGGAAAAACACAAAGAGCGTCTAGCTCTCACTCTGTGTCCAAACTTCACTGACTTTTTGAAAGACAAAAGTTTCCAATATTTGATTGGGCTGTATCTTACCTCCTCCTGTACTGTCCCAGATGGTTAAGTCTATCAGCAGACCTATATGAGTGGAAATGCCAAACCACAAGAACAGACACACTGAGTCAAAACTCAAATCATGACCTGAGTTTTACCTCAAAATTCAGTATTTTCCAAAAAGCTTTAGCCCTGGAACTGGTTCTCCTCACTAAGTTTTAGCTGGTTTCCTCTGTTAGAAGAGGGCAGCTTCTCTCAATTTGTAGAAAGGTAGGGGACTAAACCTGGCAGTGTTTATTGCTGCTGCCAAGGAGCACACAATTCCCAAAGCAACTGACATCCTCCATACTTGCAGCAATATAGTGTGAGGACCAAAAACAACTTGGATAACCTCTGTTTTGAGGAAAATTACTTTTTTCCTTCCCAGAGGCTTGGACCCCACACAAACCCCAGCTTGAGTGCAGAGGAAGCTGTGCCTCAAGGAAAAGGGCTCTGGCAGCCCACCCAAGCCTGCTCCCACACACAGCAGTGCAGAGGTTCATGCAATTTAGCTGCAAAGTGATGAACACATCACCTCCATTTATTTTCAATAAAACATGCTTTCTCCCTGCTTGGGATTCTGGTTCCTGTGAAATTGCACCTGTCAGGTACTGGGTTTTCAGAGCAGGGAGCGGACTGACTGCACTGACATCCCATTTACAGCCATGCTCTTGCCATTGATCCAGGCTGAGCACAGCAGCACCTGGCTGCCCCTGAGCAGAAGTCACTCCTGAGCTGCAGGGGGAAGAGGAAGCTGCTGTCAGTAGTCATTTCCCAGAGCACACTAAAAACAAGTCTGCGTTTTTCTCTTCTTCATCATCAAATAAACCACTAAAAGCTTTAGAGTATTCCTGATATTTTTAGAGACCAGAGTAGGTGCCACCTCTGCCTGCTCTCCATAGGAAAATCTCAGAGCTCTCCTCCAAGAGGCTTCCTGCGTCCAGGGACACCACTGGAGCTGCAGGCAGCTGTGGTTCTTTGGTGGGAAAGCTGTTTTGGTGAAATTAAGCAGGGAAAGCCAAGCACGCTTACCTGAGCACTGACATTCTGGTTGAAAGCTTGTCTCAGCACTTGGTTGAGGCCTTTTCTCACACTCTCCCTGAAGGCATTGCTGATCATCATCCTCCTTGTGTTCAGAAACAGAACTGTGGAGCAACAAAAGCCACAGGGTGGTTTGACACATCCCTACGCTCTTGTTTGCTTTCTTTAATTGTTTTTCATTGGGCTGGCTGTGCAGGGATCATCAAAGCAGCCTGGATTAGCAGCAGCTCCAAAGACAAGAACTGCAAGGGCTCAGCAGCTCCTGAGTTCCCTATTCATCCCATGGCAATAGCCCATTGTTTCTATGATTCCAGAGCAAGGTCTAACAAATACAATTTCATTAGCAGCAATAACAAGGCTTTGCCATGCTGCCTCTCCAAGGAGGCATGAGGCCACTCACTGCCTGAGGACAGACTGGCACAGCATTCCCAGGGGACTGAGCCAGAGCTGCACAGGCAGGCTTCACGTCTTCATGGCCACAGTTATATAAAGTAAATCTGCTGCTCCACTGCTGCAATTATTTTCTATTTAGAAAGCATCTCTATGCTTTCTTTAATAAAACTATCACTATCTTCTTATTTTTCTCCTATAATTTTCAGGAAGATCTTTTTAGCTGTGCTTGAGTGCTTTCAATCATATACTGTACACAAGCTACTTTTATCTTTAGAAAGAGCTATTGTACTCATCATGCTACCAATGAGGATATTTAGCAGCTAACAAACACACCTCAGGTCCAAAAGCTGCTTATTTCACTGTAGCCTGCATCATGCAAGGTCACAATCTCTTTTCTGCACCTATTCTTTGCTGAGATCTCCCAGACACACACATCTTCTGGTGCTGTGCTGCCACAAGGAGTCCATGAGGAGCCTGGGCAAGGTACCTCTCCAGGCCCCTTTAATTCAGAGTTCTTACAGCTAAGGAGAAGATGCCCATGAAAAAGCAGCCAGAGCCAGAAGCAGCACTGTTCACATAGAAAACTCAAAATCCTCCCATTTCAAAGTGTGCAACTCTAAATGCTAAACATAATTTTCAAATGGATCTGTACTGATAGAATAAGGTGTTCATACTAGAACAGAATTAGGGTTTTGTGGATAAACAGGGCTGAGGACCAAGGCAGGTCACTGCACTGTCCTCTCCAGCAGCACAGACTCCTCACTGCAAAGCAGGCACCAAACCATCCCAGCTTACAGGGCTGTCCCACCACTGCAGGTGGTCCCACAGTGACCCCTGAATCCACAGCACCTGATCTCACCACTTCATTTGACACACTCATGTCAAAACCCAGCCACAAGCAAAGCCAACACCATTTCCAACTAACAACCCTGCCCGTACCCATCTGATTCACCAGCACAGCGGATCAATCACTGCTGCCCCACATTCCTGGACACTGGGGTGTGTGTCTCACACCTCACAGACACAAGGGAGCCCTTCAGCAGAGGCTGCACGTACCTGTTTTCACCATCATGTTGGCAGAGAGCCGGCAATCCAGGGAGGGAGCTGCCGTCATGTTAGCGAAAGCAGCGGCTGCCGTGGCGCCGGGAGGAGCAGGGCTGAGTTCCACGGCAGGAGGGGGGAGCCTAGTTGTTTTCGCTGATGCTGTAATAGATGTCAAAGCTGCTGTCATTGTCAGTGGGGATGGGGTTGGCCTTTTGGTGATGTCTGAGCTCGGGAACTTCTGGGTGTCAGTTACTGTTGTTTCTATCTGCCTTGGTACGTGGGCTGTGGGTGCGAGTGTGGAAGCTGTGGCCGTGCTGCTCTTGGGGGTTATGAGCAGAGCTGGCGTGTCCAGAGGTGAGGCAGTCACATTTCTTGTTGCAAAAGGAAAATCTGCCTGTGTTCCTACTGAGCTTGGATCCAGCGCCAGTTTTGTGGCAGTGTTATTTTTTGTTAGTGTCAGGATCGGTGTGCTTAAAGCCATCACGGATGGCAAAGGGGTGTTTTCAGTGCCTAGAGAAAAGAAGGAAGAAGCTGGCACTGGTGAAGCTGGAGATGATTTTCTTGTTAGTGGTTTTGCTTCTGAAGTTTCTACTGTAGGTATTGCACCAGAAGATACTCCAGATAACACTGCAAGAACAGAATGGGTAAAGTTGGTTGTTGGCAAAAAAGGAGACTCTATCTGTGTTGGTGATGCATGGACAGAAGTTATGATGACTTGACTGCGGAGCACTGGTGGTAGGGGTTTGCAATGGGATGCCCTTGGTAGCTTTATTAGATATGTTATTTAGATCTAGACTATGACTTGTAGCACTTGTGTCCCACTCCTCCTCACTGAATGTGGCTGGATATTTATCAGCCATAAAGAAATAACCAGGGGACTCAACTGGTTGTCTGCAAATTCCAGAAAATTCCCAGAACCAGTGTCTTCTCAGATTAAACTATTCAAGAGAGTTGGGAGAGAGTTGAGCCTTCTTAACCAGAAGGCTTGGTGACAGGGAAGGAGTACTAGGCTGGCAGTGTGCTGAGGGTGACACTGCTTCTGTTTGGGGCTGAAGTAGTCAAGCTGCCAGTGAGCTGAAAACCAACACTGCTGCTGTGCCTGTTTCCATCAGTAATCTTTCCAGCATCATTTGTTTGGGATTCTAGAGAGCTAGGGAGAGCACCTGTAGCATTAACAGGAGGCACATGGAAATGGAGAGGGTTCTTTCTCACGTATACTGATAGGAACTTCTCCAACACGGAAGAAATCAGCAATGTTTTCGGCCGTGTTTCCATGCTTTTTTTTGCAGAGTGTCAGGCATTGTCAATGCAATAGCGATGGATGAATACTGAACGGGAGATGTTTTCAGTGCAAGAGCATCTACATCAAATTCTGAAAAGTTTTTCTTTTCAGGAAAGGGTAAATCTGAAATGTTTTGACTATAGGATGTATATGTATAATTTGCTGAAGGGGTGGAGAAGAGAGGCTGCTGATTTGTATTAATTTTGTTTTGCAGACTTGACACTACTGAGTATGGTGCATAGCACTCATCTTCCAATGGAAAACTACTTGGAGCAACTTCCCTTTTTTCCTTTCAGACTGAAGTTTTTACTGAAGGAATAGTAATGCCAGCTGCAGACAGCAACGCTTTATTGGTCCACATAGAAGCTGAAGTTACAACTTCAGGAAGGCTGGCAGGATCTAAATTGCTTTCAGAGCCTGCATTCAAAATCCTGGAAGAGCCACAACTGTGGCTGCCCATCACTGTTGTCAAGGAAACAATGATGGCAGTGTACCCCATGCTGGAGGCATGATAGAGGCCAGTGGCTTTTTATCGACTGAATGCAAAGCCTGACCAGAGGTTAAATTATTTAAAGTTCTTGGAGATGAATATTCTGCGTGTGGGTTCACATGAGTGGTTATTCCCATCCTTCTGTCTTCATTTGCAGTTACATCTGAACTTTCTGCATCTCCAGGTGGAAGATGTGCAGTCACAAAAGCAGTAGTGGCAGAAGTATTTGTGATAGCAGGTTCATGTTTGGAAAGGCATACAGGGGAAGTAATTAATGGCACTGCAGCTAGATCAAGAGTCATCATGGCCATCTCCAAAACAGTGTCTAGTATCCTTGATCCTGTGAGAAGTACACAGATTTGGATACCTGGAGAAACTTTGAGAAGCTGAGTTCCATAACACAGAACATCATTAGCATTAAAGTTCATGGACATCTTTGCTGTCACTCCTTTGGTGAAAGGCTGTTGAGCTGTCCTTGCCACAGGAAAGCCACCAGGATTTGGGAGAGCAGGGCCGACGCAGCTGGGAGTCTCATGCTATTTGCCTGCTAAGTTCCATCAGTCCAATTTCTGCAAAATTCTGATTCAGAGGCAGCAGGAGGAGGGATCTGCAGCCTGTCCTGGTTGGCTGCTGCCACCCTGGGACTGGCTGTGCGTGCTGCCCCAGTAAACACCTCGTTTGTCTCCATTAGCAAGGGAGACCTTGGGCTTGTTGGAGAGGAGTGTGCTGCATTTCTAAAGAGAAAATCTGTTTTGCTTCTAAATTCTCCTACTGGCAGCACTGCACTGCGAGCGTGCTTTGCATCTGGAAAAAGCGATATTGGCAGTAAAAGGGAGAACTCTGTGCTCAGCTAGAGACCTCAGCCGAGCTCTTGGAGGCTGATGACATGAAAGGTGCAGGGTGAGAGGCTGTAGTGGAATTATTCAGTGCTGTGAAAGACTGAGGGTGACTCATTGGCGGTGTTGGATGTGGAGTACCCGCAGCATGGAAGACTGATGTGGGAACAGCTGCTTTATCCTGAAAAACTGATGATGACAGAAGAGTGGTACCACTGATTGTGCCAGTCAGTGCTGCCCTAAATGTCTGCTTCTACCCCAGTAGAAGAGACATTTTACATACTCTCATCAAGGAACCATGACAAACTTTTGGAAATTACTGTCAGGGAAGACTGATTCTTTTTTACCCAGGAATATCAGAATATACAGATGACAACGAGGTCCTTTCCAAAGGAAACCCTTTTCCCACTAACTCTGTGAAATGCACTGTGGTTGATCCAATTAAAAGCATGGCCCCCATAAACAAGGTGGGACCCTCCTGTGATTCACCACACTGGAATGCACCACGCTTAGAGCACTATTCCTGCTTTCACTAACCTGTGAGCTAGCTGAATCTGTGCTGAAGAAACCTTCAGGATCTGCAGACAAAGGCACTTGGATGGGCAGTACAGCTGGTTTAGAAAGGTTAATGGCATGAGGTGACTGGATTACCAATGAGGAGAATGATGGTGATGGAACAGCGGCAAGCATGTCTGATCCTGATGTGCTTTCTCTGCAAATGGAGGGTGGTTTCTAATGGCACTGGCTGGGATGGCACAGCTGTACCCAAATGTGTCACTGGTGGTGTGGTGGGCAGTGTGGCAAACATACCAAGCTGAGGCAAACCTGTTAGAGCAGCTGTGTCATCTGCATCGTGAGGCGATGGCCTCAGCGGCGACTCGGCCGAGACCTCAGCGGGTTCCTGGGGTGCACTGCTCCCACTGCCCTGGTACAGGGAGGGTGACAGGTGCATCTGATCCAAAGTCCTGGCACGGGCACCAGTCAGCGTTGTTCTGATCATCTGAAGCAAGTCTGCGTTCTCCAAAGTCTGTCCCAGGGAAAGATCAGCTATTGAGGGGGTCTTGGTTTCTGTGGAAGGCCGTGTTGGTGATAGTATAGATCTCCAGTTAGGAAAAGATCCCGTAGAAGGAGCATCGTTGACATGCTGTTGCCTGACACCTGTAAAACAATAAGGAAAATTAGCATATTCTTCCCCAAAATGAAGAGTTATCTTGTTGCTACAAATCCCAACACAAAATGCATTAAGTTTGGTAAAACAAGTGAATTTTTTTGTTGTTGTTTTCAGAGTGCATAAAAATTCAGAGAACATTTACAAAAAAAAAAAAAAAAAGCCAACAACAAACCACAAACCCAGTGAAAGGTTCAACACAACAGATTTTAAACCCCTCAACTTCTTTCATCTGACAGAAGAATAAGGAAAGCTGCCTTAGCCATGCTATTCCAAAATCCTACTTTTACCAGGGATGTCTCAACATACTAAAAGACACATCCCTGAGCCTGGGACAGTTCTTGAGGTTATCATGAGTCACCCTGTGTCAAAATGCTGTGTGAGAAGATGGGTTTAGAAGCAGTGCAGAAAGGGAATGGGTTTTGACAAGCAAACTTCACTGCCTTGGCATGCAGTCTGACATGGGAATAGAGTCAGCACTGGCTGTGTTCCTGCAGGATGCATCTGGAGGTGCTCATCCTGCCAGCTCTAATAATGTGTGCAATTACAGGCACAAAAGGGAGAAAATAAAACAGGGATGAACAAGAGGAGAGGGGGGAAGATCCAAAACAAAATAGGACATTAAACACTTCTTTATTTGACATGTGCAGATGCTCAACACATCATTTCAAACACCAGTTTACTCTGCCTTCAACACCATAATGTTCCTAGGCTTTGTTTTCTTGAAATGATTACAGTTATCCTGAAATCACAGAATGGGAACACTTGCATTTGTACTAATTCAAAGATTAAGATTCACTCAAGGATAAAATTTAAGGTGATGGGGTTTCTTTTTCCCTTCCCCCATGTCAAAACAATAGATCAAACCTTAGTCCTAGCACTTGGTACCATGCCAATCTGTGTCCCCTTGCATAGCCAAGCAGAGGGAAAACATGGAGCTAAATCCTGCCCTCCAGCTGCAGCACATCTGGATCAGACACAGGGGATGCCAACCTCCTCCACAGCCCTGCGAATAACCCAACATAATGGTGTGGAAAAGCAAGCAGAGCAGATCTTGAGACACATAAAATGGGCTGGACACTGGCTCCAGCCACCCAAGAACCTAAGGGTCAGCAGAGCCAACAGCACCAACTGGGATCAGCCCACATGGACAGGAGCCAGCAGCAGGAGACCTTCCAGCACAAGGGAGGAAAATGGGTCATGCTGCACCTATCTGAATCTAAGTTTCTTTCTTTCTACAGTTTTCTTTCCTCATAAGTTTTTACACCACCATCCTCCATATGCACAGGCCACAGTACTTGATTGGAGACCAGCTCCTTCAGGCTCCTGTGTGCATTCCACAGAAATGTGCTGGAATTATGTTCAGCACTTTCTCTCTCTAAAAAAAAAAATAAGAAAACCAAAACAATGTGAGATCTCCCATTTTATCCCTGTATTTAGGAGTTTTATTAAGCCATGGTGGAAAACAGCCATTACTATCTCCTTCACTGAGATGCAAGAATAATTATAGTCTCCAGAAGCAACTTGGTTTAGGGAAGCAGCTCCAGGATGGACAACAGAACAGAGCTCTGTCCTCCACACAACCAAAATCCCCAGACCTTCCACTTGACACAGGCTAACTTGTATACAACTGATCTGGAGAAAAGCAAAGGGAGGCAGACACAGGGCTACATATGGAAAGGAGGGATAAGCAGGGGAACAAGGAGCCCAATCCACTTTTATGGAGCTGCTCCAGAAGGTCAGCAGGCTGGACAAGAGGCTGCAGAGTCCACCAGGGAATTTGACCCACCAGGAGAGGTTTGCAGCACAGAAGGGACACTTTTGTACTTGGGCCTTGGCTGCTGATGTGTCCTCACAGACTGGTGTGGCCTGGTTTCTGATACTCTCCATGCTCCACCCTGTGTTGGAAGGCACATTGTGTTCTAGACTGTGTTTTGGTGGCTTTTCCTTCCTTGTGAGCATGGCAGACTTTTAACAGAAGGTAAGAAAGAAGATAAGATGAATCTTGGTCAGCTGGAATGTATTCAAACATGTGGAATGGATTGGAATGGATTCAAACATGTGCCTGAAATTAAGAACTAGCTGATGTGCTTTGCAAAACCAGACTTTAGGCAACCTGCAGCTTAAATATCTCTGCTGGTGAAGTCATCATTACCCAACCTGTTGCACCTCTGACTGTCTTGTTTCACCAGAACTGAAAAATGACTGCAAAGCCTTTGTGTGGGATTTCTTATAGCACTTAGTCCTAGAACTAATCTAGCACAAGTCCTAAAGGGACTTAAGCAAGTCAATGTTTTCTGTTTTTCCAAAACAGCAAAACCTGTCAATCCTCTCACAGACTGCACTGTTCTTCACACATTTCTTCACACATTGGTTTAATGAGAATGATTACAAGCAGAGGGACAACATAAACCTGGAAAAAGCATTGAAGTTACCTCATATTGACAAGAAGTGAAGAAAAGTTCAAATATTGCAAAGAAGATAAAACACCAAATAAAAATATCCTCTAGCCACTTCTTTATTCCAATCCTTCAGTTCTTGTTCCCTCCATTCCCTACCAACTGCCAGCTTCTCTGTTCATGCCCATTAATGAAGTCAAGCTCCAGAGTTACTGAAGCATTAAGAAAATTATACAATATGCTGCAACCTATGAGTGATGCTGGCATTTCACTGCAGCAGATTTTCTTTTATTCTATGCCTATGGAAAGATATCGACTGCCAGCATCTGTTTAAAACTGCCATAAATTCAGCATCCTGGTAGAAACCAGACAGACACAACACATGGAGGTGCAACTGAAGGAGGTACTGTGTGCTTGAGAATTGTTAGGATGGCACCAAGCACTACAGCTCCCTACCAAAAACTGTGCAAACCAGGACTGAATCATGGAAAAAAGGGCAGACAGGAAAACATTGCACTTCTGCATCTATCAACAGCTAAACACACTTGATGAAGGAGGAGACAACCAATTCAAATCAGCAGGAAAGCCACAATGAGAGCTCCCCACAGCATGCACTGTGCATACTGGCACACAGCAGTAGCTGCTCCTCCTGCCTCTAGATTACCTGTTATTCTCTCATATCTCAGCCTACTGATGAACCACTACCTCCAACAGTCCCAAAAATCCATCTAGCAGTAACCTCATTACCGCAGCCATCACTGATGAGGGACTTTTCCAGTAGCAACAATGAGGAACACTTCCAATATGCCAGAGCAAGAAGTTAAAAATCAGTCCCGTTTGGAGAAAAGCATGTTTTCTACATTTCTGAGCACTTCTGTGCACACCTCAAGGTGTGATAAGGACCCTCACCTCTCCCCTTTAATAAAGTGAGGGTCCCCATGAGGAAGGTGTGGGATACCATGAGGGCACCCCTCACCTTCTCTTCTCCAAGCTGAGCAAGCCAAGGGACTTCAGCCACTTCCTCCACATCTTGCCCTCAAGGTCCTTCATCACCTTAATCAAGGTCTTTTCCAACCCTCATGATTCTAGGATTCAAGAAGAACAGCAAGCCACCTACAAGAATTTTTCCAACCCTCATGATTCTTGGATTCGAGAAGAACGACAAGCCACCTACAAGTATTGCTGAGAGACCCTTTAGCATTTTACCCCACCCTAGCCAGTACCAGATAGGGCTATCCCAGGGCTACACCTGCTCTTTATCTTTAGAACAATGCCACTAACATACCAAAAAAAGCTTTTTTTTCCTTCTCAAAAGTACAATGCTTCCCACTTATTATTGTTTTACCATAAGAGATTGAGTGCCCAAAGGTCAGATATGACTGGTAGGGGATACAATAAGAAAATTAACAGAATTAACAGAAATTAACAGTAATCTCTGTTACACCAGTGAACAAATGCACACCCTAATCACAGGGTTCTGCAATTTATTTCCATTGAAGAGCATTGAGCCTACACTATACGATGATAGCACCACTTCAGAGTTTTCCTAATGCTGTCATTTTTTTTCATTATTCATTAAGAATTTACAAATGGCACAAAAATACAGACTTCATGAGCCAAAGGATGTGAAATACACTATGAACAAAAATACAAATGCTCAGCAAAGCATTTATAAAAATAGCTATGCAGCATATCAAAATCTTGCTCACTGTACAGAATGGCAAAAACCTATGCCTCCATCATATGTTATCCCAATTTTACATTGATGAGATCATTACATCCCAACTTATGTATCCCATACATCTCACTTTGGCATCATTCCACAGGCCTTTGCAGCTTAATTACACACTTTTTGCAAAACAATTAACTTGTAAGTGTTGCCTAGCCCTGACAACAAGCCAACCCACAAGACACCTGTGCTGAGCCCTGGTTCCCACAGGCCAAGCCATGCCTGCTCCTCTGGTCAGTGTGCTTTGTGCTCATCCTCCAGGAAATCTGCCTGCAGGGCCCACCAGGATCACCCTGGAAGGGAGAACAAAGGTGGTTTCAGCAGCTGCCAAGCCCACAGCTACTACAGCAGGAAGGGATGGTGGAGAGCCAGAGAAAACTGCAAAAGAGGGAAGGTAAAGAAACCAGAAAACTAAATCCTGTTCTTCACAGGTATCTCATTCATATCCTTTTTATTTTTCAAGCAGATTCTAGGAAAATTTAAGCAGTTCAACAGACACCTTCTCACATTTGTTTCAGCTGTAACTTTCCCCAGATTAGATCTTGACCTTCCAAACCCAAAATTCTGTCCTGATGGATGTAAACCCAGATTATTTTACCTACAGCTGAGATTGCTTACATCCTAGCCATTGGGACCCTGGATGCTGAGAATTTTAGACTTTCTGTGTTGAAAGGCACAGACCCTCAAGAGAACACTGCATTTGATCTGAGACTGTGGAGAAGAATTCCAAAATTGAATTATAGAACTGGGATTGTGGGTGTGGAGTTTGAATAGAAGGGTGTAATGTCACATGGTGGAAAACTCAGAGTTCAAGGTTTTAGACTATGGTAATATACATAAAGCTAAGATGGAGGGTTTAGGGTCAATGGAGGTTTTTATCAGTTTATGTCTACAAGAACCAGACAATAAAAAAGCACCGTTACATCCAAAAAAAGCCTTTTTTCCTGTGATCTTAGAAAATTGAAACTGAAAACTATTATTAATTTAGTTTGACAACCAGGAAAAAATATTTTTTCCTGATACTATCAGAATTCTGTTGGTAAACAGAAATTGAACAGTTTTACCGTGAGGAAAAATCTCTGTGAGGAGGTACCACATTGCACAAGGTTTCCTTCTCAACAAACAAAAGTTTGGACTTTGTAACAAATAATAGAAAAACGTTAGGGCACAATATTTGGTCATTTCAATTGCACTGCCATGTGTTTTTACACATGAAAACCAAAGCAGAAATTTTCTGTTTGGGATGGTGGTGAACTCTCCTTGCCCTCACAGTCTAAGTTCCCTTTGGGTCCCAACGCTCCAGCAGCACATCAGGGACAACCTCTTGGCTATCAATTAAAATACAGGGCTGCAAGGAAAATGCCCTTTTTGCCAAGAAAGCTTTTGGCATGGCCTGTCTTGCTGGCTTGCCCAGCCCAAATGTCAGCTGCAGGGATTCGGGAGCTCCACGACTGTCACCAGCCCTGCTCTGGGAAGCCACAGGCTGCTGTGACATGTCCTGAGTGCCAGCCTGGCCTGGGGCTCCAAAATGTCCCTTCTGCCGCCCAGGAGGCTCTGCTGGGAGGCTTTAATCTGCTCCAGCAGCATGAGGGAGGTTTTGAGCAGTGCAATGGATCAGCCAGGGTGAGAAAACCACACTCTGGTGGCAGTGGGGCCAGCTCTGCCAGCAGTGGTCCCAGCAGCATCATCTGTGGCATTCACTTTTACTGGAAAAATCCTTCATCCAGGATTTTTCTCCTGGGAAGATGAGAAGCCTCAGAGAAAAGGAAAACAATAATTATCTGATTTACTTCTCCTGTGTTTTGCTCCTTTGGAATGTGTTTGGAGATTGTTTACCCACAGGTGATTGTTTCATTGGATTCTGCTGTGAGTTGTTTTTACTCTTTGGCCAAACAGTGCCAAGCTGTGTTGGGACACTGGAAACAGTCACAAGTTTTCATTGTTATCCTTTTAGCCTTCTGTAAGTATCCTCTCTGTATTCTTAGTATAGTTTACTATAGCATACTTTAATATAATATAGTATCATAAAATAATAAATTAGTCTTCTGAGAACATGGAGTCAGATTCATTATTCCTGCCTTCATCTGGGAGCAACCCAAATACAATAATCATCTGCACATTGGATTCAGAGCAGATGCTCAGCTGGATCCTTAGGAAATGAGAGTGCAAGGGAGGAGGGTTCATCACCACACCACGCCATGGGATAACTGCACAAAGTCACACAGAAACCACAACCTGCAGCAATGGCTTTGAACAATTCAGGCCACATTGTGCCCCAGCCAAATCACTTGTAACTATTCCCTTCAGAGCCCTCTGCAATGCATCAAGGTTTTTAAGACATAAATTGTGTTAAATTAAGGAGGAAGAGGCTGAGAAACAGAAAGCCAAGACCACAAGGATTGGATAAAAGAGGGAAGCAGCTGGACTGTAACCCGTCACATACTCTGAGAAGAGCATGCAGAACCCATGGACAAGATGGAGGCTCCAATCAGGAAATGTGTGTGCAGCAGTTCTAGAACGTATCAATAGTGCATCATGTAAACAATAAATGGCTTCTGCTTAATCATATTGGCTAGTTGTCCTGATTCCCTGCAAGAACCTGCTCTGAGGGCTCTGCTGAATGTCCCCATGATCATTTCTGCCTGAGCTGATCTGGTTTTTCAAAAGATTGAAGTGAATAAATGATGCATACATTTATGTATTTGTTATTATTTTATGTGTTTGTTATTATTTTAATTAATTTGTAGTGCTTTTTTAGAAACATTTTCAGGATCAATACCTTTGTGAGCCTGACAGCCTGCTTTAGCGTGCTGCTTACCTCTTTATTTGTAAACAGACATTTGCACAAAGCTTTGCAATGGAATTGTGTTTATTCAGGAAAGTTGCTGTAGACACTGCTAGCATTAGCATTAATGATTTAATGAACAATGTAGCAAAAAAATTCAAGGTCATTTGGGAGCATACCAACAGCAAAGCTGCCAGTTCTCCTGCTTTTACCTTGAGTTTTACAATATTTGAGAGGCTTTTCATGGAAAAAACAAAAGAAACACCCCAAAAAAAATCTTAAGTAAAACACACTATATTAGTAGCTGATTTTTCATTCTTTACGTGGAAATTCTGAATTCTTAAAATTGTGGAAGAAAAAAGAAAACTAAATTGTTTTTAAATGATGTGATTTTTAAGCATATGACATTTTCGCAGGACTGGTTAAAGTTATTTACTTATTTTAAATTTCCAGAGCTATGATAGACTAGAAGGATGGCATCAAATTCTCAAAAAGCATGAGAAGAGTTTTGGGTTGCAAACTCTGATCTTCTTAGGCTCTGGAGTTAGGCAGAGCGTAAGAAGCCAACAATAGTAATAGTAGTACAGCTTTATTATTATATGCAACAAAAATATGTATTTTCTTAACTAGAAGCTACTCCTTTATTAAAGCTTTCAGAATTTAAACTCCCCCCCAAAGTCAGCACAAAAGGAGACAGCAGAGAGCTCTTCCTAAAAGCCATTTAGATTATTCTCCAAAGGAAAAAAAAAAATAAAACTATTGTTTGCAGAACTTTCCTAAAGAAATGACAGCGCTTCCAAAAGGTTGAACTGTGGGCCAAATTACATAATACAATACATTCTGACATGCTTGTTGAGCAATTGTGAATGTTCCCTTGAGCCAAAAGGCTTTCTGCTCACCAACCCAAGCTCATCTTCAAGGGAACATTTGAGGCCACAGCCCAGGAGCAGAGAAGACCCTCTGGACCAGGAGCAGCTCAGCCAACGTCTCCCCCAGAAGGGAGACCCAACCTGGGGCCGCAGGAGGCTCAACCAGGCCACCAACACAAGGATGTGCAGGTACATCCCTACATTCACACGTGTTCCTGACATGCCTGGGGTGCCACAGCTCAGCAGAGAGGAGGTGACAAACAGGCTGGCAGCACCAGCACCTCCAGCCACTGCTGCTGCTAACTGAGCTCCAGGGTCAGCACCCTCATTCTGATTCATTTCAGAGCTCTGGAGCTGCAGTTTGCAGAGGTAACACGCATACACAGACACACACACACAAGCTCTGTGAGCTTTTCAGTGCCTATTTCAGGCCAAGATGTGGAGGGCAAGCAGGGAAGCTGTGCCCTGGGGGCAGAGCCTATTTGGGCTCAGTTGCACTAAGACAACCAGGAGAGAAGTTAATCCTGCCTTAGGAGAGATGCCAGAGGTGCCAAGCTCACAGCATCACCACAAGGACCCAGGTTCCCACCTTGCCTTTTGCTGCTTTCCACTGCCTGTGATGAAGGATAAAGAAATGAAGACCAGGAAAGAAATGTAGGTCAGACACAGAGCTACATTTCTCTGTCTGCACAGGGTTCAATATTGCCCCACTGATAATGCTTTCAAAATACAGAAGTCTGCCCTTAAAAAGTTAAATATTATATTGATTTTTAGATTGCAAAGCTGAAGAGAGGGTGAGAAAAGAGCAAATGACATATCTATTTTTAAAAAATGCAACAAAATAATCAAATCCAAATTCCATTTTCTCTTCAAGATCTGCACCAAATAACCAGTGTTTATCCATCCTGGTATACAATGTGATTTTTGAGCCCAAAAAACTGCAGTCTATTGCACAGGCCCAAAGGGAGAAAGGTTAAAATACTGAATATACGAATGGCCCAATAGACAAATATTGAGTTGAAATGTTGGGCCATTCTTCTTTGGAGGGGAATGCTCCTTATGACCATGAATGGGACTACAAACAGAAGGTGTTGCTGAAAAACAGTCCACATAAAATGCATGTTTTTTCTTAGATTAGAAAAACTCTATTCTGGAGCAGGATAGACAGCACTGAAGGTAAGGGACAGCACTGAAAGTGGCTTTAAAAGGCTTTGGAATTTTCCTCTCTCCCCACTTAAAAAGGACAGAAACTAGGGAAAAAGTCTTATACGCAACACATCGTTCTTCCTTACGTATAGACTTTTCAAAAATTACTCATTGTAAAGCAATCCCTTTAAAAAAAAAAAATCTGATTTTTTTTTTTTTAGTTCAATATTGCCCTTTGATTCCTACCTTTTACAAATGTAGCAAAGGCCCAGTCTCAAAAAGGGAAAAACACTCTCATGTGAAAAACACTTTCAGCTTCCAGGAAGCAGCCAGAGAACATCCTGAGGTCAAGCCAGGATAACAGGCAGCAATTAAATTCTCCTGAACAACAAATCAACCTGCAACTTTGCTATGACCTGCTCTGGGTGTTCAACACTAAGTGCAATATCCTTTACACATTAATGAACTATGCGTATCAACTAGCTAATTAATTCTTAAGCTCCTTGTCTGTTCTACAGTAAACAGAGACTTGGCTCAGGCTAGAAACTATCATGAAGCTGTTTAAAAGTTATTTCTATTTCCTATGACTTTCACTGTGTACAGCCCATTAGTCTTTATTTTCAGGGTCTTTGCTGCATAAAAGTGTCAATAGCTCAGGTTTTTAACAATATGTTGCCTCATTCCCTTTTCTCACATCTTAGAAACAAATGCAAATATTTATCTCTACTGTCCGAAACAAAAAAATCAGCCATACTCATGGACAGAGGACAAGAGGTAAAAGCAGCAAGGGAGAGCCCAGTCACTGGTGGCAAAAATGTTAAAAAACTGCCCAGTCAAATCTCACTTTCCAGTCCAAAATCCAGAAGAAACATGGCACAGATGCAAATATTTGAGAATTGCTTTTAAATCTGAAAAATCAGTAGGAACCTTGGCAAACTGTGGGGTTGCCAAAAATGCTGCAGAATTACTTTAACTCCCAGCCCAGCTGCAGGGATCTCCCCTGGAAGCAATGAACACTCAAATCACCACCAGGACAAGGTGCCTGCACCTGCTCCTCACCTATTTCCTGCAAAAATGATGGATCTGTCTGAATCATTTGGGATTTTAATTCCCAGGTATCCAAGCAACAAACCCAAAACTCAGGAAGAGCCAAACACAGGGATAAAGCAGGTAGATGCACCCAAAGGCAGCAGCTCTGTGCTTGCATTGGCTGCCTAAGCACAAAAATATCACCACTAAAGGGTGATGTGGTGTGAAAAAGTTGATTCTTCTCCCTGAGATAAAGGCATTAGCATTTTCTGTCAGATCATTAGACAACATCTTCCCTGTGAAATGACAGGAGCCCTAAAAAAAGCACTTTAAAAAGCAGGATCTCTGCTACAGGGCCAACAATATTCTACTAATAGCTGAAGTCACTTTTAATTGTAAATGGTTAACCATTATCCAGTGACCAGCTTTCTCAAAAGTCAGACACCGCCTGGAAGAAAGGGCATTATTAGAAAGAAAAGATGATGCCATTTCCAGATGGTGAAAAGCACTGCATAAGTTGGTGGGTCTCCTAATTTATATCTCCAAGGTACAGGAGAAAGATTTGAGGCTTTTAAATAGAGAGTGACTAAAAGATTCCCTCTGAAAAGTTCAAAACAAAACCAAATAAGATGCATTTTTCCCTCCACAGTTATATGAGTTTCTTGGCTGCCTTCTGCTGTGCTTGCTTATGGAACTCACATGCTCCATCACACTGAATGGCAAACATGGCTCTGGTAGGACAAAAATAAAAAATCTTCCCCTCAGATCCCCAGCTGAACCCCATCTTTTTAACTTCTAGCTTAACTCAGAACTAAACCCCCAAAAATCCCATCTCTGTGACCCACTTTGGGTACTGCCACGATATTTCTTGTCACTTGATTGCTGCTCTTTTTTGCTAAAGTTTCAGAAGATTCTGTTCTCCAAAAATTTCTGGGAGCTATTTCTAAAAACAGCCTCCAACAAAAGCAGACCCTAATTTCTTCCCAGCCACTCAGTTAATCTTTAGGGACATGCACAGTCACTTCTAACAAAAGGAGAAAGACGATGCCATACTCAGACAGGCTTTTCCTTTGTACACACACTGTGGAAACATTTTGCATTCATGTCAGTATAACTGAATATCTGGATTTTAAAGCCCTCAGCCAAACTAGGATTTTAGGAGCTTTATTGCTACACTGTCAAACACATGCACTATATAGTATTTAAGAAGGTTTTCCATTAATCTGCTCTATGCTGGTATTGTTATTGAAATGAGCTCATTCAAATGAGATCGGGATAACCAGAGGAACTAAAGAATACAGGTTATTTCTTAAAATTAAAGAGATATATGAAGGAAGAAGGTGCTAAAACTTTCAGGTCATGCAGCCATTTATTACTCATTTTACTCAGTTAAGAGTTTAATCAGTCAAAGGATCAGCATTACAATCCAAGTACCTGATGCTACAAAAAAGCAACCCTGACCATCCAAGACTTTGCTCCAGAAGGTGAAGGTGAAAGCTTCTTCCCACAACTTTCCTGACATGTGACATATTGCACAAACCAGGGCAGAGCATCAGCAAATTTCTCAAGTCAGATTTATGGCACTTCAGGTACCCTTTCAACACATGCTCTTCCTCACTGTCGAGATTTACTGGCCTGGATGTCAGAAAACATCTCGGGAACGGGGAGTGCAAACACAGAGGTGACACACCACACTCATGGGAAGAAATTTCCATCCAAAGGTTGCTGCCTTTCTGTCATCAGTCAGGACACTGGTGACTTCATGGGTGAGCCATAAACTAAAGCTGTGAGTACAGTAAAGAGTTACAGCGTGGATGCAGGACATGAAAAAATCAGAAGATGCCCATTACAATTTCACCAGCAGGAAAAAAAAAAAAGTATCTAAATTATTTTTTTCAAATATTTATTTGCCTCAGGTGCATGTACCTGATGATTTTCAAAATTCTCCCAATGAAAGGTGCTTCTTTGCCACCTTTTCCTCCAGGGTCCTCTCCTTCCCTGCAAGCCCCAAGAGGAGCATGAGCTGCGGGACCTGCCCTGCTCCCCAGCAGCTCTCGCACCACACCTATTGCAGTTTTCCTGTCCTCCTGGCACTCTCCAAGGGTCCCAGGCAGGAGTTTACAAAGAATTGGAGTTCCCTGGGGCAAAGTTAGCCACAGGGAAAGTCGGTTTGCACAGTGCCAAAGGGGCTGCCTTGAAAGAGCAAAGCAGCTGAGGGGTGGGGGGGAAAAAGCTGAAAAATCAAGACAGCTTCTGGTTTCACAATTAGCTAAGACCAGATCAGAGCTGAGCAGCAGAAGGAAAGCCCAAAATGCTCCTTTGCAGCTCTGTAACATGGTGAACATCACTCTTCCAGCTCACACTGCTGGAGACTCCTCTGGCCCCACAAGGACAGGGACGCAACTTGTCCTTACCTCAATATCTGGGCTCAAAGACAGGTGCTATTCTGAATTACCTTAAACTGGAGCCAAATGATTTCTGCAGGAAAGGGCAGAAATGAGATTGTAAATTCTGGTCATAGTCTAGAGATTTGTCTTGTTGGCTTTCCCATTAATTTCTTTTCCATGGTTTTACCAAAAGCAATCTGAATCTTAAGAAAAGACTAACAATTCATTTCATTCTTCACTGGCTGCTGCTTTTTCATTAGCAGGTGGTGCCTAAAACAGTACAAGGAATGTTCCCAGAATTCCAATTAAAAAACCAAATAATAGCCATTTCCTACAAAGATTTGTCATCTCAGAAGTTGCCATTTCAAAGTCATAAATATGTTTCAGTCACATCCCCTTCCTGCCAACCACGGGGCACCATATTTCTCAACCAAAAGCTTCTTTTACTGCATCAGTTATTTAAAACTCTGCCTAGAAACATTAAAATGCTGACAATAACAAAAATACATTTTGACAACAGAAGGCAGTATTTTACATGACTTAATAGCATCAATCACAGGACCTCAGTTGGCAGCTATCACAATGAGCCTGCACTGTTATGAAATAAGATGGTTCATTGGCAGTGCAAAATTTAGCTAGAAGCTAAAAAATTAATGCCACGCATTTATCCCCATCACAAAGAAACAATGGATTAGAAAGGGAGCCTGCACTGCAGGGTGAGCCAGGATGGGATTAAACTCTGGCTCCCTGTGTGTGACTTGTGTTCTACCATGAAGGCACAATTCTCTTATCTTCTCAGCAAGACCTTGCACAGCAGCATTTGCACAAACATTGGTTCCTAAACATTTGTTTAGGAGAGAGCTCTTTAAATGGAAATACAGCCAGCTTTCTTCTCAGTCACCGAATTTTTTTTACTTTTTTTTTTTTTTTAGTTATTTACATAAATACATTCCAACCTACTGCACACATGGCAAATCTAATCCCCATTTCCCTGAACCCACTGAACCACTTGAGTTTTAGTAAAGCTCATCTTAACTGCAGTCACTTAATCCCATCTCATATCCAAGGAAGGGACTGGAAGTGCTAAAATATCTTGGCTCCTGTTTTTAAAACCTATCCTTTCTAAGAATAAAGGCCCATCTGTTGATCTGGCAGCATTTTGATCCTGCTTTTCACAGCTGCAAACAGCTGCAAGAACAGCAGGGCAGGGATGAATCACACCTGCTGCTTCAGCACTCAGATCCAGACAGCTCTGGAAAGTTTGGCATAAAATTATGCCAGAAATCAGCAATTGTTTCTATCTTGTTATTATTTTTTACCCTTTTTATTTTATTTTTTCTCCTTAGTTTTGGTCCCCAGCTTTTCAAGGGACCCAAGGCTATTGAGGAAAGGAAACCAGAAATGAGATTTCTGGGAAATCACCCAGCAGCACACCCAGACAGAAGAGGTGCAAAAGCAAAGGAAATGGATAATCCTACAGGCAAGTCTTACTTTCTGAATTCCAATGAGAAATAAATTAATTTTCATTGAAATTCCCCCCCCCCCGCCCTTTTTACAAGCCTTTTTGTAAGCTATTCTGTTAATCACTTTCATTCTCAGGTAGGAATGAAATGAGATAGGTGAAGAATCAGTAATGAAATGTACTATATACCTGCAAGTAATCTAGCCAGAAAAAAACAAGTCCCAATTTAAATCTGATACTCAGTAGATCAAAATTGGGTAGATTACAGGTAACAGGTTAAAATGAGAGACTGCACCTCTGCTGAGGCAAATTCAGGAAATCCAATTTACCATAATGGATGCAGTACCACAACTGCAACTGTCAGCATCAAAGTCTTTGAAATTTCTTGGCACTATCACATGAAAAAATAAATCTCCAGGAACTTTATTTAATTGTGGATGCCCATTAGTCACGCTGTCACACTGCCCTTGGTACCACACAACGTGCCTGGAGGTATTGCATTCCAGTTATCCAAGAGCTACCACAGCCAGCTAAGTGAAAACAACATTTGGGAGATAAAAAATATCTGCCAGTGGTTCCCCTCAGCGTGGCAAAGGGCTCCAAGGTTAAAAATATATTGGTATATTTAGTGTTCTGTAAGAGCTCAGGCATCCTGCACTGATTCAGCCTCTGAGCTGACCTGAGCCACGTTTGCTGAGGGGTTTGGAGGAAGAGCCACCAGTGATTTAACTACAAAATCAGTTCTTGCTGGGCCACTGTTTCTCCAGGAAAAAGTGGTCTCTAAGCAGAGACAAATAAATCATGGGGTAAGGTGTCACAGACATCTTTTATGAAAAATCCTTTCCTCCTGAGAAGCTGAGAGGCCTCAGGAACAAAATGTAAACAATGGTTATCTGCTGCTGTGGGATGCAACAGGTGCATCTGTGATTGGCCCATGTTGGATGTTTGTAATTAATGGCCAATCACAGTGAGCTGGCTCAGACTCTCTGGTCAGTCACAAACCTTTGTTATTCATTCCTTTTCTATTCTTAGCCAGCCTTCTGATGAAATCCTTTCTTCTATTCCTTTAGTATAGTTTTAATGTAATATATATCATAAAATAATAAATCAGCCTTCTGAAACATGAGTCAGATCCTCATCTCTTCCCTCAACCTGAGACCCCTGTGAACACCGTCACAGTAAGGTTTGCACCAGTGCTGAGCATAATGTTGCTCCCTGCTTGCAAGAAACAATGCCAAAAACAAAAGCACACCATTTAGCCAAATATCCTTAAGATAATACCACTCCCTTGGAAAAACAGGCAGAGGAAGAATCTGTGTTTAGTGATCAATGACCTGCTGCTTGGCCACAAACTACCTGACAATTTAGCAAGCAGGATTCTCTGCAGACAAGCCATTCCTTTTTTTAAAAAACGAGAAAAGAAACACCATTACAGTTTTATGTAGATAATTAATAATGTTGCTTTTGATTTTTTATTATATATTGAATAATATAGACAGAGTTGCTTAGGTAAACTGCAATGCAACCTCATCAACATCCAGGTGAGTCAAAGCATCACCAAGAAGTTTCTACCCAAAATATCAAGTATCTTCTTTAACTGAGCACCCAAACATTATTTTCCTGTGGCCTCTGATTTTCCCTTTTTACCTTCCCTGCTCTCTCTGGAAGGGTTTCAGACCCAGCTTTGCCTGCCAGGCCTCCAAGGAGAGCTGCTCTGGACCACAAACCCCACCAAGGCACAAGTTTGGAGCAGTGGTTTGGACACTTGTACCAAACCCCCTCTCGCTGCAAATCATCTCCCTGCTGGGGCAAATCCCATCCCCACGTTCACCCACCATCCCTGACTCATGGACACGCTCCCTCAGAAAGGATGTGTAGGTCTCTGCAGTGCTCTCCATGAAGATATTTATTCTCTCTGTGGGAAGGAGGAGGTTGTACAGAAGCATCACTGAATCCTGTGCCCAACCAGCCTCCCTTCCTTCCCCCTATATTCCCAAAGCTTGCAGGGACCAGGCTGGGACACAGAGTGACAGTGCTGTGTGACATGTCAGAGGGAAACTGCCCAGAGCCTGCCCCTTCTTTCTGCAGTTTTAGTTATTTATAGCAACATTTGCAAACTTGGTGGGCTAAATTCCAGAGCAACCTGTTTTCCAGAGCTGTGCATCTGCTCATTACCCAGGGATCAAAGATTTCAAGAATCATTTACAAAGACAGCTACATTTGTGATTCCTGTCCTCAAACAAGACCCCCTAAATGCCTGCATTTCAGCTATTTGGCCTAAAGTATATTTGCTGCTGAGCAGAGGCACATTAACTTCCAAGAAAATGAAAATATAAGGAGAGGAAGCTAAAATAAACAAGATTGCATTCCTGTGGGGTTTCTTCTCACCTCCCTCTGCAATGAGTTCACTAAACAGTAATTTAAAATTCCATGCATTAAAGATTTACATGGTGGCTTGGTCTTCTGAAATACATAAACACTTTAACACAATATGAAGGATCCTCAGAGATCTGTCACAGTTTTGGGGCTCTGGAATTTCTTTACAGGGTTTATGTATATGCACAAACAGACACATACACACACATACTTTTTTTTTTTTCCCTCAAAAAGAGGCTCAGTTTGCAAGCTTCTCATCAGCTGAAGTGCCTGAAAATAATTTCATAAACATCTAATAAGCACTTGGCATTTACAAGCTGCCAGGCACACGGCAATCAACATTTTCATGCAGAGTCTGGACATCTGCCCTCTGTGATCTGCCCTCTCTACAATTAAAAGTAAATTCAAAATAAATTTTAGGCATACAAATTTATATACTTAAAAATTTAGGTATAAAAATTTATTTAGGTATAAAATTTTATTAAAAATTTAGGTATAAAAATTTATGATTTAAAATCACCTCTTCTTTTCAAGGTGATTTTATGGGTTTTTTTTACCCTAGAAAAAGTCTTGGAGGCATTACTACTTTGGGCAGATAACGGAGTATTTTTAAGAAAAGTAAATTTTAACACTAACTGCCACTTTTTGGAAATAAATGCATCTGATTTCCAAGCATATGCTGGTCTAAATGGTATTAGAATTGAAATAAGGGCAGAAAAAAAATCTCAGAGAATTATTCCAATCCAGATGACGAAAATAGTAAAGAATTTTTAATGGAGCTATTTAAAATTAAATAAAAAGCAGGTAAAAAAAAATAACCAAACAAAAAAATCAACTCACAAGGAAATATTCCTGAACTCACTGAAATCTCTCTCCACTCCCCTCCACAGAGGAGAGAAACTCCAACAAAGGGTTCAGATAAGGTCTGGGGGAGATATCCCCAAAATATCATCCCAGGCAAAACAGGCTCCAATTAGAGGTATTAACTGAATTTATTACTGACAAAAGCTGAGCAGGATAATGAGAAGTAAAAAAAAAAAAAAAAAAATCTTTACAAACTCCTTCCCTTCACCCTTCCCTCCTTCCTTCACAGAAGGACAAACACTTATTTCTATATCTAAACTCTCTGACTGGGATGCTCATTCCAGATACAATTTACTAAAAAACCACAAAGCATGAAAACAGATGTGTTTGTTCACCAGAAATAAAAGCAGATAATTATTTAAAAAGCTGAGAGAAAACAAATATTTTTATTTCTGTCGGTAACATAACAAATTTGCTGCATTTCCAATGAGACCAAGAACAACCTTTTCCACACACAGAGAGGCAAGATCTCAACAAGCATTCACCCAGAACTAATGTCACAGTACCAACTCCCAGGGGCTGCTCATTAAAATATCACAGCACCAACAGAGAGGGCATAAAACACACAATTTCCTAAATTCTTCAAATGCCAGCAAGATGAAGAAATGCCTCTCAGGATCTCACTCAAGAGAAAAAGGAGCTGCAGCTGGAACACCAACAGGACAGGGTTTGTTTCCATTCTGCTGACCCCACATGACCTTGCATCATCCTGGATCCTTTGCTTGAATTTGGATCCAGCCTTGATATTTAGATCCAGCCTTGATATTTAGATCCAGCCTTGATATTTGGAGCCTGTGCCAGTCCTGAGCTGGTTTCCATGTCCATGGCCAAGCTTGCTGAGGATTCAGCAGGGGAAGGGGGACCCTGCCCACCTATCCAAACACCTCTTTTCTTTTTCCTAACTTAATAAGATAATTATTTTACCCAGGACCACATGAGGGCAAAAAATAATATTGTCTTCTTTACCTGGCAAGGAGAGAGCCCTGCATGCAGATCCAGCCCTCTGGAGCCCAAACACACCTTTACAGAGCACTGCACCCCTGCAGCGATCAGCCCTGCTCATTCTGCCAGCTTTAAGAGCCTTTCTGCTTGTGTTCTGCGCTGTGCTGCTCTGTCTGCTCTCCAGTGCAGGTTTTGATTAACTTTACAACCAATACTGTGCCATGAGCGAAGTCACAGCTGGACAACTCACATGGCTCTAGAGAGAAACATTTTGGAGCTCTTTTCCCTTGTCACAGCATCTGCTTCACCCTGCAATGGCCATTTTTTTTTTTCCCTGCTCATTCATGCTGCAAAACAAATGTCTCCTCCAGGACAGGCACTTTTCCAGCCTGAAATGCTACATATGCTGCTGAAGCAGCCTCAGAAGCCCTCCAGTGAGCTGTCAGGTTGGGGGTCCCACACCCCAGCAGGAGTCAATCAGCCAGAAACCCGGAGAGAAAGCAGTCAGCAAAATCAGGTCACACCAATGAAACCTTGCCTTTACTCCAGCTCTGGTCTTCACAACCTGGTCTCTTCAATCCAGCAGCAAATCCAGCCTTTACTAAAACCAGGCCACTTATTTGGGGGAAGAAGTTATGGGAGGGGATGGGCTGGAGGTGAATCCTCCTCAGGGGGCAACTCACCTTCCTGCCTCAATGAAGCTCACTAATAGGTTTAGGAGGTGTTATTAAAAAGATTTTCTGTGTGAGGGATTTTCTTTATAATCCACAGTCCCTGGGCACAGAGAAAACACACTTTTCCAATTAGTTAAGAGCCATTATTTTATTTTTCAAGCCACCTAAGAAGCCACAGAACAATAAAAATCTGCATTTAATGAGTCATTTATGCTCACACGCCTGCTTCTACAGAGCACACCAAAACGACATCAAAGGGATCTGTAAGAGTCAGAAGCCCAATTTTCCTCTGATTCAAGACAAAGAAAATTCACAGGTCTGACCTCTAGGTACTGAGATGGTAAAATACATTTACATTTATCACCTGCCATTCTTTGTTTGCTCATCAAAAGCTAGTATCAGTCCAAGAGCAAAGTGATACCAACTACAATACTGCATTTTCTCCTAAATGGCAATACAATTTTTTAAAATTTATTCAAAAGCAAAAGTTATTCACATATTTCTTGCACATCTTACCGTGGATCCTGCAGACAACTGCAGATTGATACATCCTGAGAAAAACACCTCAAATTCCTCAAAAAAAAAAAAAAATCAGGAAAATAAGTAAAGCATATCAAAAATAAAAAAATTGTTAAAACTTGGTTATTTCTTTACAGTTTACCAGGCATGAAGCCCACCAACTCACAAGGCAGAAGTAAGATTGTTTTCCCACCATCATGGATACGTGTTCATGATTCCATAGCAAATTAAAAGCAATTTAAAAATCATCTGCCACTTGTATTGGCAAAATACAAGAATGTAGGAAATACTTCAGAAACGGCTTTTCTGGAGAGAAGTACTTTAATTTTGGACACAGTAACTGCTGTGCACACTCAAAGCCTAAGAACATTTCTCTCTGAAGCAGAAAAATCTTGGCCATGGCTTACATTTTTCTCAGTAATTTAAGGCCAAACTAACCCACAAAACCTTGAGGTGAAGGGGTTGTAAAAATCTGAACTGTCAGCATTTCAAGAGCAGCCCCTCTGCCTTTTGCCTCCAGAGCAACACTGCAGCAGGGCACAGGTGCTTCTTACAATGCCAGGAGGAGTTTTCACTGCAGCAATCCAAACAAAAATGGGAAATTCAACTATTTTCTGTGCTTAGACCAACGACCCCAGAAGTGCCCAAATGTCACTGAGAGTTTAAAGTGTAGCAGGCACATTTCAGGCCGGCACTGAAGCTCTCAGCCACAGCATCAAACACACCTTGTGGTGCAGGGATGGTCTGTCTCATGCTTGATTGAGCTGAATATACAAAAACATGGCTTACCCTTTTAAATATTTTTTTTTTCACAATTTTAATTTGTAGTTATAGCAACATATAAAAACTTCAGGAGTAAGGTGAGGTGGAGTGGTGATTTGACTTCAGGATAACCCTGGGTTATTATTATAACCCTTTAATTCCTGGGCTGCACTTCAACAGAGCAGGTCTTCTTGCCTCCAGAGAGGAGAGGATGAAGATTCTTAAATGTCTGTGATGCTGGAGTTTGCCATGATCCTCCCTCCTCCAAAAGGGCCACACATGGACCACACCGGCTCTTTTCTGGCACTTCAGTTCGTTCCTCCAGCCTGACTCCCAGGGATTCTAGAGGAACTACAGCTTGGTCCTTCAGCAACTGCTCCTCACATTTCCATGAGATGGCTGGAGAGAGGTGGGAAAGATCTCAAAGGATTTTCTGAGCAGGACAAAGGAACTGAAGGACTGTGGGGCTGGGGAGTGGTCACTGCCCTCCTCTCCCAAGCACAGAGACCAGAGAGAGACAGGTCCCATTCTCAAGGCCTCACCTCTCCACAGCAGCCAAAAGGGACAACTGGTGCCTAGCGCATTTCTTTGTTGTAGAATGAGAGAAGATAAGGAGCAAATGCTAAAAACACTTGCAAAATGCTGGGACAGTGACTCACACCCACTGCTGAACCCCTGCCAAACCTTAGGAACCCTCCCTCACACATGTGACCCACTCCCAGCAACTCTTTCTCCAGGACACAGCCCCAGATGTGACAAATGCTCTGCTCTCCCAGCTGCGCCGTGCCAGCACCTCGGGGACACCACAAATGCAGGGAGCAGGCTCAGCCACCACAGCCTGGCACACAGCCCCGCTGCAAGGTGGTTTTATCTTAAAACAAAACTCCTTTCACTCCCTCACAGCCTGCAACCCACACTGCCACGTGTTGGAACCCTGGATGCTGAGAATTTCAGACTCTCCCTGTTGAAAGGCACCAACCCCCAGGAGAACACTTCATTTGACCTGAGAAGGTTTCCAAAATGGAATGACAGGACTGGGATTGTGGGTGTGGAGTTTGAACAGAAGTGTGTGATATCACAGAGTTAGGTTTAGTGTGTGTAATATCATATAGAGTTTTTAATAAGTTAGAAGTGCATAATATCACACAGAGTTTAAGGTTATAGAACATAGTAATAGATATAAAGCAAGATGGAGGTTTTAGAGCAGAGGCTGGTCCTTCTTCACCTTCTTCTCCTTGGGCTTGGGTGGTTTTGTGTAATTGGATAAAAAGTCCACATTGCAGACATGGGTGGTTGGTTATTGGGTCAAAAGTGAAAATAATTTAGGTGTCATTTCTTAATTGGACAGTTTATCCTTAAAAGATCTTGTAGAGAGAGAGATACAGGGCCATTTTTAGTTTGTTAGAGTGAAGTGCTGTAGAACTCACAGTGTGTGAGACTGTGATATAGATGAGAACTAACAAACATCTGAGTCTGAACACAAAAAATTGTCCCACGATTTAATCCCGACCCTGACCGAGAAGGAAGAAGATAAAACTCAACACCCACACGTGCCCAGAGGAGTGTGATGAAGAGCTTTTGACAAAGAGCTCAGTGACTCCCCGTTTGCAGCATGTCCTTTGTTTCAGCCTGGGTAAATCCCTCCTCACTGCTATCTCCTGAGATGTGTTTCATTCCTGTTCCTTTTTTCTGCCATCCCTTCTGCCCCCAGGCACCCCCACTCTCACACCAACCTCACCAGCCCTCCCTGTAACAGAGCACCAGGAAAACATCTCCAGATTTATCACAGCTCGCACTGTGATATCCATTACACAATATTCCTTAACACATTTCCCTTGAGCTGGCTTGATGCTTTTTCCAACACAAATCCTGAAAAGGGAAGGAAATGCCAAACAAGTGGGAGCTTTCTAGGAGGTGTTTTATTGGGACACACAAGACAGATGATGGACTTTGGACCTGGTATGCATAAGACATTTGATAACCAAGATGCCTTGGCAAGAGCAAGCAGAACTTTGAGGATTAAATTAAGATCGCAAGAAGATTAAATCAGACTGATTTACCGGAAAAAGAAAATCAAATCAAACTCTGCAAGCAAGAAATGTTGCATAATGCATGGTTTTTTATGTGATGATTAACCCAATCATTGTAGTAAAACATTACTAGCCTTCCTAAAATACTATATAAGCATAGGTATTCCACAATAAATTTGGATTCTTTTGGCCATCTCACAGTCCCCCCCATCTCTCATCATCACCCAGAGTGTCTCACCTATAACAGTGAGATCAGCGTGAAGGAAGACTGATGGTGAATGAGCAACTCAAGTGACTAATTTATTATCACATCATCCTTCCCCAGTTGTCTTATAAATGGCTGCCAATTAAGTCAAAACAAGATGAACTTTAGAGATTTTCATTGATTACTACTTTTTTAATGGCCTGCCAGACTCAGAGGCCACACAAAGGCAGATTTTCTGTGGAAAGCCTGAGACTCTGAAACACAACAGACTGCTAACAACAGCCTTCCCCTCACTGATAAAAAATGGATTTTAACTCTCATCTGGTGGCTTCAAGGCAATTATGAACAAATAAAATGGGTACATTGATTAAAATTAAATGAATGGAAATATAAAGTATTAGTAAGTCTGAATAACTTCTCATAACAATAAATCTGATGTTATCTGGCAATAATTTTAATATATAGGAAGTCTGAAGGAGAGCAAAGCACTCAATGGCAAAGGAACCTCTCCAGTCAAACACTGAACTTGTAATCCCAGCTTTAGAACACAGCAGCAACAGACTCAGTTTCAACATTAAAAAAAAAAAAAAGCTGATAAATACAGCAAAAATATATTGTGATCCTCATAAACAACAAAACCAGTGACATTTAAGGTACATAAAAAAATGAGTGAAACTTCAGCATCCTAATAGAAATGGTTCCATAATTCATACAGAAATGTTCCTTTCTTTTTCACACACCCTGTAAGGATAACTCATGAAGAAAATCATGGAGTGGTGAACTCAATAACCATGTTGTGGGCAAAATGAAGCAGAGGTTAATCCAATAACATATTCCCCTATATGAAACACCAAGCTGACCCTTCCATAAAGTGACATTTCAAAGTATGAGCTACCATCACAAAGTTCTGTTATTTGGTGGTGCAGGATCTGACACAGCGAGTCAGAGGACACCAAAGGCTGAGGCTCCACTCAGAGCCCTGGGTCTGAGCAGCTCAATGCCTTGCTCTCCCTTTCTGCTATTTCCACTGACATGACAAAGATTTTGTACAACAGTGCTGAATATCTCATTTCATCCCAAACTGAAACCTGATGTTATAAATGTTACTCAAATTGGAAAGTCAAGTGTTCCAAAATTAGAAAATGTTCCTCTTACAACAGCCTTTGATTGCAGACCCTTTCCTCCAGATCCTTGCCTCATTCAGCAGAGGAACTGGATAGCAATCAGGAATTAAGATGCCAGTTCATGTTTTTTTTTAATCATCCCCTTCACACCATACATTTGCCATATTTGCTGCCTGCACCATGTTTCAGTCATGAGTTCCTGTTTCCTGTTTATCACTGAGGATGCTGTCCCTGACAAAATTGTCTCAGCCATTCCCTGAATGAAAAGAAAAAAAAAGGAGTTTTCACATCAAGAATCTGAGGCACAGGAAAATGAATGCCAAAATTCTTCCTCTATAAAGTTGGAATCCCAAGAAACTGATTTTTCCAAGTCTATTGCTCTTGGGATGCCAGAGTCCAAAACAGATACTAAATATTCATTCTCTATAATTCTCTTTTAAAGAAAAACAAAACAGGAAAACATAAATAGAAATGTAATTGACTTATCTGTTAAGTACATGGTAAGAGGAGACTGAAAGGACTCAAACCCTGTACATTTTTCACGTCTTAAAGAGCAATCCACCTCTTCCTCTCTCTTGTAAGGTCCTGAAAGATGTTCTAATTCATACCTGTCTAACTCTACTCTGAGCACCTCTATTCATGCATTCAGCTTGGCAAGATGCTGCTCTTCTTTCACATCTAAGAGATGAAGAAAGGCTCGCGCATCTGGAAGAGGAATTCTGTCAGCTCTGCAAGCTGTTCCCAAAGAAACACCTCATCTATAAACCTCTATAGTTCCTGCCTATAACCCTACACCATCCCTGTTGCAAAAGTGCCACCAATGAGGGGAGTTTAAAAAGCACAGAAAAAGAGAAAAAGACACAGAAAAAAAGAGTTTGTGAGATGATCTTTTCTCCTCCATCCTTTTATCTCCGTCAGAGGTTTTGCATACATTTTATGGACAAAAGCACCAGCAGAACACATACAAACCTTAAACCCTAATAAGAAAAAGGCACAGGGAAGGGATATACAAACTCCCTCTTATCCAGATCCGTACAGACAGCAAAGAAAAAATTCTTCACTCATGGTCTGTGAATTACAAAACACCAAAGTCTTATTGAAAATTATCTTACGATTTGCATCCTTTGGGGGGAAAAAAAAGAGGAAAAAAAAGCCTTAAAATTGTAAATATGAAGAGCAATATGCTCCAGAGATATTTGCAGTGAAGTTGGTGCTGCATGGGAAGGTTGTAAACATTTCTGCTGAATTAGGGAAAAGTCAGTTATTGATTGCAAGGGGTTAAAAATAGCTAAGTGATTAAAAAACCATTAGTGTTTGTATTTCCTTTGTTCCTGTTGAATGCAACAAATATCTCATTTAGCAGAAATATTCATGGGTAAGAGATGATTTTTCTGCAGAAGAAAGTGAGACAAATGGCATATTTTTAGGAAAGGCTATTAATTTCCAGAGTGGGTTTTGATGTGCCTCTGAATAGCCATATTTCTGGCTTGCCCACAGTTACAGCAATCAGTGCTTTCCTAGAGCAGCCTGGCTTGATGTGTGTGCTTCATTTTTCATACCCATAAACCAGGAGGTTTTTTTTCATTTTTCAGCCTTAAACCAGGAGCTGTGAGTGCTTGTCCCTCCCTTCAAAAGACTTTCACATGCCCAAGCAATTCTTTCACTTCAGTATCACCACAAAGTGTTCATGAAGCAAACAAGTAGAATTCCAACAGCACATTTGGAATATGTGAGAATGTAAGAAGCTATTCACACTTACTAATACTTTACTTTTCCATTAATTTCATTTTAATCAATGTACTCATTTTATTTGTTTATAATTGTCTTGAAGCCACCAGATGAGATTTAATTTTTTTGAATTGAATATAGAGCTACCTCTGCTCCACACACTGAGATCAGGAGGGGTAGGATCAGTGCTGCTGAATTAGTCACTCCCTCTAGGTAAAACTGGCCAGATTTTATCTGTCATAAATCAGTGTAAAATCTACTGATGGTCAAAGCATGCCAAGAAGTACCTTTCCCCTTCAATATTGTTTCATAATCACTTAAAGAAGTACATATTCCTCATGGAAGCAAAGGCATCCTGTTCTGCTGCAATTATCCAGCACTTTAATGATGTTGTCACCTGTGATCACCTTGCTTGGAAAATATTTACTTTTAGAGAAGAATTTGTGATTTCTCTTTGGAATTTATTTAAAATAGAGAAAAGAGGGATTCCTTTGGAGCCAATCCTGACTGTAGGACTTTGAGCAGCACTGATGGCATGGCCAGTGAGGTTGTGATTCTGTGGTAATCCACAAAATCAGAGGGTTTGGGAAAGCTGCAAAAGGCAGGCCTCAGAGACAGCAGAACTGTGATTGGAGCTAAGCAGCAGCCATGAGATTGGTCAGCAGAAAAATTATTTAAACTGTAGAAAAGCAAGGGCAAATAGAACAATGGTCTGTGTATTAACACTTGTCTAGAATAACTCCCTAAGCTACAGAAAAGTTTATCTAGTGAGATTTTAGGAAGGTTGGAGCTTAATAATGGAGCTGTGTGCATTGTGCTTTAAGGCTTACAAGCAGGTGGTGTATTTGAAATAAGCCAGCATTGTTTAACCAAAGGCACGTGTGCTTATAGTGGTTGGATGCAAGTACTCTCAATGCGCTTTTGCTTTGTGTGATTGGGCAAAAAAACTTATAAAGTGAGTTGTAGCATTAAGTTCTTGGTCTGCTGCCTGGGATGTGAGCTGCTGGTATCTTCCCATTGCCATAACCATGTAATGAGGCTGATGCTGGAAAATAAACAGCTCAAGGCACGTTCCCAGCAGTCCCATCCTGTTTGTGACCTGTACACAGCCCCCAGCTGGCGATCTGGTCCCTCTCCCATTGCCAGGGAAGGGAGGGAGGCTGTGCCCAGGGCAGGGGAAGCAGGTGGGACAGGCAGGCCAGCAGGAGCACGTGGGAGCTGTCTGCAGGCAGGGAAAGTGTGAGAAAACAAGTGGTGCAGCGGGACCAGAAATTTCGCATCCAAA